>NC_092872.1:9815000-10143750 GCF_028372415.1 Notamacropus eugenii | reverse complement strand
CAGCTCCTGGCCTTAATTATCTCCAGGGGTCTAAGACCATGGGAAGCCAGAAGAGCCCTGTGAATTATCCCAATACCTTATGCATCACTATGTGACCTGGCCCTCTATGATATGGGGAGCTTCATCTTTGCCCCTTTGGGTTTCTTGGGGCTGGTGGTGGGATGTAAGATGAGACTTGGAGGAGAAAATATCTTTAGTAATTGAAGATGTGTTTCTCTCCTGCTGGCTCATGCCAAATCAATGTTGGGGTGGCCCCAAGTGCAATGCGATACCTAAGGGAAGTAGTGAGCTTCATACCCCTGGAAATCTGCAAGCAGAGGTAGGGATGCCCACATCAGGATTGTTATAGATGGGAGACCAGCTAGACAATATTACCTCTGAGGTCCTTTTCAACTCTGAGATTCCATAAGACTGTGTATTTATATGCCGAATAGTTTGGCTAAGATGGCAGAGCTGGCCAGGATTCTTGATGAGAAATAAGAGATCTGCCAAGCTTCCCTTTCTGGTGAGTGCTCCTTCACATAAAGGAGTCCCTCTTTTGGAGGGAGGACTTTTAGGCACCCTCTACATCCCCAGCCTCTTGTCTTGGTTTGGCCATGTCTCTCCTTTCCCTGGGAGCTTTGGGCCCCAAGATCTTCTGTTCCATTGGCCTAGATTTTAAAGGGTGGTCTCCAGGCCTAAAGGTGGCCTTGTCTCACCCATACTCTTCATTGTCCCTTCCCTAAAACTCACAAGGAGACACAAAACTGATGTGGTTTCCCTTGACTCCAGCCAGGACTTTGTTAGTTTCTACTGGGTGACAGGAAGTCCTAGACCTGGCCAACACAGGCGTTGCTGTTATCTCTCCCCAGGGCCTCGTTCCCCCCATTCCATCTCAATTGTCCAGGTCCCAACCTCCCAGAGAATCCTCTGTATCCTCCCTTTTCTTACATTACAGACTACAATAATTTCTATTATGATAGCACTTTAAGGTTTGCCAAGGACTTTCCTCACAACAACCAACCCCTCAAGTGGGTGGAGCAAAGATTATCATCCCCAATTAATAGATGAGGAAACTAAAGATCAGAGGGAGAATTGATTTTTTCACACATTAAGTGGCCAAACTGGGGTTCCAACCCAGTATCCCCTGATTCCAAGTCTATTTTTCTTTTCATGACACTGCACTTAACAAATGTCAGAGCTGAGAAGGGACCTCAGAGGTCATCTGGTCCAATACCCTCATTTTACAAAAGAAGAAACTGAGTCACAAAGTGGGGAAGAGTATTGCCTAGGTCACATAGCCAGTCAGTGGTAGAGCCAGGTTTTGGACCCATATCTCCTGACTCCTAGCCCAGGGCTCTTTACACCAAAGTCTCTCCCAGAACAGACAAGCCGTTGTTGTGAATTGGGCTCTATCCACTGCTCTTTCCTTATGTCTAAAAAGTGCTATGTTCTCTCATTTTCCCCTAACCCGTCTGACTCATTCAACCTGGTATCCCCTGGTTTCTGTACCCATTAGTCATTCCTTCTATTTGTGGCTTTTTGTTTTTACAAATATTATTTATTTGACAGACAAGTGTCTTCTGTATTAGGGAGAGTCTATATTTGCAGAAGGTGGTGGGGAACCAAGCGAAAGGGGAAAGGCCTCCCCATCTTCCAAGTGTTTTCCCACCACCACCGCTCACCCACCTGGACATCGGTGATGGATTGGGTCTCTTGAGGCCGCAGCAAGTTGTTAGATGTGTTAACTTTATAATGATAATAAAAAAATGTGTTAATGATCAATCATTAACTTCGTCCCTGCTCCTTATTCCAGGTTTGAAGGTCAAATCTAGGAATCCGTTCCCCACACAACTGAATTCCAAGTCATAGGATATTTAGAGATGGGGAGGTCTTTGGGCATCATCTAGTCAAATCCTCTTTTTTTTTTTCTTTACAGAAGAAGAGACATAGGCTGACAGACAGAAACTATTTCCTTAAGGTACTAGTGCTAATAAGCGGCAAAAGTAGAGTATGGATCATAGGAATTTGATCCAGAGGCAGACAGGCAGGCAGCAAGCATTTATTAAGGGTTTCCTATGGGCCAAGTATTGTGGATGAGCTCTGAAGATACAATTTCGAGAAAAAAGAAAGTGTCTGCTCCCAAGAAGTCTTTACAATGAAACTGAGGAGGTCAAGGGTAGGATAGGTATAAAGGTGAAGGAATCAGCGGGAAGCATGGGATTGAAGTCTGGACAGTCAGAATCACAGCTGGGAAGAGAGTAAAGTTGATTGGCCTGTTCCACCCCACCCCCACAAAACAAATGGAGGAATTCACGCATGGGAGACCTGTATGACAGAGAGATGTTCCAGGTTGAGAAGGCCCCAGGTCCTGAAGGGTTACAGGATGAGATTGGCAGCTGAGGCGTGGTGCTGAAGTCCAGTAAATAAGGAGTATGGCGGAGGGAGATCTTTAGAGATTGTCTAGTTCAGTAGATCTTACTCAAATAGAAACATTCCTGGGCTATATATTGGCTTTGAGAAGCACAAATTAACATTATCTATGTTGTATTTTTAAATTTTTAATGTATTTAAAATTTTTAATCATTAAAATATATTTTACATTTAAAATAATGTATGTTGTTAAACATTTCCCAGTGACATTTTAATCTGGTTCAGGCAACTAGAGGCTGGGCAGCTTTGACACCTCTGATCTAGATCAAGGCTCGCATTTTACAGAGGAAGAAACCAGGCCCAGAGAGATTAAGCGATTTGCCCAAAGTCAAAGAGAAAGAATTAGAATAGGGATTCTCTGACTCCCAAACCAGTGAACCTTGTCTGTAAGTCTCTTAGGATCAAAAGATTTAGAGATGGAAAGGACCTTAGAGAGAATTTCATTCTGGCATCTCTGTCCACTCCCTCCTCCCTAACCACCATCCTACAGAAAAGAAGAAATGATTTGTTCAAAGGTCTACAACTAGAGAAGAAGGTTCAATGTCTGATGCTGGGAAGCCCCCAGTTTTTATTCAAGTCAAGGAGCATAGACGCTGGAGATACTAAGACAAAAATGAGAACAGTCTCTGCCCTCAGGGAACTTACACTCTGTGGGGAGAGATAAGTAAATATAAAATGTATACCAAGTAAACCAGATTAATTAGGGATGTGGGCAGGTCAAAAATCAGGAAATACCTTCATCTGAGCTGAACCTTAAGGGGAAAAAAGTCCGGAATTCCAAGAGGTCGAGGTGGAGAGGGAGACTATTCTAGGCATGGGGGAGAGTCTAAATGGGGAGCAGGGGAAGAGAGAGACAAAAAGAAACTATATTCACACACAGAAGCAGGAAGATAGGGAATACAGGTTGTGAACAAATGTCTAAATGAGTGGGCATGGCTTGGAGAGTCACTGGAATTGAAAGGAAGAAATCCAGGTGAAGTCATTCTAATCAAAGTCACTCCTAGAGACTTGGTGGTGGAAGGGACCCTACCTAACCATTGAAGGGACAGATGTTTTTTATTCCTGTACATTGATGAACTTGGAACTATGTCAGTCAATTAACCACAAAGCCTTTATTACCTCCACTCTCTGGCCTGGAGCAGGGAAGCTGGACCCAGGTTCTGCCCGCAGTGGCAGCGTGTTAATACATGTTTCTTGTAATAAATTGTAAAAGTCTGAAGAAGGAAAGATCATTTCTAGCTAGGAGACTCAGAGAAAGCGTTCCAGAGGAGAGAGCATCCAACTGGGTCTTGAGAAACTGGCAGGATTTCACCAGGAGGAAAAGGCATTTTCAGGAGGTATATAGGAATGTAGTGAACAAAGTCCCAGAATCAGGGAAGCACCAGATGAGCAGGTACAAGCAGCAGTTGATTTTGGCTCAAGTATATGTTGGAGGAGGAGGTATGGGAAGGCATGTTGGAGACAGATGGTTGAGGGCCTTGAATGCCTTGTTAACAAGTACCGTGAAGGGCCTCAAATAGTCTTGGACAAGCATGTTAGACCGCCCAATTGGTTCAGGATGATGGATTAGCAGGGTGGTTCACCGACCTGGTACTCTGGGGGGTTCAGAGAAGGCTTTATGGAGAAAGGGCCCCCAAGGTGGGTGAGGGGAGGAGTGATTGGGATTAAGGGGGTTTAAGAGGAGGACTAAGGGTCAATGAGTCATGGCTAGCAGAGAATCAAATGCCTCCCACACATGAGACCCAAGTCTTGGAATCTAACCTTGATTTCCTCTTGGAAAGATCATTGGAGATACTTTTTTTCTGTCCTACTTGGCTATCTACCCTAATAGAATTAGAGGCCGTTAGATCTGGAAGGGACTTTTTAAAAAGTAGCTGCAAGTGCTGCATTATAGCATGGAACATGATATTTGTTGAATGAATGAATAAGTGAATGAATAAATGGATGAATGATCTCTTGACCCTGATTCAGTGCCCTTTCCAATGGAAAAAATATAAAGAGAGACACTGGTAACTGCCTCTGCCCCTCCCTTCAGTCTCCCCTTTCCTTCCTCTCTTCAGGTTCATCTCCCCCTCAGAAAGCAGCAGAGTAACAGTCTGAATTTCCAGCCTCCTGTCCTGAAGCCAGCTGGCAAGGCCTTGGAAGAGAGGCTGGAAGTGTGGAGGAGGTGGAGGGAGAAAGGGGGCATAGATGAATGAAATGGCTATCCCCCCATAGCCCCTGCACAGCCCAGGGTGGGATAAAGGACAGACAGAAGAGCTTGTGGGGGATCTCCCCCAATCTTCTTAGGCTCCCCATGTCTAGAAGAAGAAAATCTACTCACCAACCTGACCTAATTCTAGGTCTCTTCTTAGGATCCAAGACGGACAGAGTGGAGAGAGATAATTGGAACCCTAACTCTGCCCCTGATCTGGAGAGATGAGGGTGGGGCTCTGCGGAGAGAGGTCAATGAGGGCACTATTGGTATGGATCCCACTCCCTTTCTGGGTCCCCGTTGCTCACCCTTGTACCCAAGCTGGGAGAAGAGCCTTTTCTCTTGGATGGGCCGGAGATCAGGCCCCCTCTAAACTCCCTCGTCCCTACTACTGTTCTCTGCCCTGATCTGGACCTCTTGTGAGCCGAGAGTCAGGAGAAGAATTACAGAGGCCTAGAAAAGTGACTTGCCCAAGGTCTCACAGTAGGGAACTGGAAAGTCATCCTGTGACTGCACATCCTGTGACTGCAGTGTCCTTTCTAGGGCACCACATCCTCCCGCAGACAGAAATCAGCTGGTCAGGAGGGGAGGGTCCAGCCAGACCAATTGCAGGCCCCAGAGCTCAAGCCCCACCTCAGCTCCAGAGTAAGTACAAGCAGGAGTCAGGGCAGACTCCAGTTGTCCATTTGCAAGCCAGTTGGCCTCCTGGGGGCCAGGCCTAGGGGGAGGGGAAGCTGAAGAGAGAAAAAAAGAAATAATCTCTACCCCTCCTCAGTGGCGGGGCCTGATTTAATAGTGTGTTTTCTCTAATGATTAACAAGGAGCCCTTTAATTGGAGAGCTCTCCTCGGCAGGGGGACGGGAGTGGGGGGTGGGGGGCACTGCAGGGAGGGGGCCGGGGGGAGATAAATCGCCTGCAGAAGGGCAGAGCCCGAGAGCCCTGGGAGGGAGTGAGCCAGCCAGCCAGGCCAAGAGAAGGGCCCCGGCGGGGATTAGGGCCGAGAGAGGGAGGGCTGTGGTTTGGGGCTCTATTGAAAGGGTTAAGGGGACAAAGCCCCAGGGAAGGCCGGACAGGCTGGCCCCCGGCCCCTGGCGGCTGCGGGCACAATGCCATCATTATTGCCTACGCCCATTCTCTGGGCGGATTGGCCACCGGCGCGGGGATCATCAGATTCCTTTAAGGCCCCAGCGGGCAGCCCCGGCGCTTAAGAAAAGGGGAACAAAACCCCCGAGGCCCTGGCGAGCTGGGAGAAGGGCCCGGCCGGTCCCCCCAGGGCCAGGGCACTGGCCCCCTCTGGCCTCATTCACCGACAGCACAATGTGCCCTGCTCCCCCCAGCCGAGTGGGCCCCCAACACTCTCAATCTCAATCACACTATTATCCCAGCTGGGGGCTCTGCCCCACCGGGCAAGAGGAGACGGGCTGGGAGGGGGGCACGGGGAAAGGGCAGACAATGGGACTGGGCCAGCCTCCCCTACTCTTCCTGGTTGGAAACATCCAATTCAGGCCCAGAGGCTGCCTCCTCCTAATCTCCACTCCCACACAGATATGCTCACGCATTCATAAAACATGCCTATGTGAACATGTAGACAAACATACAGGTATATTCCGATACGCTACAAAATACGCACGCAGACACACAAACATACACGCACATGGGTAAAGCACTAGTCCATGAAAGTGCATTGTGCACATGTACCAAGAAACATGCAGGACATTCACATACAGTTGCGTGCATAGGGCTTGTGCTATTTGCCTTTCTTTGTATCATCAGTGCTTGGCACAGTACCTGACATACACAGTGATCACTTACATGTTTCCTCACTGACTGACTGACCCAAATATGTGTCCATTCCTCCGCACTCGTAAATAATCCACCATTTACACAGGAGCAGTCACAACCTGGGAGGGGTAAGATGGGAATGATGGAGGCAGGTTGGAGGAAAGATTTGTGGAAAGCCAAGGGTATCATTGAGAAGTGTTTTCCTCCGCTGTCTGGGTGACTGCCCAGAAGACTCAGTGGACAGGCGATCAATCCGTGGAGAAATTTGAACAGCCTCCCCCTCCCTCTTCCAAAGCCCTCTCATGCTCCAGATTTCTGGGAGATGAAGGACAGCCAGAGAAGACAGAGATGGGCTAGGTGAATTTTTCATCTTCCTATATGACTGCCCATGTACAATTGTAGGCACCGGTGTGAGCACAAACACATACAGAGAGAGACATAAAAGAAGTGTCCACACTGTGAAATCCCACAGTCCAAGAGCTGACAGCAGCCTTAGTCCAACCTGGATCTTGGCAGAAAGCCCTTCCATAACATTGGTGCAGAGAACTCATTCCACCTCCATCTGAATACTTCCAATAATGGGCAACTTAATCCCAGTCCATTTTTGGACAATTCTAATTGTTTGTTTGTTTTTTAAGTGTTTTCTTATTTCAGTAAAAGAAAAAAAAATCTGCTTCTCTTCATCTTCCTCCCCAGTACTCTTCATGAACAGAATTTCCAAATTTCAGAGTTAGAAACCTCATCGATAACTATCTAGGCCAGGGGATTTTAACCTGAGTCTATGGATGTCCCTCCCCACAAAGGGTCCATGGAGAAATTTCAGGGGGCCCATGAACTTAGTTGGGAAAAAAATTACAATTTCATTTCAAAAAAATTGGCTTCCTTTGTAATCAACCCTGTGTATTGTAAACTATGCATTCTAAAACATTATTCTGGAAGGGATCCAAGGGTTTCACCAAACGGCCAAAGGGACCTGTGACACAAAAAAAAGGTTAAGAGACCTTGTTCTGGTTAACAGAGGTGGGGAACTTGGGACCTTGAGGCCATGTGTGGCCCTCTAGGTTTTCAAGTGTGGCCCTATTCTATCAAAGGGCTGCACTTGAGGACCTAGAGTGTCATAGGTGACCTCGAAGGCCCAGGTTCCCCACCCTTGCTCTACTACACTCCATACTAGAATAAGAATCTGCACTTCCTCTCCCACCCCACTCCCTGCCCCTGCCAGGAAACATGCCAACAAGTGGTTCTCCAACCTTGACTTGAAGACTATCATGGGGAGGAGCTCACCTTCAGCCCATGCCACTTCTGGGCAGCTCTCACTGTTTGTTAGAAAGCCCTTCCTTCATTCCTTCTTTCCCTTCTTCCTTCTATCCCTCCTTCCTTCTTTCTTTCCTTCCTCTCTTCCCCTTCCTTCCTTCCCTCCCTACTTGCCCATTCCTTCCTTCCTTCTATTCTTCCTTTCCTTTTTCTTCCTTTTTTTCCTCCCTTCCTTCCTTCCCTCAAACCTAAAGATGCCTCTTGGCAACTTCCACTTGTGACTTCTCATTGTCCTCTGGGAACAAGGAGGACAAGTCCAACCCCTCTTCCATGAGCATCTCCAGGCTAAACAGACCCCAACCAAATGTGGCACAAAGACCACAGAGTAGCTCTTATACTAGCCTAGTCTCCTTCCTCTGGATATTCTCCAATGCCCACTCCAAAGAGAATTCTAATTCTACAAATATGATATGATACAATATGAAATAATATATCGCATAACATGTTATATATATATATGATGCAACCTTATAAAAACACTATAACATGAAATAACAATGTAACATTATCATGTAATTACAATGACATGGTTTATTTCTGCCCCATCCCTTCACACACATGCACACACACACACACACACACACACACACACATACACACACACACACACACACACACACACACCTGCGGAGCCCTATGCCGGTGAGCTCTCAGTCTGTTCATCCTCCCGGCTGGCCAGAGTTTGTGTGTTACAGGCCACTCACTTCATGACCCCCTCCTTTCTTCTATTTTGTCTCTTACGGATTTCTGAGCATTTCAGAAGCTGTTCGATCTTCCTACATTACAACTATTCCCAGTGGTATCTAACTTGGATGTAGTGAAGTAGCTTTCTCTGTCCCCCTTCCTTATCATTTTAAAGCCCTTTTGTTTAAACTTGCAAAGCTCTGAGCAAATCACATGCTAACAGCTCTTGTTAGGCGCATTCGATCTCCAGGCAAAAAGTTCCTCATTCCTCCATTTTAAGCCATGGTCTAGAAATCAAAATCATTTTCTTAACCAGACCGAGTTCTCCATTGTCTCCTTTCCCCTCTTAAGGCCTCAGTTTTCTCATCTGTAAAATGAGAGTATAGCACTAGATCTCTCAGGTCTCTTCCAGCTTTAAATCATTTGATACAAAGACTCTCACTCCTTCATAGATGAAGTTTCAGTTCCTAAGATGGCATTCTACACTGTTCATTCTTCCTCCCAAATGTGATGAGTGTGGTGGTAAGTTTGAGGTCTAGGCCTAGAGAGGGCCATCAAAGGTCCCTGGTTCTGATTGTCCCTGACTCCTGGGTCTAGTCATCCCTGAGCCTTGCTCTAAGTCTGACCTCTCCAGACTTTGAACTGTGGCTACATCTATCCCTAAACCTGTCAGGGGGGAATGTTCTGCCCTCTAGAGACAAACAGAACAAGTATAATTCCTGTTCCACATGAGACCCCTTCAAACACTTGAAGAGCGCTCTCATTCCACCCCCTAAGTCAATTTTCTTCAGATTGGACACCGCCAGTTCATTCACCTAATTCTCATGAAGGATGGGCTTCAGTGTGCTCTCTAAACTGGTCACCATCATTTAGTCCTCCAGTTTGGCCATGACCTGCCTAGAATATGGCGCCCACAACTGAATCCAGTATCCTAGATGTGGTCTGGCCAAGCCAGAGGACAGAGAGAGTGTCTGTTGCCTCTTTTGTACAAACACTGCCTCCATCAATGAAGCCTACAATCACATCAGCTCTGTTGCCTGCCATGTTGATATTGAGTGTTGATTCACGCATGTAGAAAGAGGGCTAACAACCAGGGAAGGCATACACACACTACACACACACACACACACACACACACACACACACACACACATTCATGTACATTTGCATTAGCCGTATCTTTGTATTCATGCACATGTATACATATACAGACATGGGTACACCTATACAAATAAGCATGTGTTCTTATCTAAACATAGATGCACAAATGTATCTGCATGCTACATTATAATATACATATATGCATATACATGCATGATGCACAATAATAAGCATGTGAAATGTTTGAAAGTACTTCACACACAGTATGTGACCTCTGACGTGTTGGACTAGATGGGTCCTTTGAGTGTCTCTAGAGGCCTTGATGTTGGCTAAGTGGAGAGGACAGAAGATGCAGTGTTATCCAACAGCCCTAAGAGAAAGCAACTCCACACAGCTGAGGCTTTCCCTAAAAGCTCCACACCTACAGCTCGCCAGCTCCATGACGCCCACATTCGTCTGTTCCCCTGTCTGTCCCATAGACCTTTCAAACTCAATGTGTCCCAAATCAAAGTGGAATCACCAGGGACCCTTATAGTTGTCTGGTCCAACCAGACCCATGATCTTGTAACTCTGCTTTTGTCTCATTTGCTTCTACCTGGACTAATAATAACAAACACAATAGCTAATAAGTAATAACTAATAGTTAATCATTAATCCTAGTTATTATTGGTTAGTACTTTAAGGCTTGCAAAGTTTACAAATATTATTCTGTTTATCCTCACAACAACCATTGGAGGCAGACGCTACTGTTGTCCTCATTATTTGCTGTTGTCCAGTCATTTCAGTCATGTCCAACTTTTGGTGACACCCCCATTTGAGGTTTTCTTGGCCAAGATACTGCAGTGGTTTCCTTCTCCAGCTCATTTTACAGATGAGGAAACTGAGGCAAACAGGGTTAAGTGACTTGCCCAGAATCACACAGCTAAGAAGTGTTTGAAATTGGGTTTGAACTCAGGTCCTCCAGGGCCAGTGGTCTATTCACAGCACCACCTAGCTGCCCCCATTTCTCTAGCATTTTAAATATTACAAAGTACGTTCCTCCCAACAATCCTGTGAAGTGAATATGACATGGATGATCTTCCAGATGAGAAAACTGAGACTCAAACCAGGAAAATGATTTGTCCAGAGTCACACTGTTAGAAAACACCAAAGCTGGAATTCAAATCCAAATTGACTTTTTTCTATATAAGTGTCTTATTTATTTATGCTCTTTATTCAACATCTTCCCAATGACTCCCCACCTCGTTCTCCTGCCACCACCAACAGAATTGTCCCTCGTAACAAAGAAGCGCAGTTAGACAAGTTTCCGTGTCTGATAAATGGATGCCTCTTGTTTTCATAATCTATCAAAACCCAGCAAAGTGGTGGAATTCACAGTGTTTACCTTGGAACAGAGAAGGCCTGAGTTCAGATCCTGTCTCAGACACTTCCTAAGTCACTTGACCTCAGTTTCCTCATCTGTAAAATAGTAGCACCTACATAACAGGGCTTTTGTGATGAGAGAATTAAATCACATACATATATGTGGAGGTGTATGTGTGCATGTGTGCGCACGTGTGTGTGTGTGTGTGTGTGTGTGTGTAAGTGCCATCTGTATCAAGAAGGAGGAGGCAAGCAGCACCATCAGTCCTCTGGAGACAAGATGGGTCATTGAACTCACTGATCAGTCTTTCAAAGTCTGAAGTCTTTCCCAGTGGTTCTCTCTGCATTGCTGTGGTCACTATGCAAATAGTTCACCTGGTTTTGCTTACTTGCTTCATTATCCATTCACATAAGGCCTCCACGTTTCCCAGAATTCTTCATATTTGTCTTTTCTTGTGGCATTATAAGATTTCCTCATGTTCATATGCTATGGTTGGTTCAGCCCATCCTTGGTCAATGGGTGCCCACTTTGTTTCCAGTTTCTTGTTCCCACAGAGAAGTTCTGCTGTCAGTTATCTTCCAACCTGCTTCCTTGCCCACCTCCACACACACACCCCCAAAAGTAAAAGACCAAAGAGAAAATTTTGAATTCTCAATTTATGAATTTCCTAAGGTGTCTTACTAGATGGAGAATTGTTCCAGAGGAAGAGTTTGGTGTTGAAGGAAGAGGCAGAAGAGGGAGGGGTATAAAGGTCTAGGAAAAGGAGCTTTCAAACACTCCCTTCCTGCCAATCAAGAAAAATGTCCAAATTGGTCACTGTGTAACATTAGGAAAGTTACTTCTGCCTCTGGCCCTCAACATGCTCCTTTGTTCTTGGCCTGGGATCTGTGGACTTCCAATATGGAAAGATTTCAGGAGGTCTGGGACTTTGGACAAGGAAAAGTAAATACATCTTCATTTTCACAAACTTCCAAGTGGTACAAGGAATGGATGACATTGTACAAGGAAAAGTAAATACATCTTCATTTTCACAAACTTCCAAGTGGTACAAGGAATGGATGACATTGGACAAGGAAAAGTAAATACATCGTCATTTTCACAAACTTCCAAGTGGTGCAAGGAATGGATGGCACTGGACTTGCCATCAGGAAGACCTAAGTTCAGTTCCGACCTCCCAAACCCTGACTAGCTACGTGATCTTAGGCAAGTCATTTAACTTTTTTCTGCTTCTGTTTCCTCCTCTGCACTAGGAGGATAATAAAAGCCCCTATCTCCTGGAACCAAAATGAAGATAAAATGAGATGGTATTTGTAATAAAATGCAATACAAACATGGTATAAATGAACTCCCAGCACAAGGAAGAGATGCTGCAAATGCATGACAGATTGAGTGAAGGCAACAGCCAACCATCTGGAAGATAGAGTGCCATTGGGACAGCACAGAATAAGGTGAGACAGGGCTGGAAAACATTCAGTGTGCAGCGAGATGTTAAGGGCCTGGAACATTGGGCTAAAGAGTTTCCATTTTATCCTAGAGGCAAGGGAAGGTCTCAAAGCTGTTACTATTGTTACTTCCTGTGGGAGAGTGACGTGGGCAGCCCTGTGCTTTACAGAGATCCAACGTGGGCAGGGACTGCTTTGGAGAGATGCCCAAAGCAACGAGAACATTTAGGAGATCGTTGCAGTAGTCCAAGTGAAAAACGAGGACCAGGATTCTTCACCATTTTGTGTGTGTCCAGGATCCCTCTGGCAGTCTGGTGAAATCTAGAGACCCTTAATCAAAATGGTTTTAAATTAAATTTTTTAAAATTTTAAGCGTTTATTTTTTTCCCTTTTCCTCTTTCTCCCCTCCCCAAGTGTGTTGGTGGGGGCAGGGCAAAGAAGGTGGGCAAAAATCCTTTGTAACAAATAACCATAGGCAAGCATAACAAATTTCCATACTGGCCACATTCAAAAATGCACATCTCATTCTACACATTAATTCATCCCTTCCCTGGGGAGGGAGAAAGGAATGCAAGCATTTATTAAGCACCTACTATGTGCTTCTGGTAAGTATTTTAAAAATATTATCTCTATAGAAAAATGTGTTTTTTAAAAAATCCATAACTGAAGGAAATGCTACAATTTAGCTGGAGTTCAGTGAAAATAAAGATCCAATTTTTTTATCATTCAAGTTCATAGGCCCCCCCTCTTGTAATTTATTCATGGATTCCAGGTTAAGAAGCCCTAGGTAAGGAGAACCTGAACCCTAATGCTGACTGTGTTAACTGGAGAGAAGGAAACAGATTCCAGAGGTCTTGTGGAAGAAGAATCCACAGAACTTGGTGCCTTATAGGCTATGGAGGGGGAGGGGGAGGGAAGAGCCAAAGCGAATTCTGAGGCTGCTAACCTGAGTGACTAAGGTTGTTTAGTTGACAGAAATAGGGAACAAGAGAAGAGGGTATGTTTCAGGCATGTAAGACAATGAGTTCTGTTTTTGGACACATTGAGTTTGAGGTGCCAGTGGAACATCTAAGTAGAAATGTCTCCAGGCAGTTGGCAATGGAGACCTGGAATCCAGGGAAGAGATCAAAGATGAAAATTATCATAGATCTGAGTATCATCAGTTTCCTCAATCTATAAAATAAGAGGGTAGGACTTGATGATTTCCAGGTTTCTTCCAGCTCTAACAATCTAGGAATCTAGGTGATGAGTATGAATGTGGTCAGTCTGTCTGTGGAGCACTGGAAAAACCTGCAGGGATGAACTGAGAACTCCTCAGTTGGTTCAGCTTCCCACTCGTCTTGGATATCTTATGTGTACATGTTTGTCTCCTCCATTAGCCTGTGAGCTCCTCTGCCTTTCTTTGTATCACCAGCAGCACCTAGAATCTTTTAAGTATGTAATAGAAACCTGTTGACCTGAATAAGAGATCCCTTACAACATAAAACGGGGTGGCTAAGTGCCAACAGTGTATTGAGTACTGGGTTTAGAATCAGGAAGGCTCATCTTCCTGATTTCAAATCTGGCTTCAAACACTAGCTAACTAGTAACTAGCTAACTAACTAATTCTATTTGCTTCAGTTTCCTCATCTGTAAAATGAACTAGAGAAGGAAATGGCAAACCACTCCAGTGACTTTGTCAAGAAAACTCCAAATAGGGTCATGAAGAGTTAGATATGACTGAAACGACTGAATATCAACAATAGAATATAAAACCTATAATGTCAGAACTAGAAGGTCCTTATAGAATAGAATGACAGAGCCAGAAGGAAACTTGAAACAGGACATCAGAGCCAGAAATGGCATTAGGAACATAACTTGTTAAAGCTTGAAGGGGCCTTAATACATCAAACACAGAATGTCATAGCTTGATGGTTATCTAGTCCAATTCTGTCATTTTCCATGGAAACTGAGGTCTTTGTAGAGTGAGGAGGAAAGTCTCCTGCCTGTCTCTGGATGTACCCATTGACTTTGGGCTAGCCAGTCAATTGCAAGTCTTTTGCCTTGCCTACTTTGTAAATGGTAGCTTGGATATTGATCTTTGACTCAGGGCACCTTGAAGGAGCCGGCCTAATTAACACCTGCCAGGTCAGGCCCTAGGAGATCCTCAGATGAAAGCTTCATAGGAGATGCCACACTGGCTTAGGTACCAACCAGTGGAGGGGGAGTGGGAAGCAGAGATAATAACACATAAAGAATTACTGTTATTAGTCCCAAATCAAATATCAAAGCAATCAATAATGATTTGCTTCCACTAGGGCAAATGCAAAGCAAGACAAAGCAGGCAAGTGTTTCCAACAGGAAGAGTTTGGGGAGGAGGAAGGCCAAGAGAAATGACGAGATAAATGGTAGAAAATGGAAAGAGATGGACTGGGCCACATTCCCCAAAGGGGATATTGTGGAAGAATTGGACAATAGTCAGACTTGCCCATGGAATGAGACTCATGTCAACCTGTACTTCTACTCTTGACCCTTGATCCACATGAGCAGAGTACTCTACTGGGCAATGGGAAAAGGTTAAAGGAAAGAAGACACCTGATCTTTCCCAAACTTTCCCAAACCTCTCCATTTAAGCAGATATGAAGAGCCAGGGCTATAAGGGATGTGTAATTGCTGGATACTCTGTACTGTTGGCGAAGGACCAGAGTGCTGTGACCTTTATTAGAAAGAAAAGAAACCAGCACCAAGGCTGTAATTACGTCTTCCCAGAAATGCAGAGAGCAGATGGAGGAGCTGCGGTGGCAAGAACCATTGTGTACCTACTACATGTAGGACTGACCCAGACAGGAAAAGTCTCTTATGGTGTTAGGAGGAATTTCAGGAGTGCTGAGAACATCAACTGGAAAACAGAGAATGTCAAAGCTGGGAAAGGCCTGAGAACATAGAATGTCAGGACTGGGAAAGGCCTGAGAACATGGAATATCAGGTCTAGGAAAGACCTAAGGATGTAGAATGTTAGCACTGGAAAGATCTAGTCTAAACCTCCCCATTTATTATACAAAGAAGCAGACCTCTGACTCTGAAAGAAGCACTGCTCTCCATGACTCAGGGCAAATCTGACACCCAATTTAGCATCACTTTAGCCAGACAGCAGCAATTGCACCGTCAAGAGGGGAGGTCGGGCCTCCTTTCAAGGTGCTAGGAAGGAAAGAGAAGGTAGGTTTTGCCCCAAGGCTGGTTCTTCTCCAGAGGCAAGTTCCTTTTGATGATCGTTCAAATACTCTGCTCATGATGTGGGGGGGTTGGGGTTTGAGGGGAGCGGGAACAGCATGCAAACAAGCAATGAAGCGGCTACATTGGAAATAATCAAGAGAGGGGAGACACTAGCATTAAGGGGAATCAGGAAAAGTTTCCTATAAAAGGCAAGATTTCCTATAAAAGGAGATGGAGATGAGGAGAGAGCATCCCAGAGATGGAGAACAGCCAGTGAATATGCCTAGATGGGGACAAGCGAGGGACCGAAGAGGTCCATGCAGGGAAATACTAGGGTAGCTAGGTCCAGGTATTTGAAAAACTGATCTAGAGAAGAGATGGTAGACTTGTTCTGTTTGGATCCAGAGGTGAGAACTAGCAGGGATCAGTGGAAGTAGAAAAAGTCAGAAAGAAAATCTTCCCAGCCACTAGAGCTCTACTAGAAATGGAATGGGAGTCTCATCTGGTAGTGAGGTTCCTGTATCCGAAGGTGTTCAATCTGTCAGGTAGGAAGTGGTCTGAACATCTTTGATGCTCCTTCCAGTTCTGAGAACAATTCTGAGAATCTGAGATGGTAGGCTTGCATTTTGTCCCCTCCTTTTCCCTATTTGGACATCTTCCAGTTGTAGTGTAGAGATAGGAGCACTGAATTTAAAGTCAGAGGGCCTGATTTTCACAGGCTTAAAGGTTTCAAGCTGGAAGGTCATCTTGTTCAGCCTCCTTATATTTTACAGATGAGGAAACTGAGGCCCAGAGAGCAACTTGCCTGAGGTCACACAAGGAGTCCGGGACAGAGGCTAAATTCAAACCCAAGTCCGCTGACTCCAAATCCAGCATCCTTCCCTCTGTGCCACCCTACTTCTGCAAGGATGACCTTGGGCAACTACCTCCCTAGGAAACTAAAAGAACAGGGTCCTCCACCCCACCACCTTGGCTTCCTTTGCTGGAGTGGGTTAGGAGGGAGAAGAGAGGTGACTCCTCAGACCCCTGCCCAGAGTTCTGGACTTCCTCCCAACTTTGGGGGTGGGGTGGGGGTAGGGAAAAGGGAGACAAGGTGGGGAATGAAGAGGAAGAAACCCATTTCACAAGCCATTTCCAAAAGTCTGGAAAATCAAATGCTTCCCTCCCTACCCCCAACCCCACCTCCAGTCCCAGACTGGAGCCCCAGAACAGTCACCAGGAAAGTGATCTCATGAGATGGAAAGAGCACTGGATTTGGCGGCCCATATCTATGTGACCTTGGGTAAGTCACTCATTCACCCTCTTGGGGCCTCAGTTTCCCTATATATAAAATGAAGAGGTTAGATTAGATGATTTCTAAGGTCCTTACTAGCTCTAAATCCTTAAATCCCCCCTGAGGAAAGTTTACAGCCACTGACCCCCCAAAGGGAGGAAATGGGGCGGGATTGGGGCCAGTTCACAGGTAGTTGAGACAGGAGGGGAATAACCATATAAAAGAGACAACAATGGGCCATGGGGGGCCCTGGGCTGGGGGTCTACAGTCCCTTCCTGGACTCCCTGCCCCTCCTCTCCAAACCCCACCCCTGAAAAACCTCACACCCATAGTACCCAGGAGGTGGGGGAGATGTAGGGCTGGAATCAGCTTTGATGTGGCCGCTTGGGGCAAGCACCCAGGGTCTGGGGCCTGGGAGGAAGGAGGCCAGGTCTCCATGACAGGCTTGCAAAGTAGCCCTGAGACAATCCCACCTCAGCATGCCCCATGCTCTTCCTGTCCTCCTCGTCCATCTTCTCTCCTTTCCTCCCTGCTTTCTTCTCTTTCTTTCCCACCACTCCTTCTCTCTCCACTCCTTTCTTCTGTTTCTTTTACTAGACTCCTCTCTAGACCCTTGGGTCCTCTCAAGGATAGGGAGCAGATTCACAGCTGTTAATAGGATTTGAAGCATAGGGGTTCTCCCCAGATCCCCTCAAATGGTGGCCCTGGATAGGTTCAGTCACATCAAAGTTGATTCTCAAATACCCCATCATCACCAGCACATCTCTCCTCTGGCTTTGACCAGATTGGAGAGACAGACTCCCTCTCTCGGGGAGCATCTTTACCACCACTCTGAATGGTGAAGGGCTCCCTTGGTCCCTCTCACTATCGCCTTTGATGACAAAGAATTCTCTTTCAGGTTCGGGACTTTCAGGTATATGACTGTTGAGGTCCCTTCTAACCCTGAAATTCTCTGAAAGTCATCATCCCAGTCCTAGGAAACCCCTGGAAGATAGAAGCTAACACAAAGACAGATGCTTTCATAAACACTTAATTAGTAAGGCAAAAACCAGTTCAAATCAGGGAAAATGAATCCACAATTATGCAGTGGGGCTGTGACAAAGTAGGATAACCAAGTGTGGAATTCATCAGAGAAGGATTCTGAAAAAAATCTCCAGTGTTAAGAGCTGAAAGAATATAGACTGCCCAAGCTGGGAGAAACCTTAACAACCACCTGGTCCAAATGGTTCATGTTATAGGTGGGAAATTGAAATGGGAAATATCTTGCTTAAGGCCAAATAGCATGTCAGTGGCAGAGTTAGGAAATGTACCCAGGTTTCCAGTTGACCCCTCCACTCTCACAGCCCTCAGAGTTTGCACATATACACTAAAGAGAGGCAAAGAAGCAAATTCAGGAAGTCTTTCTGAAAGTTCCTTCCTTACTACAGAGGGATCTAGGCTGTCTTGTGCTTCAGTTTCTCTTTTCCTGTAGGGAAAGATGGGAGTGGCCAACAGCTCCAGAAATGAAAGGAGTTTGGATTAGGTGAAGTGAGAGTTGGGAAAAATTGAACACTTTGAACCCACTGTGGTCGGCTGTTTTCAGCCCTAATCCCAACCCAGCCAGTGACTTGAAAGGCAGAAGACTTGAGTTCAAATCAAAACTAAGCTACCTATAGATGTGTGACCTTGAAGAAGTAACTTGCCCTCTGTTGTCCTCAGTTTCCTCCTCTGTAAAGTGAGTGGATTAAATTAGATGGTTTCTAAGGGCCCTTATAGTTATCAGTCTCTACTACTAAAATGCTGCTTCTCTTACCTCCAGGACTTCTGTTGTCCTAACTCGCTCCCCTAGCCTACTATTTCAGGCATCTCCCAGCTCTGCGTCTCTTTACTCTCTACTCCCCTCCATCTCTTTGTCATCCTGCCATCCCACCCCATCTCCAGTTTTGGAACCATGGTCAAACCCTGCCTTGCTCTTGAAGGGGTGAGACAATCCCCTCTCCTACGGCCCCATGACATTCTGAACAGACATCGCCTCCCCATCCTTATTCTCCAATGTGTGTTGATTCCTCCATGAGAAGTTATGTTCCTGGAGAGCAAGCGCTTTCTTGGTTTGTTTTGGATCTCCAGCACTTAGTACAGTGTTTGGCACCAACGGCACTTGATAAACGTGTTTTCATTTATTCATTCATTTTCAGTCATGTGAATCTTCTCTTACCAACCAGAGTAAGAGATTCCCAAGGGCAGGGACTGCATCCTATGACATGTTCTCCAGTGACCAGCACTGGGCCCAAAGCACACTAGAAGCTTAATTGTTAATTGGTTAAAATTGTTAAATTTCAATGGTTCAAAAATGTTCATTCTTGTCCTGTGCCTCTTATGGCAGCTGCTTATCAATGTGGCTAACAAGGGCACAGTTTGCCAGCTCTTTATAGGCCCATATAAAAACTGGGTGTGGCTTAGACCTGATTATTCCATGAAACCCCAAGAGAAATCCCAAATCTCATTAAGTAGAAGTAGAATTTGTTATTTTCTTCCACCAGCCCTTTTTAACTCTGTCCTAGATAAGATATCCCATCCTCACAGTCACTGTCATCACCACTGCTATAATAATATCAGCAGCAACATTCATAGACCCATCTTCAACATCGCCATCCCCATCACAACCACCTTAACCATTATCATTTCCACTGTCATTACACGAATCACCGGTATCTTCACTTTCAACTTCACCAACTACCAGTGTAAGGGAAAGAAGGCTACACTTAGAGTCATAAGATATCTGGGTCCTAGCCCTTCCTCTGCCACTAGCTAGCTGTATGTCCATGGGCAAATCACTAACTTCTCTGAGGCTCAGTTTCGTCATCTGTTAAATGGGAATGATAATATCCTTAGTACCTATCTAGTAGGGTTGTTGCCAAGACCAGGTGAGATCACCAACGTAAAGAGCTCTACAAACCTAAAAGGAGAATAGGGAGGTCTATTTTCTTCTCTTCCCAACCCTTTGATGTGATACTCCCCATGGGATTTTTCCCAGACAGAAGTTAAGGTTTGAGCTCTTAGTGATAGAAATGGAAAAATTACTGTTCCAGTCATGTCCAGGGTCATCTTTCCTCAGAATCAAAGCATGAATCTTGGTAGTGTCTTCTTTCTTCCAGTCTCCACCCATAGTCTAAATGAATCGGCATAATATCATAAGAACCCTCATCATCAGGGCTGACTATTCTGAATATCCAACATATTTTCATAGAATCCTATCACAGCTCCCATTTTTGTAGCCCTTCAAGGCTTCCAAAGCACCTTCCTTCCCAAAGTGCCACCATCCTGCATGGTTAAGAGAAGTACCCTAATAATAGCTTATTAAAGAAGGCATCATACCTTTTATTTGAGCCGTGTATCTCACCTATACCCTAACATTGAACTCTACACACAGTGCACGCACTTATTAGAGATTTTTAACTTGAATTGGCTTGAATTAGATCCAATCAATCAGCCCAATTCCTTATCCAATGGTAAGATACTTTTGAGGAATAATGGAACCCTTTGGCAATTTGGTAAAGACGCTGGGTCCCTTCTAAGAACAATTTTTTTAGAATAATATTTTTAAATTGCTGTTGTAATAATTTTAGGGTAATATTTTAATTGCATAAAATAAAATATATAGGATTACAAAGGAAACCAATTAAACTAAAATACTGATACTAAATAAATACTAAATATAAAATACTAAAAGAAAAATAAAAAAAATAATGATACTATTACCGAAGTATGTTTTTAAAGAAGAAAAGGTCACAGACTCAAGGTTAAGAACCATTGCCCTGTTTTTTCTTTTCTGTGGTGGCATTTATCCAGAAATATAATAAATAGCCAGCAATTACATAAAGCCTACTGTGTATCAGCCATGGTGCTAAACACTTTATAAATACTACCCATCTCATTTGATTCGCACAACTCTGGAAGGTCAGTGATGTTATTATTCTCATTTTACAGTTGGAGAAACTGAGGTCAAGTGATTTGTCCAAGGTCACATAGCTAGTAACTGTCTGAAGCTGAATTTGAACTCAGGTCTTCCTGTTTCCCCCCAGTCCCAGAGCTCTATCCATGGTGACACATAGCTGCCTTTATATGATTTCAGCACATAGATGGAGACTCCTGATTGGAGGAGATCCTTTAAGGGTATCTTTTTTACCCTACTCAATTAAATGCTTTTTTGCAATCAGCACAATTCAGCGTAACTTTATATTCTACATACCTTTCCAGTCAATGGCCAAAGTATATAGTCTGCTGTAGAAAGCAATTTGTCAAAGCCTCCCTGTACCTATCTCACGTTCACATCAGGGAAAATTCCCTTTGATTGATTCTCATAAAGATTTTATAAAGACAAGGCATTAGACATATAGTGAAATAGTTCCTGTTGCTTTCTCTGCCACCTTTTGGGGTAATAATATTGCCTGAGATGTTTCCATTCTTTTCATATCTCCCCCACTATGATAATGCTGTAAAAGAATTCCTCCGGGCTTTTACAATGACACAGTTTCCAGCATGGATTTCCTGCATGTACTAGTCCTTTTCCACGTGATCTTCTCAGATTCATCTTATCTATTTATCATGTTAACTTCTTCATACTGAGCACTCTTGGGGCCAGGACATGAGAGTCCAAATATGATGATTCCAGGGTCATTGAGGAGAACAGAGAATTAATTGTTCTCATAGTTGTTGGGTTGTTTCAGACTCTTCATGACTGCCTCTGGGCTCTTGTCGTTTTTGGCAAAGATGTCAGAGTGGTTGGCCATTTC
Organism: Notamacropus eugenii; assembly: GCF_028372415.1. Classification (NCBI taxonomy): domain Eukaryota; kingdom Metazoa; phylum Chordata; class Mammalia; order Diprotodontia; family Macropodidae; genus Notamacropus; species Notamacropus eugenii. The sequence goes on along the minus strand of NC_092872.1, from coordinate 10,122,221 downwards.
CTTCTCCAACTCCGTTTATAGATGAGGAAACTGAGGCAAACAGAGTTAAGTGACTTGCCCAGGGTCACCCAGCTAGTAAGTATCTAAGGCCAGATTTGAACTCAGGAAGATGATACTTCCTGATTCCAAGCCCAGTGCTCTATCCATTGTGCTACGTGGCTGCCACAAATAGAACATTAGAGAAACATAAACAGATCTGTTCCACTTTCTGTTTGTTGTCCTTTTTTCAGTATCATCAAAGAATGCTTTTGGTGTGACGTGGATCATTTGAGTCTTACACCAAGACCTCTGAATTCTTGTTTTTGCCTCTAGTCATTTCCACACTGGAATTTATTATAGATAATATTAACATATAATATTAATAATATTATTATACATAATATAGGACCACGTTAGAGGGGTATACACAAAATGCGACATGAAGCCCCAACGAAAGGCAAATGACCTCAAGAACCAGTGAAAGCTTCCTGGAGGGGACTTAGGGTTTAAAGGATCTCCACAGATAAAGGGAGAAATCGGGACACTTGGAAGCAGCATTAGCAAAGGTGTGGAGCATGGAGGGAGGTAATGTGAGATGAGGCTGGTAAGGTAGAACTAGGTCTTGGAAAGTCTAGAAGGCTGGGAAATGGAGTGTGGACTTTACTCAACAGAATGAGTGACCAGCGCTTTGCCAAAGGAATCTCACTCCTAGCAGTGTGAGAGAAGGATGTCTCAGTCACAACCGCCTGTTATTCTCAGGAACAGCTATCAGGGACTGACAGTTCCACCTTTCCTATCTCCCTTTTGAAGATTTTCAAGTGGTAAATTTGCATATCTAGATAAGCAGCCACAGAGAAAGAAGGGAGAGGGAAAGTTCAGAGGAAAAGGACTTACTGGAAGGTACCACACCCAGGCGCTAAGTACGAGAGAACGTAAATGATAAGAGGACTCACCATTAACCCACCTAGAGTGGGAAACATCCGTCTGAGTGGTTCAAGAAAGAGGCCTTCCCACAGCCCCCTGAGGAAACCATTTATCTGGGTTCGTGTTGGTGTTATTCAGATGTTTTTCAGTTGTCTGACTCTTGGTGACCCTATTTGGGGTTTTCTTGGCAAAGATACTGCAGTGGTTGGCCATTTCCTTCTCCAGCTCATTTTACAGGTGAGGAATTTGAGGAAAACAGGGTTAAGTGACTTGCCCAGGGTCACATAGGTAGTAAGTGTCTGACACTGGATTTGAACTCAGAAAGATGAGTCTTCCTGACTCCAGGCCCACCACTGTATCTATGGTACCACCTAGCTGACCCAGGTGCTAAGGAACTGGAGTAAGTCCTCTGAGCCTAGGAAACATGGAAAAGTTGCAGCACTGTCCACTGAGTAACCTCTCTAGGAGCCAGCTTCTAGAGAACTGGTCTCTGGAAAGGAGCCAGCTAGCATCATCTTCAGAAGGAAAGTTGGACATTAAAGGAGGGATGCCTGGAATCAACCCACAACAGAGGACAATAGCATACTTTCCCCTCGGTGGGAAGGAAGGAAGCAAAGAAGCATTTACTTAGTGCCTACTGTGTGCCAGGAGTATGGGCTTCGCAAATATCATTTCCTTCAATCCTCACAAGACTCTTGAGTGAGAGGTGCTATTATTATCTCTACTTTACAGTTGAAGAAACTGAGGCAAATAGAAGTCAACTGGCTTACCCAGGGTCACACAGCTAAATGTCTGAAGTTGGATTGGAACACAAGTTTTCCTGACTCCAGATACAGTGTTCTATCCACAGAGTCATCTAGCTACCTCATGGTGGTGGGGAGGAGGGGTTGTCTATGGCAGTTACTGTAAGGTCCCTAGGGACTGGCTGAGAGACGGAGGACATCTTGCCATTCTGCTGGCTCAGATTTCCCCATCTTTTACTGTTTAAATGTGTTCTATGTCTTAGAGTCTGTGTACTCCGTAAGGGAGCTGGTGGCTACCTTCAGGGGAATGCTAGACACTAAAGTTCCCCCATTCTCTAGGGGTGAGGACACAGAGCCACAGAGGGAAGAGGCCCCCAAAGTGTTAATGACCCTTCAGCCCTGCACTCCCCAAGGGCAGGGAATGTTTCATTTCTGTCATCACACGCCCGGCACCCAGATATATTGATTGATTACAAATAGATTGAAGTGGGGAGACAGTGAAGACAGACTGTCCAGTTAAGAGCCTAAGGTGAGAATTCAGGCAGGGAAGGATGGGTCTGAGGTTAGGGGGTTAGCAGTAGCTATGGGAATGGAATGGAGAGAAGGGGACAGAGTAGAGAGCTCTTCCAGAGGAATCAGTGCCTGGTCAGTTGGCAGGGGGTGTTCGGGGGAGAGGGAAGAGTCTACTTCACACAGGTGTGGAGAAAGAGATGCTTTGTAATCAATAAAATGAGATATAGAATTATCATTAACGGAAATAGAGACCATTGGTTTCAGAGCACCAAGATCAAATCTAAACCTTTCATTTTACAGAGGAGAAAATTTAAGGGAGGAAGGGTGACCTGCCCAAGGTCATACAGCTATAATGTGATGGTCAGGAATAAAATGCAAGTCACCTGTGTTGAAGCTTGCTGCTGGTTTCACTCTAGCACACTAGCTCCATTTAGCAGCCTTGCTCCCAGATGTGGCTTTTCTGACCATCCTGTGACTATCCTCCTGGGCTGTTGACTCTGATTTCCCCTCTGGTTTGACTCCTACATCCATATCCAATTCCCCATGATATCTTCCCTCCCTTCTCTCCATCTAGCACCCTGGTAGGGGACTTTGCCCAACTCACCTTGCTGGGGGCAAAGTAAAGGCAAAAATTTGAGAGAAGTAGGAGTGGGAAAGTCTAACTAGACACCATAGCTATGAGACAGAAGACGCCTTCACTGGCAAGAAAGATGGGTCGAGATACTAGCCCTGAAGGAAAAGTGGTCTGGTCTGTCAGGGGGCTGGGCGCCAGGCATTCCTGGCTCCTCTGGATGACTCAGTGGGTGGCCAGCAAGATGCTGAGTGGATTAGCTAATTAACCATTGTAAAGGGCTTTGTAAACACCACATGTGCTGTGGGCTAGAAGTGGTATCATGTGCCAGTAATAATAAGACCTGACATTTCCCTTTCATCTAGAGGTGGTAGGAGCACCAGATGGGTACTTCCTACCTCTGGTTCCATATACACTGCCTTCCCAGCTGCCAGGTCATTGAAGATAGATTACTAAGCCTGGACCCATTCTCCAGATGCAACAAATTGAGGCCCACTCACTTATAGGAAACTTAAGCCAAGTGTCTCCACCTGGGACTCAGGAAAAAAGTGAAAAGTAGATTCAATTCCCAAATAGGGGAAGAGGAGAGAGTTGGCCCATCTCTCATTTCATAAAATGGGTTTGAGAAAATGGAGGCTTAACATTGTTTGGATGGGTCGAACCTCAGATCTCGATAATCTTGTCTATCTCCTTCCTTTATGGCCTGCTTTGTCCAGGGTCAGAAAAAGGTGTCCAAGCTCATTTGAAATCCATTGATGGACCATTTTAGGAATGCTGTAAGGTCTAAATGAGTGTGTGTGTGTGTGTGTGTGTGTGTGTGTGTGTGTGTGTGTGTGTGTGTGTGTAAGAGATACAGGGCACAACAGAGTGTATATATAATAACAAATGTCTCTCTCAAGGGACTTAAAGCTGAACTGTAGACTATAGACCATCTCTGGCCATTTGGGCTACAGTCCAGGGGAGGCAGGTGACCTCTGAGGACCCTATCAGCTCTCACATTTGGGGTTCTATGGTCCTATCAGTAGAACTGGGTTTCTTCTATTATCTGAAGAAACTTGGGACTCAGATGGTCTATGACACTTTCCCAGTTCCTTAGTCTGGACTTCTGTAGTATTGGATAAAGAAGCACCACTAATGGGGGTAGAATAGGGATTATAACTAGAAATTCAGCAGGTTGACCTCTCCTGGGAGTCCTGAAGTCTGCAGGTAACATACATGATGTCCCAAGGCATTGGAGCCTGCTGTAGCACAAAACTGGTATGAACAAACTCCGAGTGCTTTGGGAAGGATGCCATTTTGAGGCTGTCCATCCCAAATCAGGATGTATGTAGTTTTCACCATTGTTATCATTCTTAACACCATGACCTTCACACCAATCATAACTACCACCAACACCACCATCCACAGGCATGCATCGTACATTAGCATCAATCCTCACCACCATCCACAGGCATGCATCGTACATTAGCATCAATCCTCTCTTTCCTTTCAGGAGAAGTTAGTGGGGAGCCACAGCAGCTTGGTAGAATCAGCCCATCCCAGAGGCATGCCTCTGACATGAGTAAGCCTGTCTCAATCAGTTACTTCTGTCCTGGGCTCACAAATCTGCCCTGCTTTCAAAAGACTCCTGGCACAGAGGGATATATGGAACACACAGATAGTATCTGGACTGACCCACAGAAGGAGGTACCTTTCAGGATTCATGGGATCATAGACTTAGTGTTGAAAAGGGACCTTTAGTGTCATCTAGACTAACCCCCTCATTTTGTAGATGAGGAAGCTGAGGCTGTAGATTGGAAGTGACTTGCCTAAGGTCACATAAGTGGTAATTGACAGAATCAGGACTTGAATCCAGGTCTCCTAACATCTGTCCCATGGACAGCTAGGTAGATAGAGCTCCTGGTCTACAGACAGGAAGACTCATCTTCCTGAGTTCAAATCTAGCCTCAGACACTAGCTGTGTCACCCTGGGCAAATCATTTCACCTTGTTTACCTCAGTTTCCCCATCTGTAAAATGAGCTAGAGAAGAAAATGTCAAACCATTCCAGTATCTTTGCCAAGAGGACTCCAAATGGGGCCACAAAGTGTTGGATACAACTGAAATGACTCAACAGGGCAGAGCCAAGATGGCAGAGTAGAAAGACACACATACGCAGGGTCTCCCCACACAGCCCATAAAATACCTGCAGAGAGGGACTCTCAACAAATTTTGGAGCAGCAAAAGTGGAGAACAACAGAGTGGAGGAGATTTCCAGCCCAGGGTGACCTGAAATGCCCATGGGAAATGTCAGTTGCACTGGACGCAGAGCAGAGCAGAGCCTAGCCCAGCCTTGGCAGTGTGGCCAGGTGCAAGGAGAGTCTGGGAGGAGGACACCTCAGGGGCGGAATCTCCAGTCACAGCAGCGGGTCCTCAGATCCCTCAAACCACAGGTGCCAAAGGTCAGTGAAGGGGTTTTTTCAGCTGGCTGGGAAGGGAGAAGGGCCTTCCCATAGCTCCAGCCTCAGACAGAAGCCTACAGAGGCCACATGGGGCAGGCAGGAGCAGATCTCACTGCCCGAGACCATTGCTGGATCGTAAAAACCCCTGGGAGCACTGAGGGAGGTGGTCTTTGTTTCACACTGAATGGTGGCCCTGCCCCCACAGTTTGACTGAATCCCACCCCCCAGTGCTAGCTTGGCAGAACTGGAGGTCAGGTGCCTGTGAAGAGGAACTGTGCTAAGATTCTGGGCACAAAAATCCTTCTCAGCACCCAGACGAGTACATGTTTGATTGTGCCACCATGGAGGCACTGATATCTTACAGGTCCCCAGAGTATACCCTACTCTTGATAAAGGACCCAAAAGTCAAGTTAACTGGTCAGAAAAATGCCCAAAAAAGGGAAAAAAATAAAACCATAGGAGGTTACTTTCTTGGTGAACAGATATCTCCTCCCATCCTTTCACATGAGGAAAAACAATGCCTACCATCAGGGAAAGACATAAAAGTCAAGGCTTCTGTATCCCAAACATCCAAAATAAATATTCAATGGGCTCAGGCCATGGAAGAGCTCAAAAAGGATTTTGAAAATCAAGTCAGACAGGTGGAGGAAAAACTGGGAAGAGAAATGAGAGAGATGCAAGAAAAGCATGAACAGCAGGTCAACACCTTGCTAAAGGAGACCCCCAAAAAATGTTGAAGAAAATAACACCTTGAAAAATAGGTTAACTCAATTGGCAAAAGAGGTTCAAAAAGCCAATGAGGAGAAGAATGCTTTAAAAAGCAGAATTAGCCAAATGGAAAAGGAGGTTCAAAAGCTCACTGAAGAAAACAGTCCTTCAAAAATTAGAATGGAACAGATGGAGGCTAATGACTTTATGAGAAACCAAGAAATCACAAAACAAAACCAAAAGAATGAAAAAATGGAAGATAATATGAAATATCTCATTGGAAAAACAACTGACCTGGAAAACAGATCCAGGAGAGACAATTTAAAAATTATGGGCCTACCTGAAAGCCATGATCAAAAAAAGAGCCTAGACATCATCTTTCCTGAAATTCTCAAGGAAAACTGCCCTGATATTCTAGAACCAAGGGGCAAAATAAATATTGAAAGAATCCACCAATCATCTCCTGAAAGAGATCGAAAAAAAGAAACTCCTAGGAACATTGTGGCCAAATTCCAGAGTTCCCAGGTCAAGGAGAAAATATTGCAAGCAACTAGAAAGAAACAATTCAAGTATTGTGGAAATACAATCAGGATAACACAAGATCTAGCAGCCTCTACATTAAGGGATCGAAGGGCATGGAACATGATATTCCAGAAGTCAAAGGAACTAGGACTAAAACCAAGAATCACCTACCCAGCAAAACTGAGTATAATACTTCAGGGGAAAAAATGGTCTTTCAATGAAATCGAGGACTTTCAAGCGTTCTTGATGAAAAGACCAGAGCTGAAAAGAAAATTTGACCTTCAAACGCAAGAATCAAGAGAAGCTGAAAGGGTAAACAGCAAAGAGAAGTCATAAGGGACTTACTAAGGTTGAACTGTTTACATTCCTACATGGAAAGAAAATATTTGTAACTCTTGAAACTTTTTTCAGTATCTGGGTAGTTGGTAGGATTACACAGAGAGAGAGACAGACAGAGAGAGACAGAGAGACAGAGAGACAGAGAGCACAGGGTGGATTGAATAGGATGGGATCATATCTCAAAAAAATGAAATTAAGTGGTGAGAGAGAAATATATTGGGAGGAGAAAGGGAGAAATGGAATGGGGCAGGTTATCTCTCATAAAAGAGGCAAATAAAAGACTTTTCAGTGGAGGGGAAAAGAGGGGAGGTGAGAAAAAACATGAAGCTTACTCTCATCGCATTCGACTACAGGAAGAAATAAAATGCACACTCATTTTGGTATGAAAACTATCTTACAATACAGGAAAGTGGGGGAGAAGGGGATAAGCAGGGTGGGGGGAATGATGGAAGGGAGGGCATGGGGAGGAGGGAGCAATTTAAAGTCAACACTCTTGGGGAGGGACAGGATCAAAAGAGAGAATAGAAGCAATGGGGGACAGGATAGGATGGAGGGAATTATAGTTAGTCTTACACAAGACGACTATCATGGAAGTCATTTGCAAAACTACACAGATATGGCCTATATTGAATTGCTTGCCTTCCCAAAGGGAATGGGTGGGGAGGGAGGGAGGGAGGAAGAGAAGCTGGAACTCAAAGTTTTAGGAACAACTGTTGAATATTGTTCTTGCATACAGCTGGGAAATAAGAAATACAGGTAACGGGGTATAGAAATTTATCTTGCCCTACAGAACAAAAGAGAAGATGGGGACAAGGGAAGGGAGGGATGTCAGAAGAGAGGGCAGATTAGTAATAGGGGCAATTAGAATGCTTGGTGTTTTGGGGTGGGGGGAGGGGAGAAATGGGGAGAAAATTTGGAACCCAAAATTTTGTGGAAATGAATGTTGAAAAGTTAAATAAATAAATAAATAAAATAATAATAATAATAAAAAGAAATGACTCAACAACCCCTGGCATCAAACCCAGTGGTCTTTCCTACTGTACTACGGTGTCTCTCAGTAAATTAGAAGTTTATCAGTTCTACTAGGAGTCTAGGATGGCTCCTTGGAAGATAATGGATTTTAAGAATCGTTTAACTTGATGGAAGATGTCAGGTTTTTCTCATAGTAATGGGAGGGTTTACTTTGTCAGGAAGAATCCAGAGCCTACTCAGATGTCACAAAGTCCTTGGTTTCGAAGGTTCTGGATGCACTCATCATATATTTTTTATTTGTGAATTTGTACCTTGTGTCCCTATTGATTTGTTCAGTTCCCTCAAGGACAAGAATCATGTCTGATCTACTAAATATCTTTCTGCCCACTCTTTAGTACAAGACCCTACAAATAGTATTTTTTTAAAAATATGTTCAATGACATGCATAACAGGTCTTAACCTTGGAAGGTTCTACCAACTCCCCTGTTTCGATTCAACTCAACAAATATCTATGAAGCACCTACTATGTGCAAAGCACTGTGCAGACTGTCTCCTGCCTTTGTGGAGTTTCTAGTTTTGTACAAGAGTGTTCTTTTCTCTTTTTGGAGAGGCACAAGACTCTAAACCCTAGAATGACAGAATAGATCATTTATGGAAGCAGTGGCCTTTCTGGGGTCTGGGTCGCTGAAAAATCCTGGAGCTTCCACAGCCTTTCCTGGGCACAAGTTCTCTCTGTGTCTCTTACTCTCTCTCTCTCTATCTCTCTGTCTCTGTCTGTCTCTCTCTCTCTCTGTCTCCATGTCTCTCTGTCTCTGTCTGTCTGTCTGTCTGTCTGTCCCTCTCTCTCTCTCTCTCTCTCCCTGCCCTCTATACCTCTATATTGTAGACATTCTTCTGCAAGCCTAGCCTAAATGCTTCCTGCAATCATTCACACGCCATTCCCTCTTGCCCTGTGCTCAGCCCTTTCCTCTCAAGGATCTTAAATGCATAGATATTATCATCCCTAGAATAACAGTCATTAATAACACTGACTGTATTTTACCCTGGCTCCGGAGAGCTCAAAGCACAGGTATTATTACCCCAGGGCCAGAGTCCCTGTGACATGACTGATTCGCCCAAGGTCATTCAGTGTGTCAGGGCTGGGCAGGGTTGATGTCTCAGTCCCTTGGGTCAGTTTAGCTCTTGTTTTCCTGGTCTACATTGTCTCATCAGAGATAAAGACCCTATAATATACCTGACCCAGAACTATAGAGTATTCAAAGTGTTAAGAAAATAGAATATAATAGTGGAGGGGGGCAGGAGACCCTTAGAACATAACACACAATTATATGTCAGAGTTGAAAGGGACTCTTGGAGCCATATAGTACACAGGTACCCTTTTTTTACAAGAGATCATCAAGACCAACAGAGGGAAATGACTTGCCCAAGGTCACACAGCAAGTTACAGGCACATTAATTAACTCATTAAGACAGAATTTACAGAGCATCTACCATAAATATTAACTCTGTTCATGTAGTGCAGTTTGCACAAGTGTTCCTTATAATACCCTGTGGGGAAAGTAATACAAGTATTATTATCTCCACTTTACAAAGGAGGGAACCAAGGCCCAGAGAGAGGGAAATGGTTTGTCCAGATTTGTGCAGCTAGTAAATATCTGGTCTGGGAAGGTCAAGTTTTCCTGATTCTCGGGACTTCACTCCCCTTTCTGTTCCACTGGGGCCTACTCTGTCTCTTTTGGGACTGAAAGAAGGAGGAAACCTCTTCCCTGGGGGAGGGTGGAGTTTGGTTGTCAAAGTTAAGATTTGTGTAAAGGCCACAAACAGCTGTTCTGCCATGGAGGTCTTGTCCTCTCTTCTCACTCAAGCAATCAGCCAGAGAAACTTTTTGAGTGCCTACTGTGTGTCACACATATGCTAGGTATGAGGAGTGCAAAGATTCAAAACAAAGGCCTCTTCCCTCAAGCAGCTTACGATCAAAGGAAAGATGCACAGACCCACAGCAGCAGGGTGTGACCCAACCCCATCCGCCATCCAGCCAGTCCTTCAGGGAGGCTGAGGAGGGAGCAGTGACTGCGGGCTGGGGGCTTGGGGAAGCTTCTTGAAGGAAGCAGTATTGAACTGAGAAGTGAGGAGGGCTATGCAGTATATGTGGAGGGATGGGGTCAGGTGTCGGGTGATGAACCAAGCTAGCAAAGGCAATTAGGGAAGAATTAGGTTCAGGGAGGGAGAGAAATGAGAACAGTCCTCCTGCTCACCACTGATCTCACTTGTCCACTCAAAATGTTCCCCTATTATCTACTTCTGGCCCTAAGTTCAAATCCAGCCTCAGATACTTACTAGCTGTGTGATCCTGGGCAAGTAACTCTGTTTGCCTCAGTTTCCTTAACTGTGAAATGGAATTAATAATAGCAGCAACCTCACAGGGCCATTGTGAAGGACAGAGGAGATCATAGTTGTGAGGTGCTTCATACAATGCCTGGGAACATAGTAAGTGCTTTATAAATGCTTAATCCTTTCCCTTCCCTTCCTTTCTCTTCCCTCCTCTTCCCTCCCCTTCCCTCCATTCCTCTTTCTTCCCTTTTCCTTTCCCTCCCATCCTCTACCCTCCTCTCCATTTCCTTTCCATCTACAATCTGTCTCCAAGCTACCTTTTCACACTTACCTCTCACTACTCCTCTTCAGTATTCTGTATTCCAGCTGAACAGGGCTACTTACTCCTTTCCCCCATGAGCATCCCATCTTCTCCTAGTTCTCTTTCTTGGTATTGCCCCCTCTCTCTGGAATGCTGACCTCCCCCACTCCATCCCATCCCCCAACCTCCACCGGTTGAAACTTGTGCCTTCTTTCAAGGCCTAGACCAGGTTTCCCTCCCTGCCAGACACTGTCACACTAGCTGTGATCCCTTCCTCCTCAGTCTCTCAAGACTCTTGGTTTGTCCTCCAATGTACTTGCACGTGCTCTGACTTATTGAGGTGGACATGGTTCATCCTCTCCATTACACTGTAAGCTCCCAGGAAGGCAGGCAGGGTCATTTTCACTGTATTTCTAGCCTAGTTCTTTGCCCCAGATTGGGGCCTATGTTTGTCAGATTCAATGGAGTCCTTGAGATCAGACTAATTGGAATTTTGGGGAGCCACTGTGAGGGTAGAAAGGGGAGAGGGGTCACATGGAGAAACCTCGTCCAGCCATGATGGGAATGGTCTTCAATGCCTCGCTAGGTTGTGACTGAGACTGAGTCATGTTGGAAGTCCGTTTACTGTTAGCTCAAGAGGAAGAGAAAGATGTTGCTATGAGATAAGAGGAAACCACTGCTCATTGGACAAGCTTTTTACACATATATTAACCCCTCTTCCTGAGGAGCCAGGGCATTCATCCCTGTCTGCTCTGCCCATCTCCTGGCCTCAGTCAGCCCTCTCAGGCCCTCTGAGTGGTCTTAGGAACATAGATTTAGAGCTGCAAGGGACCTTAGAGATAATCTTATTCAGCCCCTCATTCTACATATCAGAAAACTGAGGCCCAGAGAAAGGAAAGGACTCACCTAAGGTCATACAGGATAGAGGCAGAAGAACTGGATTCAAACCCAGGTCTCTTAAGTCCAGAGTCATCTTTCTTTCTACTATACCAAGAGGTCAGGGGGTGCCAGAATGGTGTTCCTTCCTTCCCAGGCCATCCCCCTTTCACCATTCAGGCCCTGATTTCAGTAAGGAGAGTGATTAGGGTGCCCATCCAAGAGCCAAGTAGTTATGTGTAGGAAATAATCCATTAAAGAGTTGTCTGGCCCCATGCCCACAGTCCTGCTCCAGGCAAAGAGGACCTGGCCCCACCCTTCCTTCCTCTACCTCCTCCCACAGCACCAGGAAGAGTGAACTTGGACTGCTTCCGATGGGAGACATAGCTACCCTATGCAGGCTTGGTCCCTCTCCTCCCTGCCCTCTGTTTCCTGACCCCAGGCTCTTAGCCTTGCCCTAAATTCACAACAACCATCACCTCTGCATTAGAATGGATCACTCCTATCTCTTTCTTCATCTCTCTGCTTCCCTTCAGCCTTCCTCCCCTTTCCCAATATGAATCTCCATATTAGTCTTTCTCTCTGTCTGTCTACCTTACAGCCCTCCAAACCTTACCAAGTCCCTGCTAATTCCTTGTCTTCCTAGCCCACCTTTCGGAAGGGTGGCATGGTAGCGTAGAAAGAGCATGTATTTGGAGTCTGAGAATCAGTTGTGGATCCTGCTTCTGCTATGTGTGTGATTCAGCCCAATTCAGCGTTTATCTGGTACTTCCTACACATGGATCTAGAGCAGAAAAAGAAAAAAATACAGGATGCTGGACTAGGCTCTGGTTATGCAGAGGTACAGTATATACATAGAGAAGGCAATGAGAGAGACCGACAGATACACAGAGACAGAGACAGACTCACAGAGACACAGAAAGGACAGAGAAGGGGGAGGGGGGAGAGGAAGAAGAGAGAGAAAATGAAAAAGGAGAGGAAAAGAGATGATTGGAGAAGGAGGGAGAGGGAGGGAGAAAAAGAGAGAGGAGAGATAGAGGAGAAGAGGAAGGAGAGATAAAAGAGGAAGAGAATAGAAGAGACAGGAGAGGAGAAAAGGAGAGAAGAAAGAAAAGAGAAGGTAAGGAGGAAGAAGAGAGAAGAGAAGGGGGCAAAAATAAGAGAGACTGAGTCAGAAAAAGAGGAGGAAAAGATAAGAAACAGAGAGGGGGGAGAAACAGAAAGGGGGCAGGGAAGAAATACAGAGATGGAGTCAGAGGAAGAGACAGGAAAAAGGCAGGGGAGAGAGAGAGAGAGAGAAAGAGAGAGAGAGAGAGAGAGAGAGAGCTGCATTAATGCTAGGAAGATGAGCAAAGACTTCTGGTAAAAGGTGGCACCTGAACTAAGCCCTAAAGGAAGCTGAGGATCCTCAGGGGTGGGAGGAGGTGAAGAGGGAGCACATTCCAAAGACAGGAGCTAGATGCCAAGTTCAGGGAAAAGCTAGTGGGCCAGTTTGGCTGGAATGCAGAACACAAGGAGGGGAATGCCAGGAGCTCCATGGAGAAGGTGGGCTGTGGAGGGTCTTTAACATCAGGATCAGGAGTTTGTCTCTTTTCCTAGAGACCAGAGAAAGCTGTTGAAGGTCCTTTAGCAGGGCAGTGACATGGTCAGGTATGTGCTTCTCAGAAGTTACTTTGCCAGCCTAGTGAAAGAGGGATGGATTAGGGAGGAGAGAAGGCAATTAGGAGGCTCTGGAAATAGTCTGAAAAGAAGAGACAAAGACCCAGACTAGAGTGGCATTCACATGACTGGAGAGTAGGAGATGAATGCCAGAAATGTTGTGAAGGTAAAATTAAATAGACAAGACTTGGCTGCCATTTCCGTTTCTGAGGAGGGGACAGGAAGGGCATCAAGAAGAGGCGAGAGTCAAGAATGACTCTTGGGTTGAGAATCCAAGTAACTGTACGATGATGCCTGCAATATCCAGAGCAGCTTAGCAAAGAAAACTAAAAAAGGCCACTGAATTAACAGTTAAGAAATGGTTGGGAACCTTGGGGTCAGGCTGTATAGCTAGCTGGAAGCCAGAATGTAAGAGGTGACCAGAAGGAAAGTACATAGAGGCTATAAATATAAATGACTTCTTCTAGAAGTTTGACTGTGAAAGGAAGGAGAGATCTAGGATTATAGATTAAGGGTAAAGTGAAGGTTTTTTAAGGATTGAAGAGATTTGGGCAAGAATGTAAGCAGTAGTGACAGAGTCGCTAGATAAGGAAAGATTAAAGATGAAACGGTAGGATTCCCAAAGGGTCAAAGGCTCCTAGATTTAGAGTTAGAAGGGACCTTAGAGCTCATTCCTCCAACCTTCTCATTTTACAGACATAGAAAATGAGACCAAGAAAGCTCAAGTGATTTGTCCAATCTTACATGGGTAATAAGTGGCAGAAGCAGGGCTCAAATCCAGGTTCTCTGACTCTAGAGTTCTTTCCACTGCAGCATTACCTCACAGGAGATGATGGGAAAGGATGAAGGACAAAAGTAGAGGAGTTGGCTTTGGTATGGAGAAAGGTGTCACCTCTTTGTAAGAGATTGGAGCAAAATATGAGAGGATGGAATATGGTGTAGACAGGTTCTGAGGTTCAGAGTAGGGGAGAGGGAATTCACAATAGATAGCCTCAATTTGCTCAAAAAAAGAAGATAAAAACCTCTGCTTAGAGATAGAGAGAAGAGGTGGTGTTGGGAACTTGATGAAAAGAGAAAGCTTGGAACATCACTGTGGGAAGCCTGGCAAAGAGCCAATCAGGAGAAAATAAAAACATCCGTTCAGTAAGGAGGGCCCAGTTGAGATTACATAATATAAATTCATAGTGGATCCAATATGTACATTTATGTGGCTTCCTCTAGTGGCATTTGACAGCCCAGGAGTTGAATCAGCAGGCACATGGAAGGAATAACCAGACATGAGTAGTGATAGGACAAAGTAACAAATATGTTATGGATAGAGAATAGTGTGTCCTTGAACTGGTTAACTATTAGGGGTTAAGGCTATAAAGGGAAGAAAGTGAGGCCAAAATAAAGACCATCAGCTGGGAACGTTGAGATGAATGAAGCAGGGAAAGAAATGTGAGAATAGGAAGTTATGATCCAAAGAAAATCGGAATTCTGAATCATAGAGGAAGACCACTTATGAGTGATGTGATCCCATTATGATGTGAGTGATCAAGAAAGAGTATCCTCATCCTTGTGTGTGTGACAGAGATAAAGTGAAGGTGAAGATCATGAGATATTTAGAGAGTGGATGAACTGGGAGGTCAGGGTTTTTGGAAGGACATGAATATGGGTATTGGAATGGAGAAGACTGTGAGGGATTGAATTCCCTAAGATGGAAGGAAAACACTAGAGACCAGGAGGATCTGGATTGGTTGACACAGACGGATGAAGTGAGCCTCTGAGGAGAAGAAATATAAAAGAACAAACTAGTCATGATGCAAAGATAAAACAGATGCAACATTTTCTTGAGAGAGCTAGTTTTGCTGAACACAAGATGGAAACATGTGATAGGGAAATGTTTAAAATGGAGAGAAGTCTTTCTGCTATAGAAGCATTGTTCCACAAGGCACAAAGGAAAGGGAGGTCAGGGCTGGAAAGAGAATCAGGAGGGGTAAAGCTAAGGGGAATAATGATGAGAGAGTAGGGAATGGTAGCCGGAAAGGGGGTTTTCACCTTGGCAAACACAACTGTGAATCACAGGAATTAAGGTAGAAGAAGGTAGGAGTTTGCTGGGTATAGAAACAGAAAGTAGTATTTGACTAGGGTTCCCAAAAATTGTGTCTAAAAGTGGAAGGGACTTCCTTGAAAGGTCATAGACTCCCCCTTCTTGCAGGTCTTCAAGTAGATTCTGAATGGCCACTTGCTGAGTATGAGATAGTTGGGATTCCTTTTCCTTATGGGTTGGATTAGATGGCCACTGGGGCATCCCTCTCAGCTCACAGATTCTGGGATTCCTTCAAGAGAATAATAACGGACTAGTGTGATCTCTCTCAAACATCAGGGTAGAAAGGTAAGCAGAGTGGGTTCCTGAGGGAACAGGTAATCAGGTCCTCCAAAACCCAACTGAATTCACAATCAACACCAGTTCCTTTTCTTTATTCCAGTTGTTGGAGGTGGGAGATGGTAGTCAAGAAATATCCTTCCTATGACTCATACACTTAGCTCCTGACAGGCCTACTATCTTTTTCTTAAAAATGAGGGTATTGGACCTCAGGATTGCCTTTCTCTACAGTTACCAATGACCATCCTAGCAAATCAGTCAGAGATCACTTGGTGGTACATGGACTCTGGTAAATTTCATTTCATTAGACTTGGTCCCTCATTCTCCCAAATAGCAATAAACAAAAATGAATCCAACTTCCAATTTGTTCAAATTGCTGTACTCTGCCCTGCAGAAAATATATATAAATGTATCAGTGCCCAATCCACTGCTTCCCCCTCCCATCACTTCTTCTGCACTGCCTATCTACTCATTGACTCTATGCTTAGAAAGAGTAATGGGATGAAATATCCAAGCAGGTTTGCCTGCTTCTAGCGAGAGCCAACTCCTTTGTGCAGGGTCATATGACTAGGGCTCAACGAAACATAACAGCTTCAAGTAGAAGGTAGGGCTTCCATCAGTCAGAACTAAGTTCTAAATAGGTAAATCCACAATTCTACACACCCCTTGTCGATGAGTCTTCACTTTATATGCAACAAGACTGGAAAGATACAGCCATACAATATTATGGAGAATCTTGAATGCCACATGAAGAAGCTCAAGCTAGCCTGTTGAGACCTTTCTAGATGCCAATCTTGTCATCCAACAAATTAGCTCTGCCTTCTGTTTTTGTGTAATTTAAAATTTTTTGTTCCACTTTTTACTGATGTTTTTGGTTGTTTTTATTGGGGTTGTTTTTGCATCATAATTACTTTTCAATATCCCCATTCCAGCCTCTGCCTTGTAACATGAAAGAACAATTAAAGAAAACCAACTTAAAAGCAACCAGATGTGACAGCTTATGTAACGTTCCTTGAGCAACCCGGTAGCACAGTGGATAGATGCTGGGCCTAGAGTCAGGAAGAGTTCAAATCCAGCCTCAGATACTTACTAGCTATGTGATCCTGAGCAAGTCACTTAACCATGTTTGCCTCAGTTTCCTCATGTGTAAAAATGAACTGGAGAAGGAAATGGCAAAATACTGCAGTATCTTTGCCAAGAAAACCCCAAATGAGGTCACAAAGAGTTGGATATGGCTGTAAAACATCTGAACAATACAACATCCCTCTCCCACAGTCCCATTCTTCTCTACTGAGAGAAGGGATGCATGTTTCCTCCAGAACCGATTGTTCTTTGAAATTAACTGACATCTGTAAACTTAATATAAATGTCATCTTTGCCTTCATCCAAAAAAATTGATAAAGATGTTGAACAGGAAGGAACTCTGGGAGATTCCCTCAGAGACCTCTCTCCTAGTTGACATAATCCCATTCATCACCATTCTTTGGCCCCATTCATTCACCCTCTCCTAAACTCAACTCCTAATTATACTGTCATTTAGTCCACAACTTTTTAATCTGTGCCCTAGAATGGCATGAATGATTTTGTCAATACTTTGCTGAAATCCAAGTACACTATTTCTCTAACTTTCCCTTGATCTCCCAGCCTACTTACCCAGCCAGAAAAGGATAAGATGAACATAAGTACGTACATTCACACCAGAAACAAACCTCCAGCAAACATTTATTAAGTGTCCTCTGTGTTTCTGACCCTGAACTTACTTCCAGCACCAAATGCAGGCCCTTGTACAAAATAGGCACTTAAAAGTTTGTTGAATTGATTGTACTGGTCACACCCCAGACATATAAGTCTGACCACATCTTCTCCAGCATTCAAAACCCTTCACAACTGACTATGCTATCTTTTCAGGTTCTTCCCCTTCTTGCACTCTGTGGTCTAGCCAAACCAACCTTGATATTCCTCGTAGGTGGCATTCTGGCTCCAATCTCCAGTTTCTAAGCTTTTATCCCTCTATGCCTGGAATATATTCCTTTCAGATTTCTTTTAAGACTCAGCTCAGCCTTTCCTGATATTCCTTCCCCTTCAAGCATGAGTGTGCTGGCAAACATTTTACAATGTTTTATAAAGGAGTATTTCGTTTTAAATTTAATCTGTTGATGTTCAGTCATTTTATAAACAACCCCGTTTCTCTGCAAAGAGTGATTTGCCATTTCTTTCTCCAACTCATTTTACAGATGAGGAAACTGAGGGAAACAGGATCAAGTGACTTGCCCAGGGCTGCACAATTAGTAAGTGTCTGAGGCCGAATTTGAACTCATGAAGATGAGTCTTCCTGATTCCCAACTCAGTATTCAACCAATGAGCCACCTAGCTGCCTTCTTAAATCTCGACAACCACAAAACTCCAACAAAGCCCTGTTTGCTGATTTCCTAGATTAATATGCTTGTGTTCTCAATAGCACACACACCTTTGAGGGTTTGTGTTTTGGATGTATTTGGGCTATATTCCCACATGTACACATTCCCTCCACCATTAGAATGAGAGTTCTTTGAGCACCGGGGCCATCTTGCTTTTGTCTGCGTATCTGCAGCACCTGGTAGATGCCATCTGTACAGAGGGGAACTTGTTGATTAACTCATGTTCCTCCCCTGTTCAGTAAGTTTCAGTGGTTCCCTATTACCTCTAGGACCCAAATTTCTCCACCTGGCTTATTCTATACCTCATTGCCACTTTTCTTGTGTTCTGTTGGCCAGCCCAACCAGCCCCTTTCTCTTCTTCGCTCAAGACATCCCATCTCCTATCTCCCTGTGTTTGTTTGTTTGTCCTTTAGACTGCTTCCTAAACCTGGGATGCACTGTCAGGGGTGCAGTGGTAAATGTTTAACAACCAGCTCTCCTAAAGTACTTTGAAGCTTAATCTGCATTACCTTTTTGCATCACTTTCTTAAGTCAAGACAATCCACAAAACAATAACTTAAGCCCTGATTTGTGACCCAAGGGGTAAAGGCTTTCACTGAAAATTTAATGATTCTCTAACACACTCCTGTGGTGCATTCCCTCCTCACATTCACCTCTTAGACTACCGAGTTGCCTTCAAAGCTCAGCTCAAACCCCATCTCCTACAGAGGCCTTTTCCCAGCTACTCAAGACTCCTCTCCCACATGACCTTGTGCTTTTTTGCATTTTTTGCATGCACTTACATGCATACGTATCATCGCTCTTCCATAGAATGTAAGTTCTAGAGGGTAGTCTATTTCATTGCGGTTTTTTAAAAATCCACCATTTCTACCACAGAACCTGGTATACAGCAGGTGCTTACTAACTGCTTGCTTATTTATTAATTCATATAATGACACACTCACAAACCCACAGAAGTTACAGAGGTGTTCAATAAGTCTCAGGGGTGGATTTGAGAGGTGGGAATAGGGTTTGAAGTGATTCCTTCAGGTTGGAGGGAGGTGTTTTCCAAGGATGGCCCTCTCCTAGTCTTACTAAGGATGAAACCTTGGGCCTTGCCTGAAGGATCCTAGGCCCAAGGGCTTAGAAGAGACAGCAGAAGTCAAGAAGGAGAGAGGGAGAGACAGAGAAGGAAGGAGTGAGGGAGAGAGGTCATGTCAGGAAAGAAACATCAAAGCAGACCAAAGGGCTCAGGAGGGCAGTAACTGTCAGATCAGTGGCCTAATCATAGGCTGAGGCCACCTACCCAGGCAGGTCTACCTGATCTGAATTGGAGAATCAGGGTATCTAGGAATTCCACCTCCCACCTTCCCCCTGCACAATCTGGAAGGACACTAGACAAGCCTTCCCAGAATGTGGGGGCATATAGGGACACTCCAGTATAATGAGGGATACAAGCCCTCCCACCTACCTCCAGGAGTCCCTCACCTCAAAGAAGAAAGGGCGCTTCTCCATGGGAATAACATCAACCCACAGTCGTATTAAAAATAAGCACAAGTAATAGATTATTATTACCGTTAACCATAATAATAATGCACAGAGTCTTAATTTCTTCATTTGTAATAATAATAATAGCCCCTGTTTCTCTAGCACTTTAATGCTGAATGTTTATAAAACACTTTCCTTCCAGGTAGGGAGAGCAAGGATTCTTTTAGGAAAACCGAGACCCCTTAAGTGAAGCGATTTGCCCCCAAATCCTCTTCCACCGGGCCTGTTTCAGACTATGTCATTAGACATTGATGCAGTAGATAAGCTCGTTGGGGGAGGGCTCAGACCCTGGGGGGGTTCCATGGGGGAGGACTCTTCGGAGGACACGGGTAGGAAAGGCTATACCTTGGAGCAGGGAAGACTGCACAGCGATGGGCAAGGTGTGGAATTGGAGCTTGGGATTTGGATGCCTCAGAGGAGCCTCAGAGCCTCTCCCACCCACAACACACCTTGGCTGAAGGCCCCAGGGGCTGCAGACAAGACACCTCCCTTTCAAGTCCCTGCTATGTCAGCTGTGCATCGAGACTCCAGCTGTGTTTGTTGTGGTTACCGATCTCTTGGGATAAACAGGGCCAGCCCGCTGTGGGCCAATGGTGGGGAAGCTGGCTCCCCACAAGGGTTGGGGACTGAATCCTCAGAAGCCAACACCTCCCGCAACCCAAGCGGAGGTCAGTTTGACAGTACCCAAATCTAGGGCTTAGCATTTCAACAAGGAAGCTGAAATGGCCATTCTTAATCCCTCCAACAGACACAGACTGTTCCTTTTTCATTCTTCCAAAGGACACAGAACAGGACATCCCCCCTGCCTCATTTCTCCAGTGGATACTAACAGTATCCTTTCTTGATTCCTCCAGTGGACACAGACTACTTCCCCCTCCCACCGCTTCAGTTCTCCAGTGGACATAGACCAGATACTTTCCTCTATTTCTCATACTAAAGTGACACCCTAAAAAACCAACTTTCTGTTTTCTCTCACTCCAAACACTCTGCTTATACCTGTTGAAGGAAGTTTATCTATGAGACTGACCAAACTGGAAATGCTTCTGACCCAGAGACATTACCTCCCTACTCCTTACCCCCATCAGATGGTAACCCAGCGCCTTAAACTATGCTTGCAGAAGTCAGATTGTACTAAACTGAGTCATATATCCTTTTTCACACTATACCCCTGGTGACCCACTGCACACTTTTGAGTTAGATGACTAAGTAGTCAAGGCTGAGCTTGATGACCAAGGTCAGGGTTGAATCTGACCAGGTTCAGGGTCCAGTCTTTAACCAGAGACAAAACTCCACCTGTGGCCAAGGTTAGGATTGAACTCAAGTCTCTTGACTTGCCTTAGGGCTCAGTCTACAAAGTTCTTCTGAGGCCTAATCAGGAGTCACACTCATGCCGTTGGCATCAGTAACCCCTCATTTCAGCCATTTATTATCTGGTGGCCTCAGACTATCGTTGACATCATCACCTTCACTATCATCCCCATCATTGCTCAATAAATACTTGTTGAATGATTAAAGAAATGAATCAGCACGGATTGTCATCAATCACCAGCCTTGATCAATCTGTTGCATGTTGTGTATCACATGGTACTTCTCTTGAGGAGCTGCCCATTCAAGACAGGCATGGACAGACTGATGACTCACAAACCCCGGATGGAGGAGCTACAGGAGTTCTGTGTTTGGGCAGGGTGAAGATGGGAGTAATTGTCCAAGAATCTCAACTGGGGGAAGTCCCTGAAGTGGTGAAAAATCCTTTTCCAAGACAGACTGGCACAACCTTTTCATAGATTCAAAAAATCAGAGCTAGCCATAGCCTTACTTTCCCCATTTTCTCTTTTCATGGCTATAACACTAACCCATCATAGTGATTTACAAGAAAGAATGAAAAATAACCATTTATTCAGAGCCCACTATGTGCCAGGCACTCTGTTAAATGCTATACATAGATCTCTTTTGATAATGCATACACAGCATAACTACTTTATAAATATGTATTGAATGGGGAAACTGAGAAACAGGGTAGGGAAGTGACTTGCCTAGCATAATACTAAGTTGGAGGTGTAATAGTATCTTATATCCAGATTTCCTGGACTCCTAGCCCACTGCTTTTCTCAACCCCACCACTGTTCATTCTTGCATTTATTCAGTGTCAATGCCCAATGACAAAGATGAGCAATGACACCCACCAAAGGGGGCACAGTGAAGCAATGTAGGGAGATTCCTCTCTGAAAGCTTGGAATTTGACCTGGGTGCCCTATGGTGTTGAGTAGAGCACGTAAGAACCAGGGTAATGATGAGACTGTCAGTATCTAACTCTTATCAACAGAACAGTATCAGGCAAGTGGCCAACAGCTCCCCTGGTGGTTAATTTTATTATTTCACCTCAAGCAAGTCTACTCCAGGTCATGGTTTCTTCATTTGAAAAATGAAGAGGTTAGATCAGATGACCTCTAACATCTCTTCCAGCTCTCAATCTATGAGTGATCCTTTGACAGAGACCCTGCTTTCAAAGAGATTACAATCATTCCTGTTCCTATGCTTTTGCTTATGCAATGCTCCACCTAACTATCCATGAAATGCCCTTTCCCCATATTTGTACATCTCCAACTTTCAAGGCTCAAGGGAAAGGGAGGACAAATACACAAATAATTAGCGTATAAGGAAGACTAAAATTAGCATAAAGGAGAGATTCAAGCAAAATATTATGAGAAATTTATAGAGGGAGGGAGTGTCTATAAAAGCAGACCAAGGTCCCCCCCTCCCCATACACATGTAGCTTCTTCCTTTGTTTGTGAGCCAACTCCTGTTCCAAATGTCCCTAATCCTGATGTAGGTACCATCATCCTCTTGATCATCCCGGTTCCAAAACTTGGAACCGTCTCTGATTCTTCCCTCTCTCTCACTCTCCAAACATCCGATCAGTTGCCAAATCTTCTGATTCTAATTCTGCAATCTCTCTCCTATCTGTCTCCTCCTCTCCACTCCCATAGCCACCACCCTATACCAATCCCTCATCACCTTTCACCCGAACTATTACACAAATCTCCCCAGTGGTCTGCCTTCCTCTGGCTTTCCCTCCCTCCTGCAGACTAGATCAAAATCATTTTCTAAAAGCACAGCCATGATTATGTCTCTCCCCTGCCCAAGTCCCATAAATAACTCCCCATTGGCCCTCAGAATCAAATCCAAACTCTAGATTTGTGTCTTTGAACAAGTCATTTTCTTCTCTCTGAGTCTCAGTTTCTTCCTCTGGGAAATGAAAGGGTTGGAGAGTCTGGGTGATAGAATGGATTGAGAGTTGGCCCCTCAATCTACATGGAAGGTGTGAGTTCAAATCCTACTATGGACATGGCTATAACTTCCCAGCAACCTAGGCAACTCTTCAAGACTATAAGTTGGCAGTCAGGGGCTGATCTTCTTTAATAGAGAGAGTTACACACCATGAAATCACAGGTCTGCTGGAAAAACAAAATTTAAATTAAAGACTTAAGCTAAATGATCCCTGAGGTCCCTCCCAATTATAAGATTCTGAAGGTCTTTAACCTGGCACTCAAGGCCTGCTACAATCTGGCTTGATCTACTTTTCCCGCCTTCTCTGCCCCTTCAGGAATTCTACCCTCCAGCTACACTGGTTCCCCACTTTCTGTTCCTTCTCCCAGATTCATTCATCTTCCTATATTTATACTTATGCAAAGCTCTACTTAACTATCCATGGAATGTCCTTTCCCCATGTTTATATCCCTCCCAACTTTCAAGGCTCAGCTTGGTCTCTACTTCCTCCAGGAAGCCTTTCCTGATCCCTTTCTCTAGTTATCTCTCCCTCTCTGAATCATGAGCGCTTACTGATTAATTGGCTGGGAAGACTGTGTGGCAGAGTACAAAGAGTGCTGAACTCCAAAGGACAATTGGTTCCCCTCCACTATCACCACTCTCTCCTCTGCATCTTTGATGACAGGCAGCAGTTCTAGCTCACGACAGGGCTGATCAACCTGTACTTGCTTTGCAGAGCCTAAGAAAAGACCACATGTCTCTGGCTATGCCCTCTGCTTTGTGTCTCTTCCCTGAGCAATAACCAGCACTTCAAAGATGGAAGCTCCAAGGGTAGCCCATATAAAGTTCTGGTACTCCTCCCAATGCCCACCCACAGATGAGTCAGTTATGCACATGTCCTCCTCAAGTAAGTACAGTACAGAATAAAGGCTAGACCTGAGGGGATTAAGGTGTCTCTAATGCCATCATCTCAAACCCCTGTTCTGGTGTGTTGTTTCCTTCCTATACTCAAAAGGGGAAAGAGGGGCATCACAATCCTATCTTTCACCTCTAGATCGTACCTATTACCTATCACAGGAAAGAGTGGAAAGACAAAGCATTCACCCCACAAAATTCTAAATGTAGCAGAGCCAGTAGAATAATCTGCTCCTTTGCTTATAGACCTAGCATCTAGTACCTAGCACAGATCATCCCTCTCCAAGCTTGAACCCAAGTCAGAAACAAGGCAAACCAAAATTCACAAACTAACTAGAGTAGAATAGGAAACGAGTGACTCCTGTGATTCCAGCCTGAGTGAGAAAGGGAAGGGGGGAAAGAAGGAAAGGAGAGGGGGAGGGAAAAAGGAAGGAAGGAAGGAAGGAAGAAAAATCATCTTTCTGGAGAATAATTTGGCAGTACATAGTAAAATTTACAAAAAATAATGACCCAATAATTTCATTATTAGAAACACATCATGAGAATCTTTTTTCATTAAAAAGCAAGCAAAAAAGTTATATTTCCAAAGGTTTTTATGTAGCAATATCCTATATAATCACAAAATAAAACCAAACTAAACTAAATTAGGAATAACCTAAAATATCCCACAGTGGTTAAACAAATGGGGGTATATTCAAATTGTTGCTGTGTTTGTCCTTCACTTTTGAAGAAGACCATGACATCAGAGAAATGATGACCTGACTTGCACTTGACTTTGATTTGAGTGAGGGAAGGCTGTGCAGGTTACCAGCCTCACTTTCTCCTCCTGAGCCATCTGGGTCCAGTGACCAGATATTCATCAGGATGACTGGAGATGACCCAGCATGCAATGGGAGACCTTGGCCTTCTTAGGGTGGCCTTTTCAGGTACTCACTTAGAGGGAGGTAACGCTCATTGAATGAATAGGCTTCTTTAGTTATTTTTTTCTTCTTTTCTTCATTAAAAGGACAATTCCCCAACTACTTTTTATATTCAAATAATGGAACCCTAAAAAGCAAGTGGGCAGCTAGGTGGCTCAGTGGATAGAGCACTAGGCCTGGAGGCAAGAAGATACATCTTCCTGAGTTTAAATTCAGCCTCAGATACTGACTAGCTGTGTGATCTTGGTCAAGTCACTTAATACTGCTTGACTCCGTTTCCTCATCTATAGAACGAGCTGGAGAAGGAAATGGCAAACCACTCCAGTGTCTTTGCCAAGAGCCGGACATGACTCAATAACAAAAAAAAAAAAAGGAAGAATGAGGAATTCAAAGAAATCTGAAAAGCCATCAATAAACATATATCTAGCACCTACGACAGGCAAAGCACAGGAGATACAAAAAGAAGCAAAAGACAGTCGAACCCAACAGGCCTTTATGAAATGAAGCAAAAAGAAAAAAACAAAATGAAACCCAGAACTAAAAGAATCAAGTTCACACTAAGACTGTAATAAAGAAAAAGTGAATGAGGATGAACTACTAGTCTTTATTTTAAATGTATATATTGATATATTTTATTTTTTCATTACCCACATTTCCCAATATGCCCTTTCCCCTCCTAGAAAACTGCCATTTTTTATAACAAAATTTTTAAGAATTTTTAAAAGAACTTTTAAAGAAATGGGGAAAAGTTCATCAAACCCCACCAAACATCCACCAAGTCCAACATTTTATGGTGTTCTCCACACCCATCATGCTCCACCCCTGCAA
This sequence comes from Notamacropus eugenii, assembly GCF_028372415.1. NCBI lineage: Eukaryota > Metazoa > Chordata > Mammalia > Diprotodontia > Macropodidae > Notamacropus > Notamacropus eugenii. Next base: position 10,097,101 of record NC_092872.1, on the reverse strand, counting down.
ATGGGGGGAGGGGCACTCTCCTCTTTGGGGGTTAATCTTGGTCATGACAACGTCCCAACGTTTGCTGTTTGTTTCATTGCTGTCTTCCCAAACAAAGAATTCTACTGAGGATTTAGAGGGAGTGACTAAAAGATTATTATAATACTTTGTGTTGAAATTAATTTACATGTAAATAGTTACTAAGCAAGTTTAGTTGGTTGTACTGATTATTCAATCTTAAGTTTTTCTTTTCCTTTTAATTTATTTTATTTTCAATTCATGGAACAAAACAAGTATTCCCACAACAGTACAATAAAAAAAAAAAAAGGATTACATATGAAGCTACAAATCTGTCATGTACAACTTACAGCGCTGTCATAGCCAAGTTTCCAAACTTCCCAGGTTAAGGAGAAATAAGGTTAAGCTTTTAATAAACATTTTTTTTTTTAAGAGTACTGAACTAGAATTCAGGGAATCTGGATTCCAGTGCTGACTCTGCCTGATGCTATCTGTGTGACCTTGGGTAACTCACTGAACTTCTCTGATCTTTTTTCTTCATCTGGGCATAATAATATTGGCCCCGTCTACCTCACTGGGTGGTTATGGGGACGCCAGGAGGAAGTAGATGGAAAACAATGGGATTCCTGCAATACTTACCGTCCTTGCCAGTGTTTTGCAACTAACAGTGAAAAAGTTGTTACCATACACAAAACTCTGATGACCAAAGCCTTGTGTCACCTTGGACAAGTCCCTGTCCCAATCTGGGCCACAACTGCATCCTCTGTAAAAGGAAGAGGGTAGACCAGATGATTTACTAAGCTCCCTTCTTGCTATGATCTTATTCATTTAAATCAATGAACATTTGTTAAGTGTCTACCACGAGTTAGTCCTATTAGCAGTGCTTGGGCATCCGTACCAAGAAGTGCTTGCTCCCTCAGAGTGGAGAAATTCAGGCATATTAATAACTCTTACGCAAAAGAAATTGATTAAAAGAAGCACCAAGTCAAGGTCCAGGTGGGAAATGTAAGAAGAAAGAGATCCCTTGTGAGAAGGTAGGAGGAATCAGTTAAGGACATAACAGTGGAGAATTTGTTGCCTGAACTGGTCTTGGAAGGAATGACGTTATTTCAACAGATAGACATGGAAAGTGTTCATGAGTCATAGCAACAGACCTGGAAGTCACTTCAGAAGTCATCTAGCCTAACTCCCTCATAGGAAATTAAGGCCCAGAGTAGTAAAGTGACTTGCCCAAGGTCAGAAAGGTATCAAGTAGAAAAGCTAGGATTTGAACCCAGGGTAATGATGGTAATTACCAGGAAGCCCTGATGAGTATCCAGGAATGTAGTCCTTAACTCCAAAGGAATCCTGGTTAGTCTTATCTGATCTACTCATGACTGGTACATTTCGAGATACCTAAGATCTATTTACTTCAATGTAAAAGTACACAGCCCCTAATATCTGTGGGCCTGCTGTTGGTATTTTCAGTCATTTTTCTGTTGTGTTCAAATTTTAGTGACTCCATTTGGAGAGGCTTACCATTTCCTTCTCTAGCTCATTTTACTGAGGAGGAAACTGAGGCAAACAGGGTTAACTGCCTTGCTCAAAGTCACACAGCTAGTAAGTGTCTGAAGGTGGATTTAAACTCAAGAAGAGGAATCTTCCTGACTCAAAGCCCAACCCTGGGCTACCTAGCTACCCTGGGCCAACTGATAGGTGGACTTTAGAATTAATTTCCTGGTAGCAGTATGTGTGCATATGTGTGTATGTATATATGTAGATATATGTAGGTACATGTACATGTTATATATGTAAATGTGTATATTATATATAGACACAAATATTACGCTAAGTCACACAAAAATAGGGACTCAGGGGTTGGCAGTAAAACAGAATGAATGTGTCTATTTGTGTCACACCTGTGTGATTAAGTATAGCCATGAGGATCACATATATTCAATAAGCCTTATAGTTAAAGGGCAAAACTTTATCTTTATTCCTTGAAATCCCTAGCCTAAACTAGCCTTGAGGGGTACTCCTTACTTTGTAAAATCTGTGAACCTAAACTAATTCCATCTTCTCCTCCTTCTATCTTCATGCAGCACTCACCAGTCCTGGCACTTTCCTTCTCCCGGTCTCTTGGTTCCTGCTCTTTGGCCCATGGATGGCCCAGTGTTCTGAAGCTGAAGAAAACAGCAATGTCCAGTGGAAAATGATAATGACAACTCATTTCTGTAACACTTTAAGACTTAGGAAGTATTTGTTTCATGACACCTTGTGATGTAAACAATACAAGTATTATTATCACCATTTTACAAAAGAAGAAATTGAGGCATATAAAAGTTAAGTGACTTGACCAAAGTTTTGTCCAGCCAATGAAGAAACTTGAGCTATTTTATTGGCTCAAACTCTTAATGCCATATAATTTGTGTTATGCAGCTCATTTGTCACTTCGCATTTATTGTCTGGCATCATTTGGCAGTCTGCTGATGTCCTTTCCCAGTGCCTCATCTTGGTGCCAAGGTGATGCTGGGCTCTCAAAGATTTTATTGGAGAAGCAAAAGTTCTAACTAGACCCACCCATCTGAAAAGGCTTTGAAAAGGAGTAGACTATGTGTGGAACAAGGAGGCCAGTATTGCCAGACCAAGGATGTCTCCTGTATCTACTTTCTTCCCTTCTCCTCTAAAACACAGCATCATATACATATATATATACATATATGTGTGTATGTAAATAACATGTAGATGATTGTGTATATGTATATTTGTATATACATATAGGTAATAGGGGCTTCCATGGTGGATATATGCATGTACACACACACATATGGGTATATGACTACACATAGAGATATAGAGCTATAGATAAGATGGCAGAATGGATGGATAGATAGATAGGAAGATCCTATAACTTAGAACTGAAAGCAAGCTTATCCATCATCTTGCACAGACCCCTCAGATGAAAAAACTGAACCCAGAGATGAGAGATGATTGGTTCCCAAGGTCTTACAGGTAGAAAGCAGAATAGACAGATTTCGAACACAGGCCTTTTGACTCCAAATCCAGTGTTCTTCTATTACATTAAACTGATTAATAAATATTCTTTGAATGAATGAACAAAAAGGTTGTTCAGGGCACATCAAGGGGCATGTGTTCCCCATCCACTTCTTCTTCCCCCGTTCTAACATCTGAATGTCTAGGAGTACATCCATGACCAATCACAACCTTCATGTGTTGGTGTATTCATGAATGCCCATGTATGCACCTGCTGCTTCGTTGATATAAACATATATGTAAACCTCCCTTCGGTTGGTTTGCACTTGGGTGTGACTCAGTTTGTGGAGGCTATTGAGATATACAGCTAACAATGGGAAAGGGGTGACCAGGAAGGGTTGATTAGGAATCCAAATAACAAGAAGAGATCTATAGGGCAAAGGAGTCAAGTCCTGGGAGGTCCCAGAATCCTAGAGTCTCAAAGCTAGAAAGGACCTTAAAAGGTGTTGAGGACAACCTGTTCCTGAACAGGGATTCTCTCTACAACATCTGTAAGAAACAGTCACCCAACCTCTGCCTGGAGGTTCACCAACTCCTGGCAATCCAAGCTTCTTTTGGTCAACTCTAGAGGTTAGTACATTTTTTTCCCCTTATATCCAGCTCAAATCTACAACTTCTCTCCTTTGCTGCTGGTTTTGTTCTCCAAGACCCCACAGAAAAATTCAGGAACAGCCCTGCAAAAAATCAGACAAAGGCAGTTCTTTATTCATTCATTAATTCAGAATACATTCAATTATTTCAGAAATTTATTCATTCATAATTTATGCATTCATTAATCCCCTCCATAAATAAGTCCTAAGTACCTACTTTCTGCAGGGAACACATCCCTCCTAAATATTCTCTTAACCAGCTTAAGCATCCAAGTCCCTTCAGCTGATGCGGGATGACTTCCTGTGTGTCTCACCAGCCTGTTCTCCGTCCTCTAGACATGCTGCAGTTGTTTGTCAATGTCCTTCCTGTTCATGCTTTAGAGGACAGCTGAGCCAGTCAGGCAGCAGACCTCTCTCGTCAACTCTCTCCTGTTCTGGACATGACGCCACTCTCACGTACACATCCATGCTAAAGGGGGGCACTCCAAACTGATCTTTACAGCAGGCCAGAGTCTCTCTGCAGACAGGAAAGATTACAGGCCCTGGGACTAACAGGATCCAGCATCCTGGAAGTCAAAGGGAGTAGATATATCCTAGTGAGCCAGAGACTCTAAAGAAGGACTCTACCCTAAGACAGAGATGCCTGGCCTGCAGGAAACCTGCCTACTGAGCAAGGGCAGCCTGAGGACCACAGGTGTTGTTTCTAGCCAGGAGGAGATCAGATAGGGAAGGGAAGTCTGGAACCAATTGTACTCGTTAGGCTTCTCCCCACAGGAAGCAGAGGGAGCAGCTCTCCGTAACCTGGGGCTGTCTGAGTCTGAGGATAAGCTCCATGTAAACCTGACACATCTGAAAAGAGCCTTTGATACAGGGCTTCTGGTGTAGAATGGAGAGCAGTTGGACTTGGAACTTAGTCCCACCTCAGAAACTGACCATCTGTGTGACCCTGGGCAAGTCACTTACCACTTCTGGGCCTCAATTTCCTTGTCTGTAAAATGAGGATCTATGTAGCACCTACCTAACAAGGGTGCTGTAAGGATAAAATGTTGGAAACCACTCTGAAAACCTTATAATACTACATAAACAAGGGAGACAGGAGGACAGGCAGCATGTTGCAACAGAAAGAACGTTGTCATTCAGGTTAGAGGGCAACTCAATGGTGCTGTGGATAGATAGAGCATCAAACTTGGAGTCGGGAAGACTCCTTGAGTTCAAATCCAGCCTCAGACATTTACTAGCTGTGTGACCCTGAGCAAGTCACTTAACCCTGTTTGCCTCAATTTCCTCATCTTTAAAATGATCCAGAGAAGAAAATGGCAAATCACCAAGTTATCTTTGCCAAGAAAACCCCAAATGGGGAGACGAACACGACTGAAAAGGACTAAATAGCCATGGTTTAAGTTAAAGGACCTCCTTCTGAATCACATTCCTGATACGTATTAGTTGTGTGATCTCAGACAATTCCCTTCCCCTTTACAGCCTCAATTTTCCCTATCTGTCAAATGAGGGAATTGGATTAAACGATTTCTAGGGTACTTTCCTGCTTTACTTCATACAGTCTGTAACTTGACTGGAATACTCACCAAAATAGAGGGCCTGAGTGTTAATGGACTAATTGACCTGTCCATACAATCACCCTTACATTCATACACACTCTTCTACTCACACACACACACATACATACACACACATACTCCCACATATATACACATACACAAACATTTATATACATATGAACACATGCACAGATATAGACAGACGTGCCCACCCACATTGTCTCATGTCAATATACTTAAATAGCAACATAGACAGATGATAGATAGATGGATGAATGGATGGATAAATAGAGGCAGCCCCGAATCTAGAGTCAGAAGACCCAAGTTCTAATCTGAATTGATAATAATTAATAATCAGACACGTACCAGCTGTGTGACTTGGCAAGTCATTTCCGTCTCCTAGTGTCTCAGTTTCTCTATTGGTAAGATAGAGATAACAATCCTTTCCCAAGTCAGAGAATCTCAGCTTTGGAAGGAACCTTGGAGGGCATCTAGTAGAACTTGACTGTGACCAAGAATTCTTGCTGACCTCCACCAAGCAGCAGTCATCTCCTCCTGACTCCCAGGTAGGCCATTCCATTTGGAGACAGTTCTGCTTGACATCAACATCTCTGCCACAGTCTTACGTTACTTCTAGTTCTGTTGTCTCAGGCCAGGCAGAACAAGTCGAAACCCCTTGAGTCCCCACACGGGTACTCCTTAAATACCAGAAAATAAAGATAGCTAACATGTCCCTCCCTCTACTCTCAAGACTTTTCTTCTCCTTAGTAAACATCCCCAATTCCTTCAAGGATTTGCCCAAGATCACTCACAAGCCACAATTAAGTGGCTGAATCAGGATTTGAGCCCAGGGTGTCTGACTCCAGATCTGGCCTTTTTTACACCAAGTGTGTGGTTATCTCCAGTGGCCTTCCTACCTACCATCTGACACCCAGAACTGAACCCAATAGCCAGGACAGGGGGGTCTGATCAGGACAGAGTATAATTACTGTAGCTTCCTTCATTCTGTACATTGTGCCTTTATAAATTATTAAAGATTATGTCACTCTTTTTTATTTTTGCAATCACGAGCCTCACTGAGGACTTCTACTGAGTTTGTAATCCACTAAAACTCCCAAATTAGGCTGTTGTTAGGGCCCAATAAGAAAATATCTGCAGACAGATTCAAACCCATAAAGTTAGCCCTATAGTGTCCTTGCTACCCTCAACCTTCAGCTGGGTCTGGAGTCAGAAAGACCTGAGTTCAAATGTGGCCTCAGATACTTACTAGCTGGGTAACCCTGGGCAAGTCACTTAACCCTGTTTGCCTCAGTTTCTTCAAATGTAAAATAAGTACCAGAGCTCAAAACTGAATCCAGGAATTCTGACTTCAAATCCAGCACTCTTCCCAGTACACCATGAAACATCCTTATAGCATATCAACAACCCTTTACCATATTGGATTCCAGGATTGTTTTAAGGATTAAATGAGATACTATTCATAAAGGCTTAGCACAGACTTCTATAAATGGTACTTAATAAATGCTCATTCCCTTCCCCTCATGACAACATCAACAACTCAACACAAGCTCTAATGTTCCTTCCTCAGTTCCACTGCACAGACTGGATTTTCTCTACTTCATAAGTTTCTGAGCTAGAAAGAACCTTGGAGATCACATAGCCTAGAGGTAATTAACCATTTTTGTGTCAAGAATCCCTTTGGCAGCGTTGGATGAAGCCTGTGGATCAGAATCATGTTTTTAAAGATCTTTGGATTGAAAATGGTCTTTGTATTTAAAAAAACAGAGCATTTAAAAAGAAACCAATCAGATTGAAATATAATTATCTAGACACTAAAAACACAAACTCATGGCTGCCAGGTTAAGAACTACTAACAAGACATCCCATCATTTTACAAAGGAAGAAGATGAGGCCAAGAGGAGATAGAACTTGCCCAAGATCATGCATACAGTCAGAGAGCAGCAGAGTCCAGATTCAAACCCAGAGCCTTGGATTCCACAGCCAGTCCCTCTCTCATGAAGCCAAACAGTTTCCTGAATCCAGTACATCTTTTTTCAACATCATCTAAATCTAAATTCTCCAAGTCCCATCAGGGAACTCGCTGGGGATTCCTGAGACCTTTTCAGGGCATCTTTGAGGTCAAAACTAATTTTTACAATAATACCAAGATGTTTTAATTTCTAACACGGTAAATATCAGTAGATATAACTCACCTATACAAAAGTTCTTTGTATGGGAAGGGGACCTTGAGGATTTTTAAGTGTGTAAAGGCGTTAGTAGACAAAACAGTTTGGGATTCACCGATCCAAATCTTACAAGCTGGCGGAAGAGTATCACTGAGTGCAGGCATTGGCTTTTACAGATAGAACGATGAGGGCAGATGAGATGACCCATAACTGGGTGCTCCCCTGGCAGCCTGGGACAGGGAGAACAAGTCAGCAAGGTACTAATTGTCATCTGGCCCTGGGCCTCGGGGCCCAACCTGCTCCTCTCTCTCTCATTTTTTATTTGAGCCTCTCCACGCACGGTAAATACTCATTTGGCTCCAAAGACCTCTGCAAATTGTTATTTACAGACATTGTGAAAATGAAGTTTGCGTAAATAAAACCCTATCCTGGCCTGGCTGGACCTAACAGAAAGAAGTTAAAGGTGAGAAATGAGAGGCCGTCAGCCATCAAGACAATGCCTTCCTCCTCACCCTCTAAAAAATACCACCCCCACCCCCCCATCATCCCAGGAAACCCAGACAGAGCTCAGTGACATTCCAGAGACCTAGCAGAGCAGAGACACACCCCATTCTTAGGAAGTTCCCCACTCCTACTAGGAATTGAGACAAAACATTAAAAAGAAGCATTATCCCCATCTGTGAAATGGGCATAATAATGTCCCCTACCTCACAGGGTTATTTCAAAGATCAAATGAGATAATATATGCAAAGCACTCTGCAGACTTTGAAGCCCTATGCTAGCCGTAATCAAAGAAATACAAGCTGAGAGCATGGTGAAGTGGAAAGAGTCTTCAATTTAGAGTCATGGAACCCAGGAACCCAGGGCTGAATCTCAACTCTGCCATCTGTGCGACCTTGAGTCAGTCACTCCCCCATCCCCTCTTAAGCAGCTGGGCTACATGAACTTTAAAATCTCTTTCAGCTATGATGTAATTCCAGCCATTCTGTGTTCTGCAATCAATCTGCATCCGTCCATCAGCACCTACTGTGTGCAAGGACTTGTGTATAAGTCACAAGAGTGTGTTGGAAAGAAAGAAGTAACCAGAGCTAGGTGTAGTTAACCTCTAAAGGCTCCTTGGGGCAGATGAGTTTGGATCGGCATTTTTGAATAAGACCTCAACTTTCTATTGCAAGTTAAGGTCTGCAAAGTTCTTTCCCTACAGTAGCTCTCTGAGGTGATTCAGTCCATTTCGGAGGTGAGGAAACTGAGGCACTGAGGGTATTAAGTGACTTGCACAGGTTGTGAGCACCAAAGCTCAGACCTGAATCTAGGTCATCTGATTCTAGGATCAGTTCTTTTTCCCCTGTGCCATGATTGTAGATGGGGGTGGGGGGTGGGAACTGGCTTAACAGAGAGGAGGCAGAGAGAGGGAGGCTATCCTCCCAAAATTAGGGAAGAGTCAGTTGTTTGCTGGTCTCAGAAAGTAAGCCTGATCCACTAGAGTATCGCTTCTATACTAAGAAAGTCAGAACAGCTGAGGTACATGGGCAAGTCGGTGGCAGTAGCTGCAGCTAATCGCCCTGAAAAGGCTACCAGTCTCTCTCCCACACTTGAGCTGCCCACAGCACATAAAAGAGAGAAGCAGGCCATACTAGATGGTGTCCTGGCTTGACCCATTATAATGCTGCTTGTTAAACTGGTTGTCCATGAAAAGGGGAAAACAAGAAAGCCAAGCAAAGGCCTCTTCATATGCACACAGCTTACCCTGTGTGCATCTGCATGGAGTCTGTGTTAATGGAAATCTCATGGGTTGACCTCTGCTGTGAGTTCCCTGGGTGTCAGATTCAGAAAACTTCAAAGCCTTTAGGCAATCTCATGGCTGTGTCTGAAGGTCAGTGACAGTTACATTCCCAGCAACACATTTTGAGTCTTCCCTGTTCTCTAAGGCTTACCTGTGTTAATAATCCCTGGCACTTGGCAGTCAGTGTTTGTAGGACCCCAGCAAAGTAGAAAATTAAGCAGTAAGGTAGTTGAACCCTAGAGAGGCATAAAAAATGTCCTACTGTCCTGAGTCCTAGTCACTCCGTGAATCCATCCAGCTTAGGTCTTCTCTCTTAGACCATGAAGTCCATGTTTCAGACACAGCAATGTTCATATATTTTTCAACGGGTCTACCTGATGAATTTTCTTGTCCTGAAAGCCTATAGTAAGTTGGCTGTGGCCATTCTTCAGAACCAATAATATAGAGTGGGACTGATCCAGTCCCTGGTCAGATGGTGGGCTAGTAGGAACAGTTAGATGGCACAGTATATAGTTCCAACCCTTGAGTCAGGAAGGTTCATCTCCCTGAATACAAATCTAGTTTTGGACACGAGCTTGCAGCCCTGGGCAAATCACTTCACCCTGTTTGCCTCAGTTTCCTCATCTGGAAAATGAATTGGAGAAGGAAATGGCAAACTATTCTAGTATCTACCAAGAAAACCCCAAATGCGGTCATGATGAGTCAGGCATGAATGAAAATGACTGAACAGCAGCCAGACAGCAGTCAATGAGATGCAGCACAATATAGTGTTTTGTGGTCACTCAAATATTTGTTGAATGAGTACATGTGGATGGATGGATGGATGGATGGATGGATGGATGGATGGATGGATGGATGACCTGGAATCATGCAACTTTGGCTCTGGTCTAGCTGTCCATGAACTCTGTGAGACTTTGGATAAGCCACCTCCTTTCTCTGAGTCTCAGTTTCCTTTTCAGTAAAATGAATGAACTAAGAGAGTGAATCCCCACCTACCTCTGACATTCCTTGGCCCTCCTCTTAAGCTCTTTGTACTCCCACATTCTCTTATTCTGTGATAAACTTAGGCACACTAAAGAATTTAGAACCATCATGTTTTTCCTCTCCCAGAGGGACTGCAAGTCTAAAAAATGATCCTTGAGGAGTTAATGCCTTAACCCTAGGAGTAGACAGTAGGATTCCAAGTCCTGGGCTGGGTAGATGGGGTAAGATTTTCAGTAGGGAGGGGTAACTTTCCAGGGTTTCCTCACATCACACCATTTGGTGCCCATCCACCTCCCTACTTTGCCTATAGAGAAGGGCAGTGTACCTCTCAAGAAGCAAGTTCTTGAAGAAGCCTTGCTTCGCTTTTCCCTGCCACCACCAGCCCTTCTCAGCCTCCCTCCCTTCCCCCATCTCACCCCAACTAATTTCAACTGCAGAAGGTTAATTAGGGTTAATTATCCTCCCCTCTATCTCCTCCCTCCCTTGATTTTTGTCTCTAACAGAAGTGGAGAGAAGTTCCAGCCCCTACTGCACTGCATCCATTTTCTCCCCCCACCAACCCCGCCTCTGTGGAAGGAGGCCAGGTCCAGGCTTCAAAGACAGTACTACCCCACAGGCCGACTCAACTTGTGAACCCGATGTTTCAGCTTCGCCCAGGCGACTGCCAAGAGTGAGGAAGGGAAGAGAAGCCCGTTTGATGTCTCGGAGGCTGGAATTAGCCTCTCACATCAAACATCAGTTCCCTGTTTATTTTCTTAATTGCCCAAGCCTGGGCCAGATGCTCAGGAAAACCCAGCCAGTGGGAGGCGGGTGCGTGTGGGGGATTAGCTCGGGTGAAGATCGAGGCAGCTCTGTCTGTGCCACTGGTCCCACCCACCCACCTAAGTGATTGATCTTCCTGAAGCTCCCAACAAATAATCATACTGAAAAACTTTCCATTCTATTTAGCATCAGAGGTTCTGGGTTCAAATCCTCACTTTGCTACCTGGAAGTTGGCCTCAATTTCCTCCCCCATTAAATGCAGAGGAAGGGGAAATGAACTAAGTGACCTTTAAGGTCCTTCTGGCTCCCACCCTAGTCCAGACCCTTATTGACATCAGCCTAAAACATTGCAATAGACTCCTTGAAAGAGGAAGGCTTAATCACTTCCACTCTCAATGCCTTGTTCATCCTTCATGCCTCTGTTAGAAAAACCTGGTCACATCACTCTTCTGGTTAAAGGGCATTTGTACTTGAGTGTCTAAGGCTGAATTTAAACTCAGGTCTTCCTGACTCCAGGCTCCCTCCTATCTCCTGTGCCATTTGGCTGCTCCAATTAAAGTGAACTGAAGTGAATCAAACAGAAGTCAGATCATGAGGTTTCCAAAACTATTCAAGGAAGTGTAGACTGGGTCCTGAAATCAATGGGGAGCCGTGGAAGGTTTTGAAGCAGGGGTGCTACACAATGAAAATAGTATTTTAGGAGATTTATTCAAGTAAGTCTGTGCAGGATAAGAGCACAGGCAAAGCTACCAACTAGGAGAAGGATTCACAAAACATCAGACTTGGAAGAGACCACTGAAGCCAACCAGCCCTGCCCATATTTGACTGAGAATTCGTCCTGGGGAAACTTCTGCTATTTCAGCCTGTACCTGAATACCTTCAACCTGACCAACATTTAATAAGCATCTACTCTGTGTTCAGCCTCAAGGCCATAAAAGGAGCTGGGACCCCATGCCTGCCCTTATGGGGTTTATAGTCTAGTTAGGAGATGAGGCATGTATAACTAAAGTTAGAATGGGTTATATACAAAATACCAAATAATACCAATACCAAATACCAATACCAAAGAAAGAAAATTGAAAGGAGGAGGAGGAGAGAAGGGAATCTCCTCAAGCCAGAAAGATCAGGGCAGGTTTCCCTGGAGAAGATGGCATCTGACTTGAGTCTTGAAGGAGAAGAAAGATATTCATAGGCGGTGGATGGGGACTGGGAGTGGGAGTCTCCTCCACAGATAGAAGAGTCTGTGTGATGGAGAAGGAGACCAAGGTGTGGCTTTGACTATTGCAATAATCTAGGTAAGTAGTAGAATGAAGGCAGTGGGCATAGAGAAGAGGGGACAGAGGGAAAGAATATTGTAGAGGGAGAATGGATGAGGCTGGTGATAGATCTACATAGACTGAACCTACTGTCTTGAGTCTCTACCAGTCCCCTCCTTCCCTCTCTCTTCCCCTGACTTGGACACTGATCCTCCTCCAACCTCTTAGGATTTGGTGGCCTTAGAAGAAAAATCTCTACTTCCCCTTTACTTCTTTAGGTCTCAGTTTCCTCATCTATAAAATGGGGGTATCTGCAGTTTCTTCCTCACAGGGTTACATGGGGCTCAAGTAAGATAATGTATGTAAAATATTTTGTGAAACTTAATATTTTATAGACTCTTCTACCATCTCTTTTTTGGGGGGGGGGGCAGTTAGATGGGACAATGAATGGGCCTCTAGTCAGAAAGACCCGAGTTCAAATCTGACTTCAGATACTATGTGACCCTGGGCAAGTCACTTAACCCTTTCTGCTTCAGTTTCCTCAACTGTAAAATGAACTGCTGGAGGAAATAGCCAACTACTCCAGTGTCTTTGACAAAAAAAAAAACAAACCCATGGGGTTACAGAAAGTCAGACATAACTAAAAAACAACTCAACAACAACCACAAAGCCATCCCTTTATCTTATCCAATACTTCTAATCCCCCCTCTTTGCTACCGTGTCTCAGTTGCCTTCTCTGCCTAGAATATCTCTCCCCTCTTTTCCCGTTGGTGAGTCCCTTCAGGGCCTAGGTTCAGCGTATGGGCCTGGGCTAGCCATCTTTGATTCTTTGATTCCCCTCCCAGTTCTACTTCTGACTACCTAGCCTTGACTCCCATACTTCCTCCTCTCTTTTTAGCAGTATCTTCCACTGTGGGAAAATAAGCTTCTTGAGGGAAGCCACGGACTTTTCTCTTGCATTTGTATCCCTAGCACTTAGTACAGTGCCTGACACCCAGTAAATACTTGATAAATGTTTGTTGTCTCCCCTCCTATTATCCCCGCTGGCTACCCAGGTCTGCCCTTTGCTGCCTCAAAACAACTCATCCCCCCTCTTGTAGGTACTGAGCCCCTAGATCTGAACCATTCTTTCTCTTCCCTTCTCCTGCTAACCAAAATTTACCAGTCCTCAGTCTTTCCCTTCAGGGCCCTTTCAGAGCTAATCTGATCAACTAATTAGTTTTGCCTTGTCAGTAGCTGATAAAGATTATAGCATTAAAAATAACTCATATTTAGAGCTCCTGCCGCTTTTCTCACAACAACCCATTGAGGTCACTAATACAAATATTATTACTTAAATTTCACTAATGAGGAGACTAAGTCCTAAGAGCACGAGGTTCACAAGAGACTAGGCCAGGACCCAAATCCAAGTTTTTCTGATGTCCTTTCTAGGCATTTTAAGAGGAAACTTCTAGTGAGAGTGTTGTTGTTCAGTCATATCTGACTCTGTGTGACCCCATTTGGGGTTTTCTTGGCAAAGAGACTGGAGGGATTTGCCACTTCTTTCTCCAGCTCATTTTACAAATGAGGAAACTGAGGCAAAGAGGGTTAAGTGACTTTTCCAGGATCACAGGGCTAGTAAGTGTCTGAGGCCAGATCTGAACTCTGATCTTCCAGACCTGGTGCTCTATGCACTGTGCCCCCTAGCTGCCCGTAGAGACAGTGATTTAATCCAAAATTATGACTAGAAAGCTAAGAATTTCTGGTATGGTACCAAGAGAGGAGTAGAAGGAACCTTATCATCTTAATATCACACTTCCTAGACTTCCCTTGTTTCACCTGTGGGGAGAGTAAAACCTTTGTCTAATCATGGGTTGGATCACATTGTGGTCTTTTTTTTTTAATCATCTATATGAGGGGTTCTTTGTGTGCGTGTCACTTGAACCACAATGGATCATCATGAATTACCTCTGCCACAGATTCACCAGTGAGGCATAGTGGGCATATCATTTCTCTCCAGGCCTCAATTTCCTCATCTGTGAAATTTGGATAAACCCTAAAGTCACTTCCAACTAACTTCTAGATCCTACATCCCAAGTTGGAGATAAGACACTGACCCTGACATGCAGAGATAAATAACCCATGTTCTAAGAACTGTCCAGCGTTCAATATTACACAATCCTCACATCCCAGGATTCTAATTTTCTACGATTCTGACTCCAGTGCTTAAAAGATCCTATATTTCACCCATATAGACTCTCCCAATGACAACACAAGTTGCAATCCCAATATCTTCCAGTGTAATCAATTCAAGAAATGATTTATCTGAAAAATGAGCCCAACCAGTCTATCAATGAACCTCTCTGATAACTAGGCTGCTAGTCAGAGAACATTCACACAGTCTGCCTGGTTCTGCTGCAATAGGAACTGAGCCTCTGGCCACCTCTGTGGTCCAATGAGACATCAAAGAGGATTCAGTGAAGGTCTAGAATTCTAAGATTTCCCACAGCCACCCTTTTGCTCATGGTCTCCCCAGACCCCTGGAATGCCCTTCCCTATTCAAATCCTTCCCAATTGCAAAACCCAGAGAAAGTGTTAGCTTCTCCTAGAAATTTTCCCTAGGGATCTACACACCGAGTGTCCAGATATTTGAGGGGGAAGAATTTTACTAACATCAGTAACAGACTTGAGATCTTATGTGGAGCCCCAGGGTAACATCAAAAGTAGCATTTATACAGCATGTTAAGGGAATCAAGGCACAACGTGGCACAAAATTTGGTTCCCAGGGCTATTGAGGATGGGTCCCCCAAGGCAGATCTTCTTGCCTTCCAAGGCAACTGGAATAAGTTACTTAACCTTCTGCTCCCATTCTCAAGGTCAGAAGAATCTCTGATTCTCTAAACACTCCAATCAGTCACCAAGTAATGAGATTTAGAATTAAGAGGGATTTGAGAGATCATTTACCCCACCACCCCCCTCATTTTACAGAGAAGGAAACCAAGGCCCTCAGAGGGAAACACCTTGTTCCAAATCGCACTGGAAATCGCAGAGTTGGGATTAAAAAACAGGTCACTTTTTCTATTCCCATACACTTTTCTCAGGTGCTCTTGGTGTGTCAGTACTTTGGATGGGCTCCCCTGTGATGGAGAAGAAAGAGACCTGGGATACATAGATGTGAGGGATCCAGGGAGCTGTTAAGTTAGGTGTTGATCTATGTGGCTCTCTAGGGAAATGTGGGAGGTCAGAGAGAGAAGTGGAGCCAGACAGGCTTCCCAAAGGAGGGGACATCTGAGCTGAACTTTGCAGGATGACAAGGTTTCTGAGAAGGAATATGTCTTAGGTATGAGGGATGCCTCAGACAAAGGCCTGGAGGCTGGAGGTGTTTGAGAAAGAGCTAGAAGTATAGGATCTATGGAATGTAGAGTGCTTGAAGGAATGGATAAGGCTGGACTGGACATTCAGAAATAGATTTGATCCTCCAGGGGATGGAAAGCCATTGTAGGACCTTGAACAGCAGAGGGACGCAGAATGACAAAGATGGAAGGAACTCCACAGGCTAACTCATACGAAACAAGAACTTTCTTGGTTGTTGTTCAGTGGTTTTCTATTCTTCCTGACCCTGTTTGGGGTTTTCCTGGCAAAGATAGTGGAGTGGTTGGCCATTTCCCTTCTCCAGTTCATTTTACAGATGAGGAAACTGAGGCAATCAGGGTGAAGTGACTTGCCGAGGGTCAGGTAGCTAGTAAGTGTCTGAGACTGGATTTGACCCAAGGAAGATGTCTTCCTGACTGCAGGCCCAATACTCTATCCACTGCTGCCCAAACCTTCTTTATAACACTATTAGTAATAATTATAACCTAGTATTTATATAGATAGCACCTTCACCTTCTCAGAATGCTTTACAAATGTTATCTCAGCTCCTCCAGATAAGTGCTATTGTTATCCTGGTTGTACAGATGAGGGAAATGAGGCAGACAGAATTTGGGAGCCTTGCCCAGGCTCACACAACTAGTAAGGGAATGGGGCTGGATTTGAATTCAAGTCTTTTGACTTCAGGCCCTGTGCTCTATCCATTTTGTCACCTAACTACCTTGGTAATAATAACTAGCATTCATTCAGCAGTTTTGAAATTTGCAAAGTGCTTGAGATGACAAGAATAATTAGCAATATTAGCAGTTAACATTTACTACATGCCGTGTGCTATGCTAAGTACTATTTAGAAATACAAAAAACCCCAGGAGGTAGGTACTATTGTAAATCCCCTCTTTAAAGATGAGGAAACTGAGGCAAACACAGAGATAAAGTGACTTGCCTGAGGACACACAACTAGTAAGTATATGAGGCCAGATTTGAACCAGATCACTCTGACTTCCAACCCAATGCTGTCTCCATTGGGCGACCTAGATTACCTCATTTAAGTCTCTTTACAGGTAAGAACTAGGGGTATTTTTAATTTCATTTTATGTATGAGAAAAGGCAGTTAGGTGGTGCAGTAGATAGATCACTGAGCCTTGGCATCTCTCACAGAAAGGGCCCATCCCCACCCCTACCCAACAATGTACATTGTGACACATCGATACCCCATGGAGCTGGTCTCTGGCACTGGGGATAGGATGCACTGAACCATCCAACACTCCTTCCCCCAGCCCATGCTGGCATCTAGTCAGCCAGCTCAAACCTGGAGAAACAGAGCCAGCTGTTAAATTACCTTCCAAACTACAAATCAGGTCTTGGTTTATTGCATTGTTGATTGTCTAGACTTAAGGGATTGAAAAAATGTTAATAATGAAGATAAACTTCAAAATGTGTCTTGCTGTTTTGGGGGGAGCCAGTAGTTAAACATTTACCAGCAGATCCCTGGATCCATGAGAAGTGTTTGGGAGGGCTCAATCTGTGATGTTTAGTCTGGGACCAAGAATAGGCCTCAGGACCAGGGTCAAGGTTCAGGACCAGGGTCAGGGCTCAGGACCAGGGTCAAGGTTCAGTCTGAGACCAGGGCCAGGGTTTAGGGGTGGCACCCATACTAAAGGGTCTCCCAAAGCTGGCTAAGAGCAGCAGCACACATACTCAGTCATTAGGCTTTGTTGTAGTTTTCTAAAATCATTGCAGTGAGTGCCTGCCCCCCCCTCCCCCTCCTGTTCTGCCCAGCAGCCCTCATCCCCCCACCAAGTTACTGTCACACCAGTTTTCAGTATGATTCAATAAAGCAGCCTGACGTTTCTTTGGAAATGACTGTGTACAGTGGCTCAGGCCAGCACAGGACCCGTCCCGGCAGCTCTCGGAGCATCTCATTTTGCCCAGAGCTAGACAGGTGTGATCAGGAGGAGCAGGGGGAGGGGAGTGGGGGGGAGATATTAGCAAAGACCTTTCACTACATGTACAGGTGTTTGCAGGAGAGCTTTTTTTTCCCTTTCCTCTAAGCTCAGCAGCAAAGCTGAAAAGACACAGCCTTCATTTTTATATTCCCTATGGGAAAGTAGTCAGTCAGTCAACACCCTGGCCTAAACACCCCAAATGCCCCCATCCCCCACCCAGGCTGTGGACAGAGCCCTGTGCTGGGCATTGGGGGAGGGGGCAGTGGGAAGGAGAGAGAGACCAAGTGGGGGAGGTCACGATTGTTGAGACAGGTATCTCCCCTGCCCTGGGGGAGTTTTTAGCCCAGTCTATGACTAGGGTCAGGGTTTAACTGTGGTTAGGGAGATGATTTAGTCAGTGAGCAAGTCAAATTAATTCAACAAGCATTTATTAAGCCCCTACTGTGTACCAGGCATTAAACCCTGCAGAAACAAAGGAGAGGGGAGAGGGAGACAATCCCTGCTCTCAAGGACCTCACAGTCCAGGACTCAGTCTATAAACTGGATCAGGGCTATGGTTGGGGGTAAGCCTATGCCTAGGATTAGGGATCCAACTAGGAACAGTCTTGGGACTCAGTCTGTAACCTGGAGTAGGGCTCCACTCTGGGTTTGAGATTAAGGGTCAACCTGTAACCAGGGATAGAACCCAGCCACACACACACACACACACACACACACACACACACACACACACACACACACACACACACACACACCCCTAACTTCCTGGCAATATCTTGCCCCCTTCCAGGCTTCCATAGAACTGTACATCTCCAATCAACTGTCTCTACCTGGGTCATCATCTCCCTCTCTTCCCCCTAGGAAAATTGGATTCCAACCTCCCTGAGCCTTGATAGACCAGCTTTGGCCTTATTACTTCAGCCTTTCCTCCACTGTCTTTTCAGCTCCCCTTTGTGTTGTCTTTCCCATTAAAGTGTAAGCCCCTTGTGGGCTGAGACTGTCTCATATGTTTTTGCTTACGTCTCTAGTGCTTGGTACCTAGTTAGAAGCTAATAAATTATGCATGCCATCCATCTATCCCTCCATCTACCTATCATTTTTCTGTTCATCTCTCTTTCTGCCTATCCATGTATCTACCCATCCATCCATCTCTTATCTTTGTGATTCATTAGGGACCAGTCTGGAGCAACAGGTGGGGAATCTGGAAACCTCGGCTCTAGTGCCTGTTCTACACACTAATGTATTTATGACCTTGGGCAAACTCTTCCCATCTCTGTACTTCAGTCTCCACAGAAGCGGAATCAGGGGCCAGGCTGACATGAGCCTCAGAGTCCATTCCAACTCTTACCTTCTATGAGAGACCGCTGTCGGCCAGAGTGACGTGGGAAGATTTGGGGCAAGAAGAGGACATGGAGTTGGGGCTTCCATGACCTCTATTCAGAAAGGAACAAGGAGTGAAGAGTGAGGGAGACAGCATTCCAGCTGGGCAAAACAGCATGAGCAAGGACTCAGAGGAGCGAACAGCCTGATGTGCTCGGGATGCGGTAAAGAAACGTGACTCTGGAACAGAATGTGCTGAGGGGAAGAAGAAGAAGAAAGGGGCTTTGAGGGATGTTTGGGCCAGATTAAAGAGGGTCTTAAGTTCCAGGATAAGCAGGTAAGCTTCTGCTTGCTCTGGGTGGCCCACTTAAAACAGTACCCATTTAAAAGCACTTGGAGTGTCGTTGGGGGCCTATTTTACATGCACAGACCTGTGCGACCCCCTCTGACCTTTTCTTCTAGGGTCATGGAATAACAAGTTGAAAGAGATCTCAGAAGGATCTGGTACTACCATCACCCCAGTAGCGAATAATAATAATAGCCAGTATTTATATACCATCTACCATATGCCACTAAACCCTTTAAAAATATTATTTTATTTGTTCCTCACCAAACCCTGGGTGGCAGGGACTATTATTATCCCAATGTTAAAGACGAGGAAACTGAGGCAAAAGGTTAAGTGACTTGCCCAGGTTCACATAGGTAGAAAAGGTCTGAAGGCAGAATTAAACTCAGGTCTTCCTGACTTCAGGCCTAGCAATCTATCCACAGTGCCACCTAGCTACCTGAACAGGAATCCCCTCTATAGCTAACAAGTAGTGGTCACCCAGTCTCAGCTGAAGTTCCCTAAATGACAGGGAGTTCACTGCTTTATGAAACAGCACCATCCACCTTTGGACAGATCTGATTGTTAGACCATGCTAGGTAGCTCAGTCAAGTCCATTAACTTCTGTCTGCCTCCGTTTCCTCCACTATCAAATCAAGATAATCACAGCGCCTACCTCACAGACTTCCTACGAGGATCAAATGAGGCACCACTTGGCAAACTTTAAAGACCAAGTTTTCTTCTCCCTGGGAGTTTTGTGTTCTAACGCCCAGGGTATGAGTTCACCAGCAGTAAGGAAGTGAGGCCCAGTCAGCCCTCAGAGCTCCAGTCCTGCTCAGAGAATGAGTCATAAGGCAGTGTCACACTCCTCGTAGATGAGCTTGGTCCTGCCTCAGATCCTGTAAATGCCATGCCACCATCTTGAAGTACAAATGGAAGTGTGATATAGATACTAGAGGAGAAGAGAAAGGCCTAAGTCTTATCTCTCTGGTGTTTTAGCTATGTGACCAAGTCACCCCCCTCTGCCAGCCTTCATTTCCTCCCCTAGAAAGTGGGGTCACTTGGGCTGGAGGACATTTAGTGTCTTCTACCTCAAGAGCCCATGTTGGGTTCCTCCATTTAAACTCACCAAACCACTTTTCCACTTTTCTTTGGGGGGATGGGGGTGGGTAGAATACTCAGAGAAGCCCTTAGCTTGCTTCCCCAAAAACCCCTAACAATGAACCTGTTTGTCTCACTCGGGTCTCTCTGGGTTTTCGTTAATCTCATTGTGTTGGGTTTGTCTTGAGGGTTTTTTTTTTCCACCTCCTTTTAAACAAGGGGATAATTTCTCTGTCAGATTCAGAGGTAACCACATCATCCTGGCAAAGGTCAGGCCTCATCCCTTCCTGCACCCTCCCACGGCAGCGGCAGCAGCAGCAGCGGCAGCCCTCACCACTCACCACACACCACACACCACCTCCTGGGCTCTTCCTTCAGACACTGAGTTGGCACCCATCCCACTAGGGGCCTGGCTGGCATCTCCCTCCTTCCCCTGTTAAGCAGACTAGGAAGCCAGGCTGGGCGTTGGGCCAGGCCATGGGCCAAGCAACTGTTCTTGGCTCCTGGATTCCTTCTGTTAAACCATTAGGTCATTTTTCTCTTGCTTCGAAAAATGCAACCACGGTGGCTTTTGTGATCAGGGAGGGGATGACCCAACCTCCCTCCACCAAGGGTGGCTTTTGCTCACATCACACTCAGGGCTACTGCTACCTTCACACATCTGAGTCAGTCGAATTTATTTTCAGGTACTTTGGTACTGCCCTCCACTGGACAGCCCTCCAAGGTGCCTCATTTTCTCTTCCTTCCTGGTATAGTGGAAACTCAGAAGACCTAAGTTCAAACCTCAGTTCTGATGCATAATAGTTGTATGACTCCAGGCAAATTAGTTCCACTTTCTGAGCCTCAGTTTTCACATTTATAAAATGGGCATCATAATACTTACACTGCCCTGCTTCACAGATGTTGTGTGGAAATGGATCTGATTATCTTAAATCACTAAAGAAATATGAACATTACTGTTATAATTCCTTCCCCCAAATATACACATATGCACACACACACATACATACACACATACACACACAGACACACACATACACACACACACAACTGGAAAGGACCTTAGAGGTCAGTAAGTCCAACCTACCTCATTTTACAGATGTGAAAACTGAAGCCCAGTGGGGGTAAAGTGATCTCAGGCCAGCTTTGTAGTCTGATATTCCTGACGAGCAGTGCATCCACTGTATCACCTACCTGTGTCCAATTCTAGAGGCAGTTAGGTGGTATTGTGGATACATCACTGAACCTAGAGTCAATAAAGCCTGTGTTCAAATCTGGCCTTAGGTGCGTACTAGTTGTGTGACCCTGGGAAAGTCACTTCACTTCTGTCTGCCTCAGTTTCCTCACCTGTGAAATGAAAATAATAATGGTACCTGCCCTCACAGCATTGTTGTCTCATTTGAGATAACATCTGTAAAGCACTTAGCACAGTACCTGGCACATATTAAGTACTTAGTTAAAATTCGTTCCCCTCTCCACCCCCTCCCCAACTCATTCCATATTTATTCCAGGTTCTTCTCTCTGACTTGGTACATTTGAAAAAATCTAATCTGTCCTGTGTGCTATTGCAGGAGAACTGGAGGCATCCTTAGGTGACACATACACAATTTTATAGGAATCTTTAGGAATTAATATTTCCTGACCCCATCTTCCTTTCCCATAATTGTCTTATCCAGAGGAAAAAAATCAAGAAAACTGAGAGATGTGGAAAGCAGATCACTTTTCCTCCTCTCTGGGCCTCAGTTGCCTCACTGGTATAATCAGGTAGTTAGACAAGATTTCTAAGGTTCATTCTGGGCTCCTAATTTCAAGTCATTATTGGCTAAGAATCTGTCTGTCCTTTATAGGTTTTCATTTTAACCTCCATGCCCTCACTTTGTAGCCTTTTCATAAAGGAAGAAAGAAAAAAGGAAACGAGGAAGAAAGGGAGGGAGGGAGAGATAGAAAGAGAAAGAAAGAAAGAAAGAAAGAAAGAAAGAAAGAAAGAAAGAAAGAAAGAAAGAAAGAAAGAAGAAAGGGAGGGAGGGAGGAAGGAAGGAAGGAAGAAAGGAAGGGAGGGAGGGAGGGAAGGAGGAAGTCAAAGAAGGATCAGGAAAGGAAGGGAGGAAACAAATTACCATTTAATGAGCACCTGTCACACGTGAGGCACTATGTTTTTGATCCTCACAGCAACCTTAGGATATAGGTGCTATCATGATCCCTATTTTAGAATTGGGAAACTGAGGCAGGCAACTCCCCCAGTGCCTTCCTCATCCCTCTTCATGGAACCTGTTGTCTCCACCAGCTTTCATCTGAGCCATGAACTGACCTTCCCTCCTTCAAGGAGCCTTCTCTATTTGACATTATAACCTATCATTCTGTGCTTAATGAGGTCCTTGAATATAGTGCCTACTTCACCCACAGGTGTTGAACTAAGCTGTGTAGAAGGAGCTGGCCCTGGTAAGGAAGACAGACACAAAAGGAGGAGATGCAACCCAAGCTTCATCCTTGTTGCCCTGAAGGGCACCTCCTTGTCACTCTCATTCTGTTAATGCTAAAGGGAGATCACTCTGAATCACAGACTTAGTGCTGAGGGATCTTTGTTCTAGTACAATCCCCTTATTTTCTTTTTGGAGACCATGGGGTTAAGTGACTTGCCCAGGGTCACACAAGCTAGTAAGTGACTAGGTTCACTGAGGGTGATTTGAACTCAGGCCCTCCTGACTCTCACCACCACCAGGCCACCTAGCTGCCCCTGTCCCTCAGTTTCAAGTTGAGAAGACTGAAACCAAGGCCACCTAGGGCAGGAGCAGAAACACGATTCAAACCTCCCTCTAAGCCCAAATCTAGAGCTCAGACCATGGTACCACACTGCACACTGCTGAATCTGGGGGGTTGGAAATAGGGGAGAGAAACTAGGAAAAGCTTAGATTGCTTAAGGCAGTGGTTCCCAAAGTGTGGTCCAGGGACCCCTCATACTCCTCAGATTCTTTCAGGAGATCCTCAGGGTCAAAACTATTTTCACAATAATGCTAAAATATCCAAAGATATAACCCACATTAACAAAGCTCTTTGGAGGGGCCACAATAATTTTTAAAATTCCATTTTATTTTCACATCCAAATTCTCTCCTTCCCACCTCTCTCTCCTTCTACCCACAATGAGAAAACAAGAAAACCAAAAATCCACTACAAACATGCAGAGTCCAACAGAAGAGTCCCACACCAGCCTTGTCCAAAAGAGCCTGTCAGTCTCAGTCTGCCCTCTGTCTGGAGGTGGGGGCATGTCTCATCAGGAGTCTTCTGGAATTGTGGGATCCTCAATTTGTAAGAGTGTGAAGGGGTCCTGAAACCAAGTGCTTGAAGGAATGCTGGCTTGGGGAAGAGACCCAGGGGCTTCCCTCCTGCCCCACCCTGCTGAGGGGTGACCAATATTGTACAATCCTGCAGGTGGGGGAGGGGGGAAGGGTCATAAATACATCACCCCCATTTTACAGATGAAGCGATGCAGGGTCTTACCTAGAGTCACATGATTTCTAAGTGAAAGAGCTGGGATTCAGCCCCAAGTCTTCTGACCCTAGACCTAGAGGTCTTAATTTTGTCTATATCATGGACCCCTTGGAGAGTGTAGTGGAACCTGTGGACCCCTCTCAAAACACTGCTCTTAAATGCATAAAATAAAATAACCAGAATTAGAAAAGAAACCACTTAGATTGAAGCAGTCGAAAAACATTTATCAAGCACCTATGTAACCAGGCACAAGTTCACAGATCCAGGGTCCCACAGGGTGCCCCCAGATGTAGGTTTGGAAATCGAGTAGAAGCTTAGCAAATCAGAAGCCCTGAAAGTCTCCCCTCCCATCCACAGGAATTTTTCACTTTTCTCAGTTACCTGGGGCCTAAAATTGTTAACTTGCATCCTCTTTTCAAATGTATATTAAGCCAAGGAGGGCTAAAGGAAGGTGCTATCAGTCATTCACATGGTAGTGTGAATTAGCACAATCTGCTCCCTTTCCTCCTGACACCTAGCTGACAGCAGCTGCTCTGAGGAAATGGGAGGTTTGGGAGCTTGGGAGAATGGGGTGGGGTGGGCAAGAGAGAGTTTTTTTGGGGGGGAAATGGAGAATTTGGAAAGGAGGAGAGAAGGGTGAGATGTAGGGTTCTGTAAAGGAACTGAGAGGCCGAAGGTGGGGGAGTCACTGGAAGGAGAGGGATGTTATCATAGATAAACTGTCAACTGAAATTAATTGAGGCTGATAGGAGGGAAAGGGGCAAAGGTAGAAAAGCCAAAGAAAGGCCCTTTTCACTCCACTTTTCAGATCTATTTACTTCAAATCAACACGTGTATTGAGACCTCCTATGTCTAAATAAGACACCGTCTGCTATGAGCTAGGCCCCCTGGGAAATAGAATGATGAGTAAGGCATGGGTAGCCCCAGCTCCTTGGAGTTTATAATCTAGTAGGAGAGATAAGACTCCCATTCCGATCACTATAATCTAGAGGGTAGAGAGATAAGTAATTATTATCATTAGTCATAATAATAGCTCATATTTTATATAACCAGCCCTTTCCTAACAGCCAGAACCCTGAGAGGAAGGTGTTATTATCCCTGTTTCACAGATGAGGAAAAGTGAGGCCCAGAAAAGGGAAGGCGCTTGCCTCAGGGTCACAGAGCTAATAAACATCAAGGCTGGCATTAAAGTCCTTCCCACTGCCCTCTGCAGCCTCTCCTGTTCCCAATATCCCATGCCCCTCCTCCTCTAAACATCCTCCCCCACATTGACTGGACTATGTCAGAACTCTGCAGACCCTCATATAGACAAGCTTTCTTGTCTAGTCTCCACTGAAACCTGGAGCATGTGGGCAGGCGACCTGGGCGGGCTCAGCTGACTGGTCCAGGCAGGGATGGAGTGTGCGATGTTGGCCTGGCTTCTTGAGAGTCCTGGCCAGGAGAGGAACTCATCTTTGGTGGTTGAGGTTTAAGGTTTGCAAAGTATATGATCTCACAGATTCCATCTGATCTTCCAGACACCCCTACAAGTGAGGCCCAAGGGTCCAAGAGAGAGCCAAGGCCCAACTTCTTCACTGTAGAGGGAAAGGGGAGGGGAGAAGATGATGCAGAAAAATAGCCAGACCTGACTTTGGCGATGAGGGCAGAGATGCAGATGGAGAAGATCTCCCAAGGGGAAACTCAGGCAGGGGGAGGCTGAGTAGTACATTCCTGACTCTTTGTGACCCCATTTGGGGTTTTCTTGGCAAAGATACTGGAGTGATTTGCCATTCCCTCCTTTTGCTCATTTTATCCATGGGGAAATTAAAGTCAACAGGGTGAAGTGACTTGCCCAGGTCACACAGCTAGAAAGTGTCTGGGTCCTGATCTGAACTCATCTTCCTGATTCCGGGTCCAGCGCTCTATGCACTTTACCACCTAGCTGCACTGCAATAAGTGTAAGTAGACAATTTTCTTGGCAAGAGAGTAGATGTGCAGAGAGACTACCTTACAATTGTTTTCTAGTCCTTAATAGGACTTTCTCAAAAAGTAGAGGCAGAATTATGTAGTGGATAGATGATTGAGTTTGGAGCTAGGGGAGACCTAAGTTCAAATCCTGTCTCTGTCACAGGCTATGTTATTTTACCTTTCTAACTCTCAGTTTTCCTTGTCCTCCAAATAGAGGTGAAAACAAAAAAGAAGAAAAAATACTTCACAGGATAGCTGTGAGGTTCAAATAAGAAAATCTATGTAAAATGCACTCCAAACCTTAAATAATCCATTTTACCACAAAGGAAAAAAGAAAAAAAACAGCTGGTAGCATAGTAGATATAGCAGCCTGGAGTCCAGGAAGACCTGAATTCCAATGCAGCCTCAGCCGCTCACAAGTTGTGCGATCCTGGGCAAGTCGTTTTGTCACTATCTGCCTCAATTTCCGCATCTGTAAAATGGGGACCATAGCAGCATCGTACCTCCCAGGGTAACAACTGTAATGTTTTATTGCAAACCTGAACGCCCTATATAAATGCAAGCTATTATTTAAAACAGTTGGACTTTACCATTTGTGAGAAGTGTGGCATCTTGGGAAAAAAAATCAACCAACTAGACTGAGAATCCGAGGACCTGGTAGTAGGAGGTATTATAAGGGCTAAGGTAATTATATCAACTTGTAGGCAGGAGAGTCAAATGCTCACCCTTCAGGTTGTATTTGATTCGCTCTTTCCTGGTAATAGATATAACAGCAGAAAATAAAGAGAAGGGGGCACCAAGATCCGCTCCCTTATTCCATAGAGAAATCCTGGTTCTGCTGCTGCCTGGCTTTGTCATCTCCGCTTTCAGGGCCTGGGTTTTTCTCCCCTGTTATGGATGAATGAGATGAATGAACCATCATTTATGAAGCACTTGCTGTATTCCAGACACATTGGGGCATATGTATGCATACAGGAAGACCCCACTGATTTTACATTCTAATTGAAGGAAATAATACTTCATGGGGAATTGGTGGCAAGGGAAGTTTAGTTTAAGGAGTTAATAAACATAACTGTAAAAATAGAAAGAATTAGGTGTGGGGAACCTTGGGGCTTTAAGGCCACATGTGGCTTTCCAGGTCCTTAAGTGTAGCCTTTCGACCAAATCCAAATTTTCCAGAACAGATCAGGTCCTTAAGCATGGTCTTTTGACAAAGTCCAAATTTTACAGAACAAGTCAGGTCTTTAAAATTTGGATTCCATGAAAAGGCTGTGCTTAAGGACCTAGAAGACCACATGTGTCCTTTAAGGCCACAGGCTCCCCACCACTGCTTTCATTTTATAAAGGATACTGAACTCCAGAGTTAAAGCAATTGACCCAAGGCCACCCATGGTAGTGAGTGACAGACCAATTTTGAACCCAGGACCTCTGATCCCAGACCCAGCACTGCTTCCACCTCCAAAGAGACAGGCGGCTGAGAGGGTCCCAAGGCATGGGGTTGGGACAAGGGA
The DNA here is from genome assembly GCF_028372415.1 of Notamacropus eugenii. Lineage (NCBI taxonomy): Eukaryota > Metazoa > Chordata > Mammalia > Diprotodontia > Macropodidae > Notamacropus > Notamacropus eugenii. The sequence goes on along the minus strand of NC_092872.1, from coordinate 10,069,969 downwards.
GCGGTAAGGAGGGGAGTCACAGCTGCAGGTTCTGTGTCCTCCCTCCTCTTACTCCCCCACCTGGGCCAAGGTGCACCTGCTAGAATCTCTCCCCAGCCTCCGACTCCTTGTGGCTGGAGTCACTCACAGCTTTAATTAAAACTCTACCTGCTCTCTGGTCCCCCACAGCCCCCCTCTCCTCCCTGCCTTTATTATATTCCCCATGTAATTGGGGACTTTTAAAAGAGCCAACATTAATTAAAAACTCCAGCTGAAAAAAGCAAAAGGCAGTCCTACCCCCCATTCTGGGGCCAAGGTGGGGCAACCTGTGCCGGCTGCTGTGGGGCCAAGTGAGGCAGAGCAGCCTGGTGAGCCGGTCTGTCTCACCTGCCCTGGCTGTGAACCCTGACACTGGGTGGGCTGAGGGATGGTGGGAGGCAGGATATAGGGGGGTACAGAAGGTGGAATAGCTCTGAATGTTTGCCTCTCTCTCTTCACATGTTAGAGGAAGAAGGGACCCGAGAGAACACTGAATCCCAAACCCTCATTTTACAGAGGAGGAAACTTAAGGAACAGAGGAAAGGGGACTTGACCAAGGTCACCAAGTCAGTGGCTGGGCCAGACCCAAATTCAGAACTCCCTGCTCCCAGCTCAGTATTCTTGCCACTCTACCAATCCTTCTTCCACCTCAATGTAAATATGTCACTAAGACCACCAGATACGGGTTTAAAGAACCTGGATTTGAATCCTGAAACTGATCATTACTGCACATGTGACCTTGGGCAAGTCTTTTTCCCTCTCTGGGGCTCAGTTTTCTTCCTAAAGTCCTTTCTAGTTCTAAATCCTATGATGCTTATGACTCAGAGCAAGGTATGTATATTTATCTGTTGGCACTGGTGTGTATGTTTTGGGGTGGGCAAAGGCCTGGAGGTAGGAATGAGCCTGATCTGATCCAGGGACAGTGTAAATACCCTGATTAGAAGGTAACATGCAGGTTGTGCTTTGGGGAGTGAGTTATGCCTTGTGTTGCCCATGCTAAACCCAGGGCAGAGGTGGTGCCGTAGTACACAGAGCACTGGGCCTGGAGTCAGGAAGACTTGAATTTAAATCCAGCCTCTTTGCCTCAGTATCCTCCTCTATAAAATGAGCTGGAGAAGAAAATAGCAAACCACTCCAGTATCTCTGTCAAGAAAACCCCAAATGGGGTCATGAAGAGTTGAAAATGACTGAACAAAAAAAGGAAAAAAAACACAAAACTCACCCCTGCCCTAGGTGCTGGAGGAAAAAGCTGCCTGGAGGGAAACGTTAATGCAGAGCCCTGACAGCCAAGGTTGACTATGGCTTATGTTTTACCTAAAATGCACCATTCTTGGTGTCCCTCACTCCCACTTCTCCTGGGCTTTCTTCTGTTTCTGTGCCTTTGTTAATGGTTTCCTTTATGCCCCGGGGCAGCTAGGTATGCGGTGGATAGAGCACCAGTGCAGGAGTTGGGAGGACCTGAGTTCAAATCTCACTTCAGATACTTGACACTCACTAGCTGTGTGACCTTGGGCAAGTCACTTAACCCCAACTGCCTCCTCCTGGGTCATCTCCAGTCATCCTGATAAATATCCAAACACTGGATTCAGACGGCTCTGGAGGAAAAGTGAGGCTGGTGACCCGCACAGCCCTCCCTCACTCAACACAAAGTCAAGTACAAGTCAGGTCATTATTTCTCTGATGGCGTGGTCTTCTTCAGCAATGAGCATACACACACACACACACACACACACACACACACACCTTTATGCCCAGAGTCTTTCCCTCCTCATTAAGATGCTACTCATCCTTCTAGAGTCCAATCTGAACTCTGGTCTTTGTGACTCTAGGCCCATCACACCATCCAGCTTCCTCTACCCATTACACCCAGATGTTTCTCTCTTCATGCCTTTCCTGATTTCCCCATCTGCTGGTGCCTTCCCTCCCTAACCACCTTATGTTTTTAATTTGCATTTATTGTGTATTTGTTCAGGATACACTTCTTCTATACATGCACACACATTATCTCCTCCCTCCCTCCCCAACCCCTCAAACCAAGAGGCAGCTTCATTTTGTGTCTGCGCACCTCCAGCGCCTTCACAGGGCCTGACATGTAGGATACACTGAACAAACGCTTTCTTGTTTGAGGACTGGGTTAGACATTAAGCCTCCCTTACTGCAGCCCTAGATCACATTAGACTTCTGTGACTGATTATCAAATTGGAATTGAGAGACAGTGCCGGGCAAAAGCTAATCTGCCCAGACTCAGAGAGGAAGCCTTCTAAGGAGTTCAGCCCAGGGAGAACAATGTAGACTCCTGGGTGAAACCTCCCCTGATCCCTCCAGCTGGAGTCGACCTCTCCCTCCCAACATGCCTCCGTCTCCTCTGCAGTTAGCATGCTCTACTTTGCATCAGACTTACTCAGGTAAGAAGACTGTAATATCATAATTACGCCTAGTATTCATATAGCGCTTGAAGGTTTGCAAACCTTTACAGATAACATCTCATTTGATCCTTATAACAACCTTGGGAAGGAGCTACTATTATCTGCATTTTACGGATAAGAAAACTGAGGCAGACACCTGCTGTGTGACTCTGGGCATGTCACTTAACTTTGTTTGCATCGGTTTCCTCAGTTATAAACTGAGCTAGAAAAGGAAATGGCAAACCACTCCAGTGTCTTTGCCAAGAAAATCTTTAATGGTGTCACAGAGAGTTGGACATGACTGAAGACAATTGAACAATAACGAAAGGTGCCTATTGTTATCCCATTTTGCAGATGAGGAAACCAAGGTAAACAGAGGGTAAGTGATTTGCCCAGAGTCACACAGCTAGGAAGTGTCTGAGGTAGGATTTGAACTCAGGTCTTCCTGACTCCAGGGCCAGCATTCTATCCCCTGGTCCACTTACTGTCACATCCCCTCCTAGAGGCTAAGTTCCCTGAGAACAAGGTCTATGTCCTTCCTTAGTTTTCTGACAATGGTGCACGGTGGCCCTTTGACCCCCTATGCTGTCTCTGCTGGTGTAGACACCTGTTGTTGTTACCAGTCTTGGGATGAGGTGAGGAGAGAAAAGGTGGACCTGGAAGCAGGCGCTGAGCAACACGGTCTGGTGAAACGAGCTAGATAGCACAGGGGATAGGGCAGATGGACTTGAATTCAGGATGACCCCGAGTTCCAATCCTGCCTCAGACATTATGGCCCTGTGATTCTGGACAAGTTACTTAAAACTGGGCCTCAGTTTTCCCATCTGTAAAGTGGCAGGAGTAAGGGGAGACTCCATGGTCTCTGAGGCCCCTCACAGCTCTGAATCTGTGATCCTATAAGTTAAGAAAGAGACCTGGCTTCTAATCTTCGTCTGCCATTTAATCTGCCGAGGGACTTTAGGCAAATTTCTTCCCCCTCTCTCAGTCTCAGTTTCCTTTATACACTAAAGAAGAGGGTTGTACCTGATCTCTCTGATTCTCCCATCCCAGCTCTAATATTTTCTCTGATTCTTCCTCCCCAGAGAGGTTGAATTTGGATCTGTAGTAGAAGGGGGTTGTCTTTGGAAGAAGTAATATAAAGAGTAGAGAAGTTACATGATAGGGTTTGCAAAGGGTTAAAATATGAAAAAGGAGCTATCAAGAAAAAAGGCAAATTGTACTTCAAATTTCAGGGTACAGCATGTAGAGCACCAAGCCTGGAGTCAGGAAGACTCCTCTTCCTGAGTTCAAATCTGACTTCAGACACTACCTAGCTGTGTGACTCTGGGTAAGTCACTTAACCCTGTTTGCCTCAGTTTCCTCATATGTAAAAGGAGCTGAAGAAGGAAATGGCAAATGACGAGTATCTTTGCCAAGAAAATTTCAGATGGGGTCATGAAGGGTCAGTCATGACTGCAAAACAACTAAACAACACTTTTAATTTCAGCACTTGTCTTTCTGCAGTAAACCTCTAATAGCAATATGTACTCACAAAGATCCTAACAGACAGGGAAACAGCACATATAATTCAAAAAATAACAGCGGATAATCCAGTCCTTTTCATTTGCTTTTGTGCTTCAGAGACATTTGAAGTCCCTGGGCAGATCCATGATAATTAAGAATAATAATAGTTCCCCTTTCTATGACACAAAGACTTACACAGCACTTTCTTCCCAACCACTCAGAGTGGAGGTAAAGTTGGTAGGATAGTACCCATATGACAGATGAGGAAACAGGCTCACCTGGGCCATGGTCCCCTCTCTAAAGCTTTTTACTACCCCTTTTCTCTTATCTAGCCTTTACTCCTATCCCAGCTCTGTCCTCCTATTAACCCCAACCCCAAAGGACAAGACGTGATAACTTATAAGTAATAGACAATGAGCCCCCATTCTTGTTTTCTGCGTTCACAATCTGCTAAAGGATATGTGTGTGGGCACCAACTGCCACCTACATTCTCCATACCCCTTCTCTTTCTTCCTCTTTCAGTTTCTCCATCTTGACCTTCCCCTATCTGCTGTGATGGCTAAGTTACCTCCTCTGCACAAACGGAAGGTATTAAGCATGGAATGGGCGAATGGTTCAAGGTACAGAAGAAGCCGAAGGGTATCTCAGAACACAGATAAAGGCCAATCTCCAGATTTCAGATTCTCAGGCTGGTCAACCTAGAACCCTTAAATATCAGAGGAGGGAGGGACCTTAGGTCACAGACGGACAGAACTGGAAAGTAACTCAAATTACAGAATTCTAGACTTTCAGAGCAGAAAGGACCCTTAAAAATTAGCTTTTCTGCCCTTCTAATTTTGCAGAGTTGGAAACAGAGCAAGAGGGGGAATGACTGAATAACAAGGTCACCAGATTCCATGTTCAGTGTTTGCCTACCCACATTATTTTGCCCATCAATGATTTTCATGATTTCTAGGAACATGCGATTTTCTTAAAGTTTGCATAGAAAGCAAGATGGAGTACTTAAGACATTAGTGTTTCTAAATCTGTATTTATCCATTCCTGGACATCCAGGTGGTGCAGTGGATAGAGTGCCAACCCCGGAGCCAGGAAGTTGAATCTTCCTGAGTTCACATCCAGCCTCATATACTTACTAGCTGTGTGACCCTGGGCAAGTCATTTAACCCCGTTTGCCTCAGTTTCCTCATCTGTAAAATGAACTGGAGAAGGAAGTACCAAACCACTTCAGTATCTCTGCCAAGAAAACCCCAAACAGGGTCGCAAAGGGTCTGACAAGACTAAAACAACAAAAATTCATTCCTTATTCCAACTGTGATTCTTAGAGATGATTTAGTCCTACCCTTTGTCTTTACAAGGAAGAAAACAGACTCAGAGGTGATATGGCTTAATCCAAGATCACCCAGCAAGTGAGTGGCTGAGTTGGGACTCTGATTTGGGTCTAATGTTCATGTCATGAACTTTCCAGTACTGGCTCCCATAGTTTCAATGTTCATGGATTAAATTTTTAAAAAAACAACTATTTTTATCTTTTAAAAGAGTTGTTAGCCTCTCTATTATCTCATCTGAGCCTCACTACATCACTGCGGGTTAGTTAGGGTAGATATGATAATCTCCATTTTGTAGGTAAGTAGAAGGGAGTTCAGAAAGGTGAAATGACTTAAGATCATAGATTTCCATCTAGAGAAGACCTTCCAGGCCACCTAGTCCATCCCCCTCATATTGTTGTCATTGTTCAGTCACTTTCAGTTGTGTCCAATGCTTTGTGACCCCACTTGGGGTCACACAGCTCAGGTATTCCTCCCTCCAGGTCCAATGTTCTATCCACTGCACCACCCAACTGCCCCCTCATATAACAGATAGAGAAAAAAAGGTCTATGGAAATTAAGTGTTTTGTCCAAGGTCTCACAAGTAGTAAGCAAAAGGGGCAAGATTTGAACCCAGGTCCCCTGACCCCAGAAACAATTTGCATTCCATTACATTTCCCTATCTCTCATAATACCTTCAATCATAAAATAAATTAATAACAAAGTAAGAAACTACAACCCCTATCTCCTATCTCTTGAATTCTCTACTTCATAGTTCTAATTCTAATAATAATATTCCAATTGATGTATTTTAATTTTATTTAATTTCCTTAATTTAATTAATTTAGTTTTGAATAATTAGCAATAAATAATGTGATTTTAGTTAATCAAATTAATAACAATAAAGTTCTGGAAATAATTCCCATTTCTCCAGCACCTTGGGATTCACAAAATATTTCATTTCACCAACACTATAAGGTGCCTACAATTCTTTGCCCCTTTTTATGGTTGAGGAAACTGGTCTCAGAAATGATTTTATAATAACCAATTTCTCTTAGGCTTTACATGTACTTTCCTTACAATAGCCTAGGGAGGTGTTATTACTCCCATTTTACAAATGAACAAACTGATGCTCAGTTGGCCAGAGTAACACAACCATTCAGAGCTGAGCACCCAGCACTGAGGTGGGAATACAATGGGCACTCTCTCAATACTAACTGGTCTGACAGGATGTAGGGCAAGGAATTATGGACAAATCAGGAAACCTAGGATCTCATACCTGCACTCCAACCCTTCCCAGGTAAGTTTATCTAAATCTTAACTCTTCGATACTCTTTTAAAAATAGATTTTATTGATATATTTTATTTTTACATCTATTAGATTCTCCCATTATTTTTCCCCTTATCCTCCCAGAGATCTATCCCTTATACCTAATAAGTTTTTGGTGTTTTTTCCTTTTTTTAGGGAAAAGAGGAAGAAAAAAACACATTAAAACTAATCGATACTTTTTTAAAAAACTCAAAATTATATATGATGTTCAATATCCTTAGGAAGGAGTAGGGAGAGTGGTATTTTCTCGTATCTTTTCGTTGGGGTCAAGCTTGAGCTTTATAATTGCTCAACATTTAGTTTCAGTTATTTTTGTGGTGGTTGTTCTTTCACTTATGTTGTTTTAAGCACTGTAGACATTCTTTCCCAGACCTGCTTACTTCCTTTTGCATCAGTTCTTGTGAGTCATTTCCATGCTTCTTAGTGCTTCTAATGGCACAATACTATTCCATTACATTCAGGTTCTACGCTTTGTTTAGCCATTCTTCAATTGATAATTGTCTACTTTGTTTCCAGTTCTTTGTCACCACAAAAGGTACTGCCATATTTTGGTATATATAGTGCCCTACTTTTTTGTCAATGACCTCCTTGAGATACACGCCTAGCAACGGAATCTCTAAAACAAAAGGTATGGCCATTTTAGTCAATCGATTTGCATGACTCCAAATTGTTTTAAAGAGGGTTCTTACCAATTTGCAGATATGTACGTTTAGCATGCCTAGCTCTCTACAGTCCCTCCAGCATTGACTCTCTCTGTCTTTTGTCATCTTTGTCAATTTGTTGCATGAAATGAAACCTCAGGGTAGTTTTGATACATTGTGAAAGTAAATGTACATACATTGAGCGATTTGAAGCATCTTTTCATAGGGTTGTTAATAGTTTGATTCCCCCCAACCCTCGCCCTGCTCCCACCCCCTTCCTCCCTGGCCCCCCCAACACCCCTTCACCCCCACACCTGGCATTCTCTCTCATCCTCATCTCCCGGCTTTTCAGAGTTTCCTTCAAGTCCCAGCTAAAATCCCACCTTTTATAAGAATCCTTTCTTGATCCTCTTTAACACTGACCCCTTCCCACCTTCCTTCTGTGATGATCTCCAATGCATTATATATGAATTGTGTGTGTACGTAGTTGTTGCCATGTCTTCCCCATTAGGCTGTAAATGCCTTGAGGGCAGGAATTATCTTTTTTGTTTATATTCCCAGTGTTCAGCACAGTGGTCTGGCACATAATAGGCATTTAATAAATGCTCGCTCACTGACTGAGAACAGTTTGTTCATATCCTTCTCTGATGAGGAATAGGTTTGGGGCTAATAAATCTCTATTAGTTTTATATATATATATGTTGATATCAAAACCTTATCCGAGCTATTCAGTGGGTGTGTTTCCCCTATCAATTGCTTCCTTTCTTATTCTAAATAGTGCTTTTATTTGTTAACTAGGTGAGTTTCCCTCTCAGGGTCTCAGTTCTCTGCTCTCTAAAATGAAGAGAAAGAAAAAAGTTTTTTAATCTGGGGCCCACAGGTCCCAGAGGGCCCATGAATTTGGATAAGAAAAAATTACATCTTTATTTTCACTAACCTCTAACTGAAATTCAGCATTTTCTTTGCTTATGAATGAGGCAACAAACATTCTGGGAATGGGTGCATAGAACTCGCCATATTGCCAAAGGGAAGAAGAAGAATTCAAGAAGTATTGATTAAGCACCTACTATGTGTCAGGCATTGTGGCAAGCACTTCCCAAGTATTATCTCATTTGATTCATCTTAGACACAAATGATTAAGAACCCTTGTTCTAATCCAATCCTCCCATTCTACAGATGACAAAATCCAAAACTCAGAAATGGGGAGTGATTCATTCAAGGTCACCTAATGAGTCAGTGACCAAGCTGGAATTAGGACTCAAGCCTTCTGATTTGCAGCCTACGGCTCTTTCGGTCCCTTGGAGATTGTGCTGAGAATGTCTGCAATTATCAACCTGTATAGAGCTGTAGCTTTGTTGGTCCCCACCCATAGGAAAGCAGGCAAAATCATGATACCAAGCTCAAAGGAAAGAGGGTAAAAGGGTAAAAGTTAAATGTTCTGAGTTTCCTCTAAAGGAGACACTAGAACTGCCAAAGAGATTGGAATAATAATGGGAATTCCCATTTCTAGAGGTTTTTAAAGTTTTACAATGCACTTTGATCACAATATCCCTGTAAGAGAGATAGCATCAGAATTGCTTTCCATAAATTGGAAAGCAGTTTGACAGAAAAATCTCATTCAAATGAGCATATTACATCATATACCCTGATAAGCTCCAATGAGATATGTAACCTTGAAAGGTAACATTGTTTTTTAAAGGAGACTAAAAGGATGTACATTTTTTAATCATATCTGTGGAGGGAATTTCTAGCCAAACTAGGGAAAGAGTTGTTCGATTGGGAGTGGAACCAAGATGACGGAATAGAAAGACTCACATACTCTAGCTCTTCCCCCACAGCCAGTAAAATACTTGTAAAAAAAATGACTCTAAACAAATTCTAGAGCAGCAGAAGTCACAAAACAACAGAGTGAGAGATTTCCAGCCCAAGGTAACCTGGAAAGCCAACAGGAAAGGTCTATCGCTTGGGGAGCAGAGCTGAGCGTAGCCCATGGAGCCCAGCCCAACCTTGGCTGTGTGTGGCACCAGCAAGAACAGGACTGAAACGGGCCTCTGGGGTGGAATCCCCAGCAGCAGTGGCAGTTCTCAGATTCCTCAACCCACAAACAACAAAAACAGCTTCAAAGGTCAAAGCTTTTTCACCTTTGTGAGAAGGGAACAGGGTACTCCCCTAGCTCTGGCCCCAGGTTGCGGAGGTGCAGCAGCAGCAGCAGCAGCATCCATTTTTGGAGCCCTCTGCCTAAAGCCCCTGGGGGAATTGATCTGCTGATCTAAATCTCAGCCCCAAGCGAGGGCCTAGGGTGAGGAGGAACAGAACACTGACTTGGTAGAGGTAGAGGCAGTTGTCAAGAGGGAATTCTATTTGCAGATTCTGTGCAGAAAAGTTTTTGGTTGCTCTCAGACCAGTGAGCAGGCCCTTGATTGTGCCACTTTGAAGGAAATGAGAACTTACAGGTCTCCAGAGTATACCCTCCTCTTGACAAAGGACTCAAAAGTCAAGTAACTGACTGGGAAAATGCCCAAAAAAGGGAAAAAAAATAAGACTATAGAAGGTTACTTTCTTAATGAACAGGTATTTTCTTCCATCCTTTCAGATGAGGAAGAACAAAGCAGACCATCAGAGGAAGTCAAGGCTGCTACATCCAAAACCTCCAAAATAAATATGCAATAGTCTCAAGTCATGGAAGAGCTCAAAAAGGATTTCAAAAATCAAATGAGAGAGATGGAGGAAAAATTGGGAAGGGAAATGAGAGTGATGCAAGAAAATCATAAAAAGCGAGTCAACAGCTTACTAAAGGAGACCCCAAAAAATGCTGAAGAAAATAACACCTTTAAAAATAGGCTAACTCAATTGGCAAAAGAGGTCCAAAAAGACAATGAAGAGAAGAATGCTTTAAAATGCAGAATTAGCCAAATGAAAAAGGAGGTACAAAAGCTCATTAAAGAAAATAGTACTTTAAAAATTAGAATGGAGCAGATGGAAGCTAATAACTTTATGAGAAACCAAGAAATTATGAAACAAAAACAAAAAAATGAAAAAAAATAGAAGACAATGTGAAATATCTCATTGGAAAAACAACTGACCTGGAAAATAGATCCAGGAGGGACAATTTAAAAATAATGGGACTAGCTGAAAGCCATGATCAAAAAAGGAGCCTAGACATCATCTTTCATGAAATTATCAAGGAAAACTGCCCTGATATTCTAGAACCTGAGGGTACTACTGAAAGTAAAAATACTGAAAGAATCCACTGATCACCTCCTGAAAGAGATCCCCAAACTCCTAGGAATATTGTAGCCAAATTCCAGAATTCCCAAGTCAAGGAGAAAATATTGCAAACAGCCAGAAAGAAACAATTCTTGTGGAAATACAATTAGGATAACACAAGATCTAGTAGCTTCTACATTAAGGGACCATAGGGCTTGGAATATGATATTCCAGAAGTCAAAGGAACTAGGATTAAAACCAAGAATCACCTACCCAGCAAAACTGAATATAATACTTCAGGGGGAAAAAGTGGTCATTCAATGAAATAGAGGACTTTCAAGCATTCTTGATGAAAAGACCAGAGCTGAATAGAAAATTTGACTTTCAAATACAAGAATCAAGAGAAGCATGAAAAGGTAAACAGGAAAGAGAAATCATAAGGAACTTACTAAAGTTAAATTGTTTACATTCGTACATGGAAAAATAATATTTGTTAACTCTTGAGACTTTTCTTAGTACTTGGGTAGTTGGAGGGATTATACACATATAGACAGAGGGCACAGGGTGAGTTGACTTGGAAGGGATGATATTTAAAAAAATAAAATTAAGGGGTAAGAGAGGAATATATTGGGAGGAGAAAGGGAGAAATCGAATGGGGCAAACAATCTCTCATAAAACAGGCAAGAAAAAGCTTTTTCAATGGAGGGAAAAAGGAGAGAGATGAGAGGGGAAAAGTGAAGGTTACTCTCATCATGTTTAGCTTAAGGAGGGAATAACATGGACACTCAATTTGGTATGAAAATCTATCTTACACTACAGGAAAGTAGGGGAGAAGGGGATAAGTGGGGTGTGGGGGAATGATAGAAAGGAGGCAAATGGGAGGAGGGAGTAATTAGAAGTAAACACTTTTGGGGAGGGACAACAAGGTCAAAAGAGAGAATAGACTAAAAGGATAGGAAATATAGTTAGTCTTTCATAACACAACTATTATGGAAGTCTTTTGCATAACTACACATGTATAGCCTATATTGAATTGCTTGCCTTCTCAGTGGGGGTGGGTGGGGAGGGAGGAAGGGAGAGAAGTTGGAACTCAAAATTTTAAAAACAAATGTTAAAAATTGTTTCTGCATGCAACTGGGAAATAAGAAATACAGGTAATGGGCTATAGAAATCTATCTTGCCCTACAAGAAAAGAGAGAAAATGGGGATAAGGGAAGGGAGGGGTGTGATAGAAGGGAGGTCAGATTGGGGGAAGGGATAATCAGAATGCATGATGTCTTGGGATGGGGGAGGGGAGAGATGGGGAGAAAATTTGGAACTCAAAATCTTGTGGAAATGAATATTGAAAACTAAAAATAGATAAATATATTTTAAAAAATCATTCCCCAATAGATAAGTAATCAAAGGAAATAAACAATGTCCAAGAGAATTGTAAACAATCAATGACTATATGAAATCATAATAATAGTTAGCACTTATAAAGCACTTTAACGTTTGAAAGTTATTTTGCCAATATTATCTCATTTTATCCTCATCAAAACCCTGGGAAGTAGGTGCTATTATTTTTCTTATTTTACAAATAAGAAAACTGAAGTAGATTGGAATTAAATTATTTACCCATGGTCAAAAAGCTAGTACGTGTCTAAGGCTAAAATTGAACTCAGTTCTTCTGGACTCCAGGTCCAGGGCACTAGCTACTGTACCACCTAACTGCCTCTAAATCATGGTCCAAATCACTAATAATAAGATAAGAGTAATTAAAATTAAAACAACCCTGAAGATTGGCTTCACACAAAGCAATTGACAAAAAGGAGAAAAAATGAAAATGGTCAGTGTTGGAAGTGTCATGGGAATGTAGGCATGTGAATATACTATTGGTAAAATAAAAATTTGGCCACTCCTTCGAGAAAACATTCAGGAATTATGCCAAAAACTTACTACACTCTTCACATCCTTTGACTTAGTGATCTTTTTACTGAGTGTGTATCCCAAGGAGGTCAAAGACAGAAAAAAATGTTTAATATACAATACAATATTTATGGCACTTTTTTTTTATGGTATCAAAGGATTGGATTCCTATTGAGTAGGGAACCTGTGTCATATAAATGTGATGGGATATAACTGTACATTAAAAATGACAAATGTGAGTAATTCAGAGAAACATGACAAGATTTGTAGGTACTGATGCACAATGAAATAAGAACTGTAAGAAAAGAACCTACGCAAATCCCCCCACACACACACATACACACCAACATTAAAAGAAGCTAAACTGGGTGATTTTAATAATCAGTCTTGGTCCCAAAAAACAAATAATGAAATATTTCCTTGGCAAAGAATAGGGGTGCTGGGGGTGGAGGATTTTTGCTCAAGTGAGCTGTGAGATAGGTTAAAAGGGAAGGTTCAATGGTGGAAGGCGGGAGTATAGAAGCAGATTTGTTCAAAATTACTATGATACAGAAGGAAAAGGCATGAAGAATATTTTTTTATTCTAAGGTTAGTGAAAAAATTAATATTGCCGTATTACATATGAGTAAAATGAACATCACAGAGCGAAAGTAATTTTGTACAGGGTTATACAAACAGGAATTAGTGTAACTAGGACTCCAACCCAGGTCCTAAGTGTGCATGGGATTTAGCTCTGAAAGGAACTTTAGGGGCCATTTCAACCTGCTCATTTTAAGAGAGGAGGAAACCTGAGCCCCTAGAAGGGAAACAATGTGCCCAAGGGCACACAGCAGGTGGCTGGCAGAGTCAGAATTTGAACCTGTGTCTCCTGACTCCAGATCCAGGCTTTCTGTGTGGCTTCTCTGCCAGAAGCAATGCCCAAGGCTATCTGCTTTGGACAGTTATCCAAATCTGTGTGTATGTTTGAGACAGAGACAGACTCTGGGGAAGGAGAGCATGGGCTTATATGTTCCCCTCTATTCCAGCTCTTTCAAATTTGCCAACAGCTGGATGTCTTTCAGTCACATTTTGCAATCAAACCCATATCAGGGTTGACTTTTCCCATGCTTGGCTTCATCCCAAAGAGTGTTTTCAGAGAGCGATGAGTGAGAGCAGCTTGGAGTGAGAGTGGGTTTCCCACTCTTAATTCCTGAAAACAGTCCCCACATGCAGCCACTCCCTGGATGCCCCCAACCCCAGCATACCTCCCGGGGAGCTGGATCTTCGCCAGCTCCCTACTTCTCCCCTCTCTGTGTAGACATAGCCTATGCTTGACCCCACCTGACTGCCCGCCCTCCCTCCTTCTTCCCCACCCTGAGGACTCTTGGTCCTGCTACAGAGGAATGTTCACTTGTTACTGTGTGTCCTTGTTATTTCACTCTATCTACTCCCCTTCCTGGAGTTTTGGCTCTAGACAAAGGGGACTCCTGGATGTTCCCCAATGCCTAGAACAACTCGCCCTCCTGCCCTTTCTCATCTCAACCCACTGAAATCCTTCTCTCAAGTCCTCACTCGGGCTCTCTGGGAGCCTTCCTGAATCATACAGATTGCACAGAACTTAGAGCAGTAAAGGTCCTTTGAAACAATCTGGTCCTGGGGACAGCTAGATGACACACCGGATAGAGCACCAGCCCTGGAGTCAGGTGGACCTGAGTTCAAATCCATCCTCAGACACTTACTATCTATGTGAACCTGGCCAAGTTCGTTCATCTAGATCACCTCCAAAAAAAGGAAATAAAGAAATATCTCATCCAAACTGAGGCCTAGACAGGCTAAGTGACTTGCCTATTCAAACTGAGGTCCCCAGATTTGGGTTCTTTCTATACCACAGTCTCTCTCCCTCCTCACCCTTTGCCATAGCACTTTGTTGGGGGTCTCTGCCCCTGTCAGATCCCATTTGGGATCATACTTAGGTACTGTTTCCACCTGTAGTTCACAAACTCTTAAAGAGCAGGGACAGCTTATCCACTTTATAGCTCCAGAAACAGTATAGGGCCTTAGCTGTTTATTAAATAGCTGTTGGATTGAATTCAGCTGAATTGCATTAAGATCATTTTTTTCACTTATCTTCTTTCCCCCTTTTGATCACAGGCCCTATTATAAGGAATAGGAAAGATCCTACAAAAGAAAATATTCTATTATATAATAGAAAAGAACTTATTACAAGGAATAGGAGCTTTGGGGGAAAACCTTGTGGGATTCCTTCCATCCCTCTACAGCTTAACGTTTGCATAGTCTTCTCCCATTGGAATGTAAGCTTTTTCAAGATAAGAACTGTGGTTTTGTTTTGGTTTGGGTTTTGGGGGGGTTTTTTTGCTTGTATTGTATCCCTAGCACCTAGCACAAAGCCTGACAAGAAGAATTTATTAAGTACTTACCATATGCTGGGCACTGTGCTAAGTGCTGGTAATACAAATATAAGCAGAAAAAAATAAAAGACAATTCCTGCCTTCAAGGAACTTACATTCTAACAGGCAATGAAATACCTCAAAGTCTGATTAAAAAGTAGTGTTGGTTTGGGGACATGGTAGAGAAAGTCGAGAGTTTAACCAGAAGAAGAATGAACTAACTGGCCTGGGTGCCCATCTCAATGGAAGTTCTGGGAGGAGCCATCCAATCAGAGGGTGAGGTTGAAAGGGGGGAGGGTACTTCCAAGATGGGAATTCCTGGGCTCAAGGATCTTCCAAGAAGCTTCTGCGTCGTGGCAGAGGGAGTCTCCCCGGAGAGGAATGAAGACTGGCACAAGGTAAGCAATTAAGAAATGCTTCATTAATCTTGGTCAGTCAATAATCTCTAAATTGCATAATCCTGATTTTGAAGAGATGAGGACTTTCCCACTTACCTGGTGGCATTTCCTCGTTTATCCTCTAGGGTAGGAGTGATGATTAGTTACTTCATTAAAGCATATAGTAGAAAGAGGGGGTCCTCCAGAGCAAGAGCTGAGATTCCCCATCAAATCCCCATAGAATAGGGACCATGTCTTCCTCCTCAGATAGGAAGGGGAGGTTGTCTTCTACCCTTTTCAATGCCTCCTCCCTTTCTCCTTGGTCCATTCTCAAGGTACTGGACTGTCAATACCACCTCACACCAATGCTCTGGCCTGGATCTGGATGATCAGAGTCTTTGGAGGAAAGTCAGAAGATAAGGGAGCAAGTCAAATAAGGACATGACTGACCTCCTATGGAGGCTCCAAAGTTCATAATCCTCTTACTCAGTCATAACCCAAAGATTGACAGTGGGGAAATCTTGACTTATGGAATATCCTCTTATATTGTCCAGCCTCTTTAGCCTTTGGCATTGGTTCTGGCCAGTCCTAGAACTCAGAGAGAGTCAAGACAATCCAAGATGAGTTCCTTTCATTAAGAAGAAGCAGATCTAAGTCTTCTGGGGACCCAAGGCCACTGTCTCAAGGTGGTGTGAGCACCTTGAATCCCAAAGGTCAGGACTAAAAGCACAATTGATACATTCATGTTGTATATTTGGCTATAGACAATCACAAGAATGACATATGGAAGCTTTATGTATTTTTTTAAATAAAATGAAGCAATAATATAGCCTTCTTCCTTAACTGAGGATAATACTTTTGAATTTAGGAACCACATGGTTAATAACAGTTTGGAGAAGCTAAGATGTGCACTCCACACACACACACACACACACACACACACACACACACACACACACACCCCAACAGAATGAGGAGTCATCCTCCTCAAAGCAGGGGTTTTCTTTTCCCGTTCAGAATGGGGGCTCCCTGAAGATAGGAGCTGCTTTCTCCACCAGACTGGAGGCCCCCTCAGGACAGGTGCCCTGACTCCATCCTTCTCTATCTCCTCCAGAGTTTATTATAGAAATCTCTATCCATGGTGTGTACTATGACATCCTCATTGGTCTGAAAGAACTTGCATTCTGGCCTTAAGATTGAGCCTCCAGGGTCTTGGTACAGAGAGCTTTTCCAGTGCCTTCTAATTAGACATGACATGGGCCAGGCTTTGCTCATCACAAGAGTACTTTCAGGCCTGAGATCAGAGAAGCCCCTGGGTTTTCCCTCCCACAGCCAAACAGGTTCATCGGGTCTAATTAAGGCCCTGACTATCCGTAAACCTTTTTTACATGACTGAGAAGAGCAGTCCAAGGGGAAGAGGGAAGACCAGCCCCTGAACCCGTCAATGGTCAACAAATGGAAGTCCCACTCCCTCCCTTCCTGACTCCTCCCCACTCTCCTTTCATCTCACAGTGATCCGCCCCCCCTTCTCACAACTCCAGTTTACTTCATTTATAAACATTATTGAACTGTAATCATTATAGAGCTCTGTGCTCAGGGCTGCTGATACAAAGATAAGATGCTTCAGTTTCCTCGTTTATAAAATGGGGGTAATAATAGCTGCTGGGGTTCTGGTGACAATAAAATGAGATACATTTGGGAAGACGCTTTGCAAACCTAAAGTGCTCTGTGTAAATGCTAGCTATTACTATTATTTTACTGTGAGCTCCTCGATGTCAGGAATCATATCTTTTATATGTTATAATACACAGACACACACACGTACACAGTTGCCATATGGAAGATCTTTTTTTTTTTTTAAATGGAGGCAATCAGGGTTAAATGGCTTGCCTAGAATCATAGGGTTAATAAGTGTCTGAGGCTGGATTTGAACTCAGGTCCTCCTGAGTCCTGCCCCCCCATATTAGAGGATCTTAATAAATACTTATTGATGGAATGAGGGAGCTTAAAGAGTGGGAAAGCTATGAGTTTAAGGAATGAGAGAAGGAATTTTCTCTGGTGTTTTTAAGAGATCTTTGACTTCTACTTTACTTTCCCCCCTTCAAAAAAAAGACCTTCCAAGTCCTATCAATCCCTACTGTATAACATCTTTTCCATTTGTCTCCTCTTTTCCATTCTCAAGGCAACTGAGCTAGTCCAGGACTCATCACCCAATTATTGTAACAGCCTCCTAATTGATTGTCCCACCTCCAGTCTCTCTCCCCCTTTAATCCATCCTTTCCATACCGCCAGATAATTTTCTTAAAGTAGAGATCTGACTCTTACTTCACTATCCAAAAACTTTACGACCTCTAAGATAAGAAACAAACTCCTGAGCCCAACATTCAAGGTCCCCACAAAAGACATTAACCTACTTTTCCACTCTTATCTCACACTACTACCTTTTACACATGCTATACATCAGTCAAGCTGAGCTCCTTGCTGTCCCCAAATTTATCCTATCTCTCCTGCCCCATTTGGAAGCACTTTTCTCCATGCCTAGAGCTGACTTCTCCCTCCCCAACTCCCATCACTACCTGCTACAATCCTACTTTTCCTTCAAGGTTCAGCTTGTATTCCTCCCATCTCATTCCAAGGCATCCTCTCTGAACCCTCTGGCTAGAGAGCCTTTCCTTCCCATATCTGTCAGACCTCTCTACACTGGCCCCTTCCTATAGATTGATCTTATCTAATTTTTATTATAGTTACTCATATATGTGTTAAATGTACCCCTGATTAGATTGTGAGACAGCCTAGTCTCCAACGGGAAAGGCGTAGATAGACATAGGTGACAGGAACAGCTAGAGTTACTAGTGTACTCTTAAGGTTTAATTAACGAGCACCAAAAAAATTGATTTCTCCATATCCACCCATGATCATTACATCACAAGACATCTGCTTTCTCTATATCGGTGTATCTGTAAAGGGCTAACTCAACTGATTTATTCCTGAACATAAAACTGTATATTTTCAATATTCAGGAGCCACTCAGGTGAGTCTGAGTTCCTGGGAGAGCTGGCCAGCTCCTGGCTGTCACAGTGCTAGACCATTTGAGGAAAAGAGGTTCATATCTGGGGTGACATTCACTGAATTAGGACAAAAGGAAGTCAAGTGGCTATATCACAGACTGGCCGATATCCTGAATGTATCCTTTAAAGATACATTAGGTCATATCCCGCTGCATTAGCTGCTAGGGCCCCTCCCCACCAAAAAAATTACCTTGCATTTACTTTATGTATATTTTATGAATGTATATTGTCTCCCTTGAAAGAATATAAACTTTTTGAGAGCAGGAACTGTTTCATTTTGGGGTTTTGTGTCATATGGTCTAGCACATAGTAGGTGTTTAATAAATGCTTGTTGATTGATTGATTCTAGAGTGCTCTGAAGTAGCAGATTTGAGATCTGAAAGATAAAAGGGTACATTGGGTTAAGTCTAATAAGACAAAATGTAATTGGGGTAAATGACAAGACTTCCACTTCAGTTCTGAAGTAACAGCTTATACTTTAGGAAGATTACTTGGATAGTGTATGAAAGTCTGGCTTCACAAATGTAAACTAGAGGAGGCTTCTTTGGTCAGAAATTTATCTAAAAATGATCTGGGGGTTTTAATGGCCTTCAAGTTTATCATGAATCAGCAGCGTGACATAGTAGTCAAGGAAGTCAAACTGATCTTTGGTTACATGAAAGGAAGCATGTTGTCCAGTGCTAGGGAGAGGATAGCTCCTGTTTGCTGTGCCCTGATCAGAGCATATCAGAAGCACTGTAATCATCTGGGGATTCCACATTGTAGGAGAAATACCAATAAGATGGGGCAGCTAGGAGGTGCAATAGATACAATGGTGGGCCTGGAGTCAGGAAGACTCATCTTCCTGAGTTCAAATCTGGCCTCAGACACTTACTAGTTGTGTGAACCTGGGCAAGTCAGTTAACCCTGTTGGCTTCAGTTTCCTCATCTGTAAAATGAGCTGGAGAAGGAAATTGCAAACCACTCCAGGGTCTTTGCCAAGAAAAGCCCAGATGGAGTCACGAAGAGTTGGACACAACTGAAAAGTGGCTGAACATTGATAAGATGAAGTTCATCCATAATCTTACAAAGAGAGTGTCAAAGGATCTCAGGATAAAGCTATGCGAGGACTGGGTGAAGAAAAGCAGGATTGTGTAGCCTGAAGAAAAGAAAGCTTAAGGCAGACCTGAGATCTAGCTGCTTTCTATCCGCAGTGCTGTCAAAGGAAGAGGAATGAAGACTCATTCTGCGTGGCCCCAGAGGGCAGGACTCAGTGCAAAGCAGTAAATTTAGGTCTGCTGTAAGGAAAAACTTCGTAACCATTAGAGCCATTCAGAAGCTGAATTGGCTGCCTCACAGGCGTCTAAGTTCCTCCTCCCTGAAGTCTTCGAGCGCCGGTTAAATGATTATTTGCTAAGGATGTTTGAGAGCCAAACTCTAATAACTAGTCAAATAACTAGTTCAGGTGTAAGTGGGACTCCATGTTTTGTGAGGCCCCTTTCAACTCTTCCACTCTGTGATTCTGTCATCTCCATCTCTCTAGAGATGACTTCAGGCCCCACACCTCTGACAGACAGGCCTGGGACCACACCCTCTCCTACACAAGCTCTTGAACCCATACTCCATATGACCAAATCTACGTATAAGCAAAGTTATTCTAGGACTTATTAGAAGGAGAGATTGCAAAAGGCAGAGGGGAAAAATGTGTTTCAATAGGTCACACCAACAGCAAAGAATAATGAGGAAAGCAAGGACATGAACAATACTGTGGAGACTTACTGGACAGGATTTGGACTTTTGATTGGATGTGAGAGATGAAAGTGAAGTTACCAAGATAACCCCTGAGACTGTGGACAAGAGATACTGAGTGCCTGGAGGTAACCCTGGCAAAAGTGGGTAAGAAAAGAAGAGCAGGTTTAGGGAGCAAGAGAATGAACTCTGTGAATGCACACTCAACTGAGAGTATTCATGGGACTTCTAGTTAGACACATTTTGTAGTCCGTTGGGGATATGACCTTAAACTCAAGAGAGATGTGAGAACCAGTGAGATTAGACAGACAGATAGATAGATAGATAGATAGATAGATAGATAGATAGATAGATAGATAGATAGATAGATAGGTAGGTAGGTAGATAGATAGATAGATAGATAGATAGATAGATAGATAGATAGATAGATAGATAGATAGATAGATAGATAGATGATAGGTAGGTAGTAGGTAGATAAATAGATAGATAGATAGATAGATAGATAGATAGATAGATAGATAGATGATAGGTAGGTAGTAGGTAGATAAATAGATAGATAGATAGATAGATAGATAGATAGATAGATAGATAGATAGATAGATAGATGATAGGTAGGTAGTAGGTAGATAAATAGATAGATAGATAGATAGATAGATAGATAGATAGATAGATAGATAGATAGATAGGTGGGTAGGTAGGTAGGAGTTGCCCACAAATGTCCACAAAGTGTTTGGACGTGAATGAGATAATTCAAAGCAAATGACATAATTCAAAATAACAGATGACAGGCACAAGACCGATAATAAATTATTCTGTGTCATCCTTGAAAGAAAAGAAATGATCAGCGAAGTCTTCCTGGAAGAAGTAATATTTGAATTGGACTAGAACATAAAAATACTAGCTTTTGAGCTGGAAGGGACCTTAGAAGTTATCCAACCTCTTTGCAGATAAGGAAACTGAGGCCCAGAAAAAGGATAGGACATAACCAAATTTTGTCTGTTCCTCTCTCTCCCTCCCCACCCCACTCCCATACACATAGTAAGTGTCCAAGGCAGGATTTGAAGACAATCACTCTATCATCACAAATGCAACCCCCTTGCCAATGTACCAAGTGATTAGGTACATTTTGGAACCCATGGAGTTGGAGGTAATGGTGGAACATCCACATAGAGATTACAGGCTCATGGCCTTAGAGCTGAAAGGGAGCTTGAATGCCATCTAGTCCACCCTTCTGGTTGTACTGATGAGAAAACTGAGGCCTAGAGAGCTTAGGTGGACTTGCCCAATGGTACATATGAGGTGAGAAGATGGATGGTAGACCCAACTCAAATCTCACCTTTGGTGGGAGCCTTTCCTGGCCCCGCTCTCCCCTCGATCTTGTGGTTTTATCCCTCACCCCCATATTGCCTTCCATCTATTCTGCATACACTTTGTTATTTACATCTTATCTACCCAATTAGACTGTGATTGCCCTGAGAGTAGGGAATGTGTTTAACCTTCCTTGTAAACATTTTTAATAAATAAATAAACAGAAAGAAAAGAAAAAAAAGGAAAGAAAAAGAAGGAAGAGAAAGGAAGAAAGAGAAAGAAAGGAAGAAAAAGAAAGGAAGGAAGGAAGGAGGAAGGAAGGAAGGAAGGAAGGAAGGAAGGAAGGAAGGAAGGAAGGAAGGAAGGAAGGAAGGAAGGAAGGAAGGAAGGAGGGAGGGAGAGAGGGAGGAAGGAAGACATTTTGATTGGTTGGTTGTTGTAGAAAAGGAAGTAAAAATGTGTTGCTTCAGAAAGCAGGATCATGGACCTTCAGGGGGCAGATCTGGGCCCAGCATAAGGAAACTCTCTCTTTTTTTTAAACCAGTGACTAGTATTCAGCAATGGAATGGATTCTCATGGGAGATAATGAACTTTCCACCACTAAAAGTGTTTAAGTGAAACTTCATGACCCCAAAATGGCACCATCCCAGCATTCGGGCTGTGACAGAAACAATGAATGAGTAATAATGCATGAATCGCACCCCCCCCCCATGTCATCGTCTCCCAAAGGTCCCACGGGTGGTGGATGACTAGCCTGCCCTCCAGAGCAGTTGTATCTTGCCCCACCTCCATCATCTCCTCTGGCTACTCAGTTCCAAAAGTGTCCCCTCTCCCCCAGCCTGCCCCAGTGTCCCAAATCTACCATTGGTGATTCATCCCTTTAGGGTACAGCCTTACCTTTTCTAAGGTTCTCTTTAAACGTGCAAATGTCCCTTGGGTCCCTATTATGAGAGAAGAAAGGGCACAACTCAGAATCAGGAAACATCATTTCTCATCCTAGATCTTTAACTTATGACTTCAGTTTCCCTGTGTGTACATAAAGGAGGATGGACCAGTGAATGGACTCTTCCATCTTTGGTGGGCTGGGTTCTCAGGTCCTTTCTACCTCTGACACTCTATGCTTGATGTCCTAAGGTCCCTCCCAGCCTCTGACAGTCTGTAATATGCTCTCAAATTATAAGATTCCATTTTGCAGTCAAATCACTTTTACCTACATTTCTTTTTGCTGGCTGTGCATATTTTTCAAAAAGTACTTTTAAGATGCCTTCCCTATCTGCCTTTACCTGCCATCCTCCTGCAAATACCTGAGGTTAAAAAACAGACCTCTATATGCTCAGAGCTTCAAACTTCCTGGGAGGCTGCTGGGGGAGGAGTGGGGGAAGGGGGATGGGGGCTGCTAGGGGGGAAGCAAGAGAGAGGGAGGAGCAGAGGCCAGGAAGTGAAGAACTTGAGTTCCCCACCTCCAGCAGAGCCCACTGGGGGCCACCTGGGGTCCTGGTGAAACCACTGGGGAGCTGGGGACTGGGCCCAACGCCCAGCTGTTCTCCACTTCACCGCTTCCCGGGTTTCCCCAGGAACCAACTCCTTTGGTGGTCTGAGCCCACTGTGCACGCCTTGGGGGTGGTAATTGCCATCCGCTGACATGTTTCTCATTGCCAGGAGGGCACGTCCGTGCCAGGGATTCAGAAGGAGCAGCCTGAATGTTCCCCCAGCACCCCCTTCTGTCCTCACCTCACAGGGCCTCCACTGAAGGCCACCATATGCTTTCTCTTTCTCCCTGCACCCCACACCCAGCAAGGCTCTTGAGGAGACACTCTCTGTTGGCCCCAAGGGACTAGAGATAGGAGGGGACAGAAGGCAGTAAGACAAGGGAGCTAAGAGCAAAGAGGTGGGGATAGATGGACACCCCTCTCAGAGAGAGGGGGCTCCAGCCCTCAGTCCAAGAGCAAGAGTTAGGGGGGAAGAAAACAGGATAAAATTCAAACACCTGACCATCAAGGCCCTCCTGGTTCCAACTCCAGTCTAACTGTACACTCAATTCACCTCAATTCATTTCAACATTGAAGTAAATACCTATTATGTGCCAGGCAATGGGGATCAAAAAGCCAAAATATAAGTACCTATTATGTACTATGCCATGGAGTCCCTGTCCCCAAGGAGCTAATATTCTCCTAAGAGAAAACAACACAGAGAAGCAAGTTCAAAATGTATTCAGAATAAATACAAGTAAATTGTGGTGAGAGATGTATTACAAACCAGGGGAATCGAGAAAGGCCTCTTCAAATGGCACTCAATGAATGTTAACAGTGGTGCAGTGGATAGAATGTCGGGCCTGCTGTAAGCAAGCTTCATCTTCATGAGTTCAAATTCGACCTCAGATGCTTACTCGCTGTATGACCCTGGGCAAGTTACTTAACCCTAGCCTCAGTTTCTTCATCTGTAAAATGAGAGCTGGAGAAGGGAATGGCCAACCACTCCAGTATCTTTGCCAAGAAAACCCCAAATGGCATCATGAAGAATCTGACATGACTGAACAACAAGATGGTGGTGGGAAGGAGAGAAATGATTCCCAGACTGGGGTACTGGCAATATAAAGGTCCACAGTTGGAAGTGGAATGTCTTGAATGCAGAACATTAAATAGACTACCAATTATCTGTCCAATTTTATCTCATATTATTCTCCTTCATGCACTCTACCCCATGCAGTTGGAGATCCAATGGCACTGTTTGCAATTCCCACTCCAGTTCTGCCTTTTACAGCTTCCTTACCTTTTACCCACACCCCTACAATCTCCCGTACCAGAATGGATTCCAGCAAAATTCCAGTTACTGTCTATTGATTCCCTTTTTCTTCAAGGACCAACTCAAATTGCACTTTCTCCTTGAAGTTTTACCCAATTCTCCCCCTCCTCCATCCCCATTCCCCAGTGAGAGGTCCTCCCAATCTGGTCTCTAATCTCTCACTAATCTTTCCTGTGCACTTTTCTCACTGTAGCATGTTTATTTGGGTTTATATCTTACTACACTCCACACTTATATTGTAAGCTGGTTTAACAACAGACACACAACACACTTTTAAGTTTAATCTGCATTTTTGAACATTTCCTCTATCACTTTCTTAAATCTAGACAATCAACAAAACAATAAACCAAGTCATGATTTGTAGCATTTACTGATTCCTGAAGTGTAAGTCAGTGCTCCAGTATTTACTGGAAATAACAAACTGCCTCCAGCATACCCTAGATTGTAGACTCCCTAAAGGCAGAGACTAGAACCTTTTCCATTGGTACTCCTAGCATCTCATACATAGTTGGTGCTTAATGAATGGCTTGTTGTTGTTTGGTTGAAGAGAGAAGTTGAAGGACGGGGCCAAGAAATCTATGTGGTAACAGGGTGCTTGGAGAATAAATAGGGAACTGATTATGTTACATTATTATAAACTGATTTATTATTTATGATGTTCCATTATTATAAACTGACTGGTTTCTAGGATAATGAGTAAAAAGAGGGACAAACAGATTAAGAATGAAAGGCCTATAGGACCACAGGGCTAGAAGGGATTTGAAAGCATAGAACCTAAACTTAGAGAAGAAAGGAACCCTGAAGTTCACCTAGTTCAGGGGTTCCCACTCTGGAGGTCCACGAACTCTTAACAATATTTTGATAACTATATTTCAATATGATCAGTTACATTTTGGAATCCTATGTTTTATTTTCTGCATTTATTTATTTCTGCCTATAGACTCCATCAGACTAACAAAGAGGCTTACGTCCCACCCAAACCTAGTTAAATCCCCCTGATATTATAGAGAAGGAAACTAAGAAAGCCAGAGAGAAGTGGCCTGCCAAGGGTTCCGTGGCTTGCGTAAACCCAAGAGTTTCCATCAAAGTGGTCTAGATGCAACTTGTATTCGAATTTGTTCACTCCTTGGGTTCCCAGGTGCTTTCCCATCCCCAAACCCTCTTCCTACTTCCAGACAACTTATAAGGAGTTTTTACCACTGTACTATCTTTTCCAGGCTGAATTCAGGGTCGTTCATCTTCTGGCCACAGTAACTCTAGATAGTCACCCACAAAGTCGTAGAGGAATTCTGGTAGAGGGTGCCCCTTCCGTGACAAAACTACTGACCTTTGATATGTTGACCCCGTCTTCCAATGAAGCTATTTCCAGGGTATGATGAATTGCAGAGATTGAGGAGGTAAGAGGCAATCAATGATTCAAGGAAGCAGGGGAGAAGGGGGCTGCTCCCTACTGAATGCAATTCTGAGGCTCACCTCTGTACAGGCAGGAATCTCCTGGAGGGGAAGGGCTACTTCTCCTCCTCCCCTCTTCCACACATCCCCATCCTCTGCAAAGTTGCCCCCATGATCACAGAACCTGATTTCACATGAGAGTAGGGAGCACACATTATGAGATGCCATGGGCCCCACAGAGTCTAGAAAACTCTGCATTGAACTGCCCAAAGGAAACCTTCGGACCCAACATACCCAGACCATAGCCCATGTATCAGAGGCAGAGGCAGAACAGAAAGATCTTTGAATGTAAAATTTGAAGATCACTTATTTTGGAGCCCTGGCTCTGACATTTATGTCCTTGTGACTTTGGGTTGAGTGACCTTGAGTAAATCACATGAAGTCTCAAGGCCAGAAGGGAAGAAAGTGAAGGCAAATTCAGAATTACAAGTGGTGGGGAGCACATTTAGGAATCTTACCTTGGTCAGCATGCACCCAAATAACTTGATTCCAGGGCCTGTATAAAAGATGTGTTCCAGTCCCTCCACACACACCTGACAGAACCATGTGGCCCTGGTTATGTCTAAGGAGCTGGTAGACTAGGAGAAGAGCTCAAGAGGGCAACAGCCTCCTGGAGAGAGCAACCCAAGGGCCATGGAGTCTCAGGTCCAGGGATTGTTCTTTTACTCCTGCCTTACTCCCCTTCTTTCTTCACCCATCTTTGGGTATCCCCTTAAGCTTTGAGCCTTTCCAGGTGAGTTAAAATATGCCAAGCAAAGGTCTCTTGCTTTGAGCATCATTGTCTGGCCTCATCTTTTGCTTAGACTTCCCAAATTCCCCAAGCTATCATAATGGTCTGGACTGGAGTATAGAGAAGAGGTAAGTCTGGCAGAGGTTTAAAATGTTTGGAGTTGAAAAGTCTGGCATCAAACTGTCTCCGCCAGCTACTTTCTGTGAGACATGAGCAAGTCACTTCCTTTCTCTGGTGTAGAAAGCCTTGGTAGCTCCCCACGACAAACAGATGCACCCTTGGCCCAATATGGCAGGTGTTCACACCCAAAGTCTCCAACAGGAGGGAGAGAAAGTATGCTCATGCCTCAGCAAAACATGGGTGCCTCCCACAGGCTGAGAGTGTAGCCCTCCCCCTCCCTGGCCTTGCCTAGGATTTGGGGGTGTTGGGGAAGGACTGGACCCCCCAAAGAAGGCAAACAGACAATAATCTCTCAAGAGCTTTCAATGCTCTGCCCAGAAATAGCAGTCCAAACCACAGCTATGTAGCTGCCGCAGCCAAGGGCTCTCCAAACCACAGCTACGCCACCAGCACTCTGCGGCCTAAGTGTTTACGAGACGAGATGGCACCTATGAAGGGAATGGAGGTATCCGAGCTCAGCAAACACCAAGTGCCACAGATAATGATTCCCTCCCCCCACTTACACTCCTCCTTCCTTCACAGTTTGCTCCCTGTTCTTCCAGTTCAGCCTAGAAATATCACCGGCATAGGGGATGCCTCCATGGGCGCAGCTCACAGCCCTTCTGTGTCTTAGAAGACAGCACTCCAGAGGATACCCTGGCCAAAGAACAGCTCTCCCTCCTTTTATTAAGGGTGTCTTCTGTGAAGTTTGGATTCAGTCAAAGAGGTGCCCTTGACCTGGAGGGCCACAGGTAGCCTAGAGGCTACAGGTTCCCCACTCCTGCTCTACAGGGTGATCAGCAGCTTCTCCTTCCTGACTTGGTCTGCTTGTCCCACCATAGATGGCCAGACGGACATGAGGGGAGTCCCGTACTCAGAGACTTAGTCTTTCCAGCTTTTCCTTGATATAAATTTCTAGGGCTTGTACCTCAATAGCAAAACCTTCTGTGCCAGGATTCATTTATTCAGTATTTATGAAGGGCTTCCCGTGTGCCGGGCAATAAAGTGGCTAGTGGCTAGAGTACTGGTCATGGAGCCAGTCAGCCCCATATGCACATCCAGTCTCAGACACCATCTAGTTGGATGACGCTGGGCGAATCACCTAACTTCCATCTCAGTTTCTTCAGCTAAAAAATGGAGATAATAAGAGTCCTCACCTCCCAGGGCTGTTGTAAAAGAATATAATAATATTTGTGGAGCCCTTAGCACAGAGCCTGGTACGCAGTAGGTATACGTAATAAGTACTTGTTTCCTTCCTTCTAGGCACTGTGCTAGACACTGGAAGATGCAAAGAAAAAGCCCAACAGATCCTGCTCTCAAAGGAACATCATCTACACAAGACACACAAATACAGAACACATACCAAGTGGGATTACATGATTCTAGAAGCATAGATTAAAGGCTGGGGCCAGGAGGAGGTGCCATCATGCTAGGCCCCAAGCCTGGACTCAGGAAGACCTAAGTTCAAACCCAGCCTCAGACACTTAGTAGCTGTGTGACCTTGGGCAAGTCACTTAACCCTATTTGCCTCAGTTTCCTCAACTGCAAAATGAGCTGGAGAAGGAAATGGCAAACCACTGCAGTATCTTTGCCAAGAGAACCCCAAATGGTGTTCCAAAGAGTCAGACATGACTGAACAACAACAGATTGAAGGCTAGAAGGAAGCTGAGGAGCCATTTAGTCAAAATCCCTCATTTTACAGATGATTACCGTTAGATTGGGAGCTTCTTAAGGCCAGGGACTGTCTTTTGCCTTTTTTTTTTTATCCCTAGTATTTAGCACAGTGCACATAGCAGGTGCTTAATGAATGCTTATTGATTGATAGAAATTAATAGGACTGTTGCACAAGTAGTCACACAGCACCAGGATTCTACATAGCCAGATCCTCTAGCTCACAGACCGAACACTCTTCTCATTGAAGGTGGCATGTAAGCAGAGATCAGGAGGAAGCTGGTTTCTGTGTTATAGCTAGAGTTCCCTTTCTCCTTCCTAGGACAGTAAGTCCTCTGAGGGCAAGAACTATTTTACATTTTGTCTTTGTATCTCTAGCCCCTTAGTTCAGTGCTTTGTACATAGTAGGTGATTACTAAGTGCTTGCTGAATTAGTTTTCTTAAGCTAGAAACTATATGTTGTAGGGATGAAAATTTGGAGTCATCGATTTTATAGCTTCTCAGAACTGGAAGAGAAGCTAGAAGACAATGAATTAGTGTGCCTTTCTCTGAGCAGGAATCCCTTCCCCAACATCCGGGCAAGTGGTCACAACGTCTGCAGTCGTAGTGAACACACTGACTCAGGAGGCCACCCATTCCACTTTTTGACAGCTGTAACTGATAAAATGCACTCCTTGGAAGGGTCCTAAATCTGCCTTTGTAGCTTCCTCTGGTTGCTCTTGCCCACTGGGGCCAAGTGAAACAAGTGTAATCCCTCTTTGCCATGACAACCTTTCCAATACTTGAATACAGTAATCATGTCCCTCTCTGAATGTTCTCTTCTCTGGACTAAATATCCCTAGTTCATCTGATATCTCTTGTTCATCCACTAAAATTCCTGCTGATGCCTCATGTTTCCCTTGTCTCTGTGTCTTTGCATAGGCTGGCCCTCCTCCTTGGAAGGTTCTTTTTCCCTTCCCTTAGAATCGCTTTCTGAGCTTCCTCCTGGTCAGTGCTTAAATGCTACCTCCAGTGGAAGGAGTGTTAGATCTGTAAGTCTAGAATCCGTTGACCAAATCATTGGGTTTCAATTCTTTTCAATCAGTAAGGATTTACTAAGTACCTACTATGTGTCACATGTGACACAGTGTAAACACTAGGAATTTTTAAAAAGGCAAAAGACAGGCCTTGCCCTTAAGCAGTTCATGATCTATAAAAATGAAGGATTTTGATTAAATGGCCTCTCGACTTCATTCCAGCCTTTAATCCGTTGTTGTTCAGTTGTGTCTGACTTGTTGTGACTCCATTTGGGGTTTTCTTAGCAAAAATATTGGAGTGGTTTGCCATTTCTTTCTCCAGCTCATTTTGCAGATGGGAAATAGAGGCAAACAGGCTTATGTGACTTGCCCAGAATCACATAGCTACTAAGTGTCTGAGGCTGGATTTGAACTCAGGTCTTCCCAGACCTGGCACTATCCACTTCCACACCTAGTTGCCCTTAAACAGTCATATACATGATAATGTAAGGAAAGAGAGAACTTTACCAACTGAGGAGCAGGGAATGGGGGAACCAGCAAAGTCCATAGAATGGAACCTATGAAATAAACCAGAGATTTCAAAAGAAAGGAGCACATTCAGGGAAGGGGGACAGCCAGCCTGGGGAGACCAGAGACAGTCTTGAGTTCCTAGAACAGCAAACAGGACAGTTGGGCTGGAATGTAGAGTGTGAGAGTGGGAATCATGGGTAATAAGCCTTGCCCAATTATGAAGGACTTGAAATGCCAAGCTGAAGAGCTTGTATTTTATCTTAGACTTAAGTTCCTTAAGAGGGAGTGACCTAGTCAGATTCATGCTTTAGGAAGACGTTCAGCAGCTGAGGGGGAAAGGGGGAGGATAGATTGAAGAGGAAGAAACTAGATACCCTAAGTTGAATGATACAGTTGTTGTAACAGTCTGGATGAGAAGTCATGGTGGTCTGAACAAGAGTGAGAGAATGGGATGGACCCAGGAGATGATATGGAGAGAGAATTGAATGGATAAGACTTGGTGAACTATTGGATATGGGGGATGAGAGAAAAGGAAGAATTGATTATAATAATAGCTAACATTTATAGGTTTAAGGTTTCCAAAGTACTTTGCAAATATCTCAGCTACTAAGTGGTGCAGTAGATAGAGCATCTAGCCTAAAGAAAGCCAGGAAGACCTGAGTTCAAATCTAGTCTTAGCACTTCCTAACTGTGTGACCCTGGGCAAGTCATTTAACCCTGTTTGCCTCAGTTTCCTCATTTGTAAAATGAACTGGAAAAGGAAATGGCAAACACTCCATTACCTTTGCCAAGAAAACCCCAAATGGGGTCATGAAGAGTCAGGCACAACTGAACAATTGCAAATATGTCACAAAAGTCCTAGGAATTAGGTTCTAGTATTATTCATATTTTACAGAAAAGGCAGACTGAGGCAGGCGTTAAGTGACTTGCCCAGAACCACATAACTAGTAAGTGTTCACAGCAAGATCTGAACAGAAGTCTTCCTGACTCCAGGTCCAGTACTCTATCTACTGAACCACCTAGCTGCTTCAGCTACAAGGGTGAGAACCTACATGGTTGGGGAAATGGTAGTGCCCTCTACAGAAAGCTTGGAGAAACCATAAGCATCAGAGGTAAGATAATCAATTCTGTTTGGGACATGCTGAAATTTGAGATGCCCTTGGGATATCCAGTTGGGGATGCAAAACTGTAACACAGGAAAGAGACTGGGGTTGAATCTAAACCTGGGAAATCACCTACATTGAAATGATAATTGAACCTCCTTGGAGCTGAAGATGATTTAAAGTCTTCTTTGTTTTTTAACTTTTTGAGCATTTATCTCTTATCTGATAAAGGTATTATCTATCTGCCTGTTGGCTCCTCAGAGGAAGATTTACGAGAGGATGTGGATTAGAATGGTGGAAGAAGAGAAAGGGTGGATGAGTCATGATCTGAACCTTTGTAAGGAGTGTCCCTTGAAGAGAGAGATCACCCTAGGAAACCTTCCAAGGAAAAGTGACCTCTTCCTCCCCCCTCCCCAAATCTCTTAAAGCATTTACCCACATCTTTCTACTATTTTTTCTTTTGTATTACAGTGATTTTGTGGACTCCTTCCCACCCCTCTTTCCCCAGCAGAAAGCAAGAGCCTTGAAATAAAGGTCTATTTTTTACCTACTTCTGTATCCTGCACACACTAGGTATTTAATAAATGTCTCCTAAATTGAACTGAACATGCCTTAACGGAACTGTGAGCTGAAGGAACTTTGTCTTACCAAGTGGCTCTCATTTAGTGTGGTCTTGGGAGTTCAGGTGAAAATTCTTTAATGGTGCCTTAAGCAGTAAATAATTACCCAATTATGTTACAAATATATTTTTTCCTCTGGGACCTTTCCTTGTCAGACATGAAATATTCATAATTATTTTATAATTAGTTTTATAATTTTACATTTAGAATTTTCATAATTGTGGGTAGAATCAAATTTGGTATTTCATAATTGTAATTTTGTAATGTAAATTATATAGGGAACTTTTGAGAGCAAAAGTTGTCAGTGTACTTATGATGAGTATTTAATAAATAAATCTTTTTTTAAAATTATGAGTAGCATATTAAACTATTCTGGCAGCTCACAATACAATTTTGCTGTTGAGTTTCACAGAACAAATATGTAGATATATACACACACATATACATACATACACAATATATATACATACACACATATGTGCGTGCGTGTGTGTGTGTTTTTAAAATTAAGAACCATAGACTTGGCCCATCATAAGCGTTCCCAAGGGACTGTTCATTTGGGGTGGATTGAGTGCATAAGGACAGAGCTGGCCCCAAGGGGTGTTGTCTGCCTGTACCAGGGTGACAGTCACTGACCCCCAAAGTGTCCACTCACCACCACCACTCCCCTCCATAGCCCCCGAAAAACAGGACTCAACTCCTCAGGATAAATAAGCATCCTCTTTTAAAATGCAAATACTGGGGCGGCAGGGTCACACCTGAATCAGTCATTCACACCTTAGGGTGAATAAGTTTATGGGTTGCTCTCCCATTAACAGCCTGCTCAAAGCAAAGTCCTGAAGGCTAAAGGCATTTTCATAGAACATAAAACATGGAAGCTGGAAAGACTTAGACTGTAAAATGTGAGTGGTGAGAGGAAACCTGGAACACGGAAAGTCAGAGATGGAACAACTCTAGGCTTTTACAATCTAGGCTGTAGCATCCTTTTCCACTCTGGCCTTCTGGGTGTTAAAGCCTTCTCTAGCTGGGACATTCTGAGCTCTCTAAGATCCCTTGGAGTTCTGACATTCTATGCTCTCCAGCTTTCTGAGCCTTGACAATCTGTACTCCTAAAACCATAGGCTTAGTTAATTTTTCCATTTCATTCTCATCCTTTCTTCATGGCCTCCTTTTCTGACTTTCACCATCTCCACAGGGGAGTATCCTAAAGGGAGCAGCCAAAGTTAGCCCTTCTGAGTCTGGGCTGAAATGGACCTCAAAGGTTATCTGGATCAGCTGGGTTGCACAGTAGATTAGAGTTCCAGGCTTGGAGTCAGGAAGCTTCCTCTTCATTAGTTGAAATCCAGCTTCAAACACTTACTAGCTGTGTGACCCTAGGCAAATCCCTTCACCCTGTTTGCCTCAGTTTCTCATTTGTAAAATGAGCTGGAGAAAAAAATGGCAAACCCCTCCAGTATCTTTGCCAAGAAAACCCCAAAATGAAGTCACAACAAGTTGGGCACAACTAAAATGACTCAATAACACCTCTTTGACAGTCTAGGGAGGCCCATGAACCCCTTCTCAGAATAATTTTTTACGTGCATGAAATAGATACGATTATGAAATAAGGCAATTATATTAAATGAGCAAACAAAAAAATAAGTTCATGAATCCCAACTTAAGAATCTTTGGCCTCCTCATTTTACAGAGGAAGAAAATGAGGTCCAGAAAAATTCAACGATTTTCCCTCGGTCCCATGTGGCAAAATGGAGAGAGCACCAGCCTGGAGTTAGAGACTTGAGTTCTTTACCAAGAAAACCCCAAACGGAGTCATAAAGAAGCAGAATTACTAAAGAACTGATGCTGACGCAGGTAGTAAGCAGCAGAGTGGGACAGATATTCAAACTCAAGTCCCCGGACTGAATCTAGCATTTTTTTTCTCCCTTCCTGTGACGCCAGTGAAGGCAAGACACCCTCGCCTCCCTCTCTGAAAGCCCATATTCTATGTTCTCAGATCCCTTTTATCTCTGACATTCTATGTTCTATGTTCTAAGGTCCTTTCTAGCTCTGAGGTTCTCTCTCTGGGGCCCCTTCCAGCTCAGCCCATTTATGTTGGCTGATGTTCCAAGGTTCCTCTCAGCTCTGACATGCTGCGGTTCTGTGACTCCTCCAAGGGTTTTTTCCCTTCCTTCTGGTTTCCATGTTAGGACAAGTTGCCAGGGGCGTGAAATGACTGGAAATGCTTGGGTCGGGCTAATCCAGCCGTATCAATGGCCTCTGTGTGCCAGGCCCTCTACTGCTCAGGATACAATGCTGGCACGGGGAGCTCAGGGGCTTTAGCCAAAGCTCCAGCTGCCACTTTGGCTGGGGCGCCAGGCGCCCTGGGCCAGGTATCTCCATATCAGGTATTTCAGCTCAGCCCACAGCCATCACTCTTGATTCCCTCCACCCTTCCCTCCACCAAGCTTCTACTGCACAATGACTATACCTCTCAGCTACCACTGAGCATAGATTACCTGAAGATCCTGATCTTTTCCTCTTCCCATCTTCCCCTGGCACACATTAAATACTGACTGAAAGAACTATTTATTGAATAAAAGAGGGCTCTGACTTTTGCTCTGAGGTTCTAGGATCATACATCTAGAACTGGGAGGTGATCTAGTCCAACCCACCCATTTTGCAGATAAGAAAGATGAAGGGACTTGCTCCAGAACTCACAAGTAATTAGTAGCAGAGCTGGGATTCAGATCCAGGTCCTCTGACTCAAAATCCATCATTATTTCCACTGTTCAAAAGCCCACAAAGACAATCTAAGATAGGACGGTTGTTTGGTGAATCCTGCTGGGCATTCTGCCTGGAGAGCCATAAAGGAGGAAGTTTTCTATTGAAGCTAAGAGGATGTCCCTTAAACTTGGGTGCCTTGGAGTAGCTTATGTTGCCCTCATGGACAACATGGGGGTCAGAATTCTTTCCCCAGAGCCTGACATCTATTTCCTACTCCCTTCTCTGTAAACAAAGTCAATCTAGCACACCAACATTCCAGACCTGCCTCTGTCTGTGACCTGGGGCAGGCTACCTTCTTTCATGTCCCTGCCCCAATCCCTGCCCCTGACTTAGCCAGGGTGAGTACCATCTGCTCTCCCAGAGACCAGAACCAGGGTTAAATATCCAGGGTGTCAGGACAACCTTGTTCTAAAGCACGTACCCCATATAGTCCTAGCTTTGGGGTCAAATGCTTATGGTTGGACCCATGTCCTTTCTATCAAATGGCCTTCCTCTTCCCCCAGCCCTGCTTTCATTTTGTGGAACAGAACAGAGGATCATGTTTATTTTTATTTTATGCCTATCTTTCCAGTCTCATTGTATATTACTTCCCTTCCTTTGCAATCCAACCAAATTGGGCTCGTCTCTCTTCCTCACACAATACACCCAAATTCCTTTCTCTAGGTCTTTGCCTTTGCTGTTTCCCCTGCCTGGAACACCCTCCCTCCTCATCTCTGCCTCATAGACTCCTCTTCATCCAAGTACCACTTTCTATAGGAAGCCATTTTGATGTCCCTGGTTGCTAGTGCCCTCCGCCCCAAACCACCTTATATTTAACTCCTTTTTATTTATTCTCTTTTTATTTACTCTTAATATACTTTTATATGTATTTGCTATGTCCCCTATTAGAATGTGAGCTCCTTGAGGCTGGGAATTGTTTAATTTATTGCCTTTCTGATCCCCAGTGCCAGAAACAAATGCTTATTGATGATAGATTGGTGACTGATTGATTGATTGATTCAAACGACCAAGTGACTGCTCCTCCCCCACACAGCAGATGGTTCTTTGGGAGTCCTTGTGACCACAGATGATTGGTATGGGGGAGCCCTATCATATTTATTGAAGCATGACATTAATAAACGGAGAAAGCTGCCAATGAACAACGTCTGGTTTTCTTTATTTTAACCCTACTTTTATTTCAGTTCCAAATTCTTTCCTTTCCTCCATCTCCTCCCCCACCCATTGAGAAGGCAAGAAATACAGTACCCATTATACATATGAAGTCATGCAAAACATTTCCACTTTAGTTCAGACTTGGGGGAAGAAGACGGGGGACAGTGAACAAGACAAATAAAAAAAGTGAAAGAAAAATATACTTCAATCTGTGCTCAGATCTCATCTCTATCCCCCTCTCTCCAGACGGGGAGAGCACCTTTCATCACGAGTCCTTCAGCATTGTTGTGGATCACTATATTATTAATCAGAGCAGCTAAGTCTTTCACAGCTGATCATCATTACAAAACTGCTCTTACTGCGCACAATGTTCTCCCAGTTCTGCTCACTTCACTTTGCAACGTTTTGTGTATCTTCCAGGTTTTTCTGAAATTATCCTCTTCACCATTTCTTATAGCACAATAGTATTCCATCATATTCATATGTCAAAAATTGTTCCATTACCCAGTTAATGAGCATCCCTTCAGTTTTCAATACTTTGCCATTACAAAAAGAGCTTACAAAAAAAGTTCTAAATATTTTTGTATATAGGAGTCTTTTTTCTTTTCCTTTGGTATCCTTGAGATACAGACTTGGCTAGTAGTGGTGTTGCTGGTTCAAAGGGTATGCACAGTTTTAGAGCCCTTTGGGTATAATTCCAAACTGTTCTCCAGAATAGTTCACAGCACCCTCCTCACTGTATTAGCAGTGCCCTATTTTTCCATATCCTACTGGCATTTGTCATTTTCTTCTTCTGTCATCTTAGCCAATCTGATAGATGTGAGGTAGTATCTTGTAGTTGTTTTAATTTGCATTTCTCTAATTATTAGTGATTAAGAGCATTTTTATATCACTATTGATAGCTTGGATTTCTTCCTCTGAAAATTATCTATTCTTATCCTTTGATCATTTATCATTTGGGTAATGCTTCCCGTTGTTGTAATTTTGACTTGGTTCTCTATGTATTTGAGAAATGAGTGTCTTATTTTCCAAATTTACGAGGATTAACAAAACACTTTGTAGCCTGCCTCCCTTCTTCCTTTCCAGTTGCCTTACACATACCCACACACACACTCCCATCCCCCCACACACACACATATGCACCCACATACACACTACCACCACCACCACCACATCTTCTTCCATCTAATAACACTAGTCACCTTGCCTATTTTTGTCCAGACAAGTCACTCTATCTCCCAACTAGACCAATGCCTTCTCTCTGTTGATTTATTCTTTTTATAACTTGTTTTCATGTTGTCTCCCCCATTGGACTATGAGCTCCTTAACAGTAGGGACTGGTTTGATTTGGTTTTGGGGTTGTCAGGCATTTTTTTTTTTTTTTGCCTTTCTTTGTATCCTCAGGGTTTAGGACACTACCCTTAGCACATAGTAGGTATTTAATCAATGCTTGCTGACTGACTGAAAACACAAAGTCTGTCCCCTACCTAGGTTTAAAGCCTTTCCATCCCGGCAGGGCCTGCCAGAGTTTGCTTTGTTAACATTTAGCCTTTCATGTACGTAGAGGCATCCCTATGCAATAAGAAGGCCTCAGAGAGGATTTTACTGGTTTCCTTCCCTAAGTCGCAATAGTAATAGCAGTCTCCCCATTTCTAGAATACTTTACCATTGACAAATGGATTTTCCCACAGCGATCTTGCAAATAAAATTGTTTCCATTTTAAAGAAAGAAAACTGAGGCTCAGAGGAATAAGCTACCCATCCAAGGTCTCACAGCTAATAAGCACCAGAGCCTACAGTTTGATAGACGTTTTCTGACTCCAAATTCAATGCTCTTTCTGCTGTAACAAGCTTCTCTCACAACAAGAATTCACATTTTTATAGCACTTTCCAGTGTTTTCCCAACTTTGGGAGGCATCACATCATGGTGGGGTATAAAGAATCTTAGTATCTGAAAAATTGGGTTCAGATCTCAGCTATGACATTTAGTACCTGTGTGTCCTTCATTGAGTCTTTTAACTTTGAGTCTCAGTTTTCTAATCTATAAAATGAGAGCTATGGCACTTGAACTACCTCGTTTATAGGGCTCTCATGAAGAAAGCACTTTGTAAACCTTAAAGTGCCGTAGAAATGCCATTGACATGGTTGTGATAATAGCCATATTTCTTTCCTTCAGCATCCTACTGTACCTCTTCCACCCTTCTGAGAGCTCACACTGTGAGGCAAGCTGACTAGAGCTATTAGCTGTGAAACCTTGGATAAAGAGCATATTCCTCTGAGCCTCAGTTTTCTCTCTGTAAAATGGGAACACTTTTATTTGCTAGATCATTGTGGGAAAATCCATTTGTCAATGGCCAAATGTTCTAGAAATGAAGGCTGTTATTACTATTGTTACTTAGGGAAGGAAACCAGCAAGTCCTCCCACTGTGAACTTGACCTTTTTGGGGACGAGGAAGATGAGAAAAAGAAGATAATGTTGATCAAGTTATATGGTGCTGCTGAAAAGCACATCAAGCGCCTCTTCAACGCACAAAAGCTTTCTCCAATGGCATCCCAATATCAAGTGAACTGGACAAGCGTAAAATTCTCGATGGACATCAAGGAAAAATAGATAATGAAGGCTTTGAGCTTGAACCCAAGGTCAAACCAAAAAGATAAAGCTAATGTTTATAACCTTGTTCTTCTCCAGGCTAGAGACACCAAGCATAAAGCTATCCAGGAGAAAACCAAGGAGGCATATGTCAAGAGTTTTGCTGACATCCTGAAACCAAATCCCAATAGAAAGAATAGCTTTAAAGCAATTAATATTTTTGTAATACCAATTTGAACATAATGGAAGAAGAGGGATTTGGTTCCCCCTCCCATCCCCTGTCCAGCTCAGCTGATGTGGTCACTGGGCAGATGATGCAGTGTCATAAAGACAAAGATGGATAATTCTAATTGCATAAAATTAAAAAGGTTTTGCACAAACGAATCCAATAAGGCTAAGACTAAAAGAAAAACAGCAAATTTCTCTAACGAAGGTCTCATTTCCAAAATATAAGGAACCAATTCAAATTTATAAGAATTGGAGAACCACTCCTCAATTGATAATGGCCTAAGGATATAAACAGCCAGTTCTCAAGGGGAGAAACTTGGGCTATCTACAATTATATGGGTAAAAATACTCCAAATCACTAATAATTAGAGAAGTTCAAATAAAACAATTCTGAGGTATCTATCTCACATTCATCTGCTTGACAAAGATGACCAAAAATGAAAATGACCAGTGTTGGATGAGATGTGGAAAAAGAGGCATATTATCATATACACTGTCACAGGTGGATTTATGAATAGGTATAACCATGCTGGAAAGCAATTTGGAATTATACACAAAAAGTGGGTGCCCTTTGCCCCAGCTATACCCCTACTAGGTCTGTACACCAAAGAGATCAAAGAAAGCTGAAAAGATTCTATATTTATAGCATCTATATTTATAGCATCTCTTTTTGCGGTGACATAAAAGCTGGAAGCTGAGGGACTTACCATCAATTGGGGAATGGATAACCAAACTGAGGTATTTGAACGTAATGGAGTACTGCTGGGCTATAAGAAATGAGAAAGCAGATGATTTCAAAGAGATGGAAAGACATTTGTGAATTGATATAGACTGGATTATACAGAACCAGGAGAATAATTTATATTTATAAAACCAATATTATAAAAATAAACCATTTTGAAGATGTATAAACTGCTAAAGGATGAAGTAAGCAAAACCAGGACAATTTATACAACAACTTCCCTGGAAGAACCAAGAATTTTGAGTGATATAGGAACTCTGGTCAAAGTACTAACTATTTGTACTTGACTCTAGAGGACTGATGACGAAGCACTCTTTATTTCCGTTTCAGAGAAGGGATAGATTAGGGATGCAGAACAAGACATCTGTTTTCTGTACATAACTAACTAGGGAATTTTCTTTGCTCGACAAGGCATATTAATGATGAAGAACTGGGTTTTTCTACTCAATGAGGTGGCAGGTGGGAGGAAGAAGAAATAGATTTCTGTTCATTTAAAATATTTTTTAACTTAAAAAGAAATGGTGCAAAGGTGAGGGATGGAATGCCATGTCCTAGGAACAGAAGGTAGGCCAAATCTGTGACTGGAACATTGTGATTCCTGCTGTTCACCCTTGTTCTCAAAAAAGACCGATGACATCTTGACTTGCAAGTGAATTGGGTTGAAGTGAGACAGGGCAGCACAAAAGCACCAGCCTCACTCTCTCCTCCAGTCATCAGAAGCCAGTGGCAAAACATAGGTCAGGATGACTTGTAATGGCCCCAGATGCAATGGGGGACCCTGGCCTTTTTAAGCTAAGGTCTTTCCCAGGTCTCAGTTTGTCTGAGGCAACACCCATTCTGTGATTAAAGATTAGGTGTGTATTCATCCTTCATTGCCAAAGAAGACGATGCCATCAGAGAAATGATGACATGACTTGCACTTCACTGTTTTGAGTGAGGAAGGGCTGTGCAGGTCACCAGCCTCACTTCTCCTCCAGAGCCATCTGAATCCAGTGACCAGATATTCATCAGGATGACTAGAGATGACCTAGGATGAGGCAATGGGGGTTAAGTGACTTGCCCAAGGTCACACAGCTAGTGAGTGTCAAGTGTCTGAGGTGAGATTTGAACTCAGGTCCTCCTGACTCCTGTATCTACTGTACCACCTAGCTGCCCCAAAGATTAGGTAAGAATTGAGGCAAATGATGGCCTAGTTTGACTTCCCAACAGAATCAGTCTGAGAGAGGAAGGACATCAGAGTTTATCCCTAGAATAGGAACAACTGCTTTTTACACTTACTCTGAGCCCTCAAAACTGCTGGGACCTATTGTTGGTCTGATAGTAAGAGCCAGAGTCATTTGGGTTTAAAGGCATAATCAAGTCACTCCCTTTGAATCCCAATGAGCTTTATCAAAGCTTGGTTTACCAGAGCCACTTTTCAAGAAATCATGACTAGACAAGATGAAGGAAGGAATTGACCATTTGGGAGATTAATGTAAAATTAATCTCTAAAGATAACTTGGAACTACATTTTTTTAAAATGCCAAACACAGGAGTTTGATTTTGTCCAAAAAAGAACTGGAAACCAGTGAAGTTTCACGAGCAAGTAAAAGTCTGAACTGGTCTTTAGGCATATCTATGTGGCACTGGTGAAAGGTGGGGAGGGAGGCCAATTAAAAAGCTCTTGCAATAAACCTTGGAGTGAGAATGAGGACCTGAATGAGGGTGGTGGGGTGGGGCGTGTAGATGCCAAATCTCTTTGACTCTTACCCTGCCATCTCTTGTATCTGAATTCTCTCCACTCCCACAGCCAGTACTCTAGTTCAAGCCCTTATTAATAATTTTTTTAAACCAACCTTTTGTTCTTTGATGCCAGAGCTGAGGGAGCTCCTTTCACTAGCCATCCATCCCAATCCCTCCACATCTTCTCATTCTGTGCAGTTCTTGACTTGTCCTCCCGTAAAATAACAACAGTGCTGACATTCATGTAGAGCTTTAAAGTTTGCAAAGTGCAACAATCATGTAAGGCAAGATTCTCATTCTCAAGATGAGATCCTGAAAAAAGCTCCTGCCCAATGTGTTGGCAGCCTTCCTCTGAATTTTTTAATATCTCATGGCTACTAGTGCAAAACCTACACTATCCCTCATTCTCACTTACAAAACAGGCTCACCTCCTTGCAGTCATGCGTATCCTCCATGATTAGTCTTGTACTCTACTTCTAAAGTTCTTTTGTTGGCAAG
Source organism: Notamacropus eugenii (assembly GCF_028372415.1). NCBI lineage: Eukaryota > Metazoa > Chordata > Mammalia > Diprotodontia > Macropodidae > Notamacropus > Notamacropus eugenii. The sequence continues at coordinate 10,029,028 of NC_092872.1, read as the reverse complement.
ATGCAACAGCCTGCTCCTAACCTTCTGTGAACATTCCCATTACCCTCTAGGTCAATCAGATCTCTCAAAAACTATTCCAAGCTGGTTAAAGGCAGCTGGGTGGCACAGTGGGTAGAGCCCTGGGTCTGGAATCATGAAGACTTGCGTGTAATTCTGGCCTCTGGAACTTCCCGATCCCAGCCAGGGCTTAACCTCTGTTTGCTGTTAGACTTTACAACTGGAAAATAGAGATTGTTGTGAGACTCAAATTTAATGATAATTGTAAAGTGCTTAGCACGGTGCCTGCCCAGCACATAGTAGGTGTTCTATAAATGTTTGCTGTCTTCCCTTTCCTCCCTTCCCCCCATGCAGGCCATCACACAACTGATTGAGTTCATAGAGGGGGAAAAGGTGGTTGGACAGGAAACGGATGATCAGAGATTGGGAAAGTCTGTTTGGGAAAGGTATGGGTTAAGGAAGGATTTTTGAACACAAGAACAATTCTCTTCTGTGCAGCTGATTAAGGTATAACCATGTCTGGAGACAGAGGGATGACTGAGATAGCCTCTAGATTCTGTATTAAGACACAAAACCAGTGCCCCTGGTCAGGAACAAAACTGATTCCTGCTTCCATCTCCCAAAGGAACCCTTCCCTTGGCCTGAATAAAAAGGGGCTAGACAAACCCCTCCTCCCTCTTATTTTCCACCTCCAATTGTCCCCTTGCTTAAAAGGAATTCACAGCCCCAGGCCAGAGACGGGCAATGAAGGGATGATTCATCCAGTAAGATTCTGCACATATCCACCCTCCAATGCTACCCCCAACTGACCAGTCTGGCCCATATGGGGTGTTGGCCATATGGCAGCACCATTCCATGTCGCATACAAGGGAAATTGCCTCCTATGCCCCATAACATACCCAAGAACATGATAGAAGCCAACATATATACACAGAGACACAGAATACACACACATACACACACGTACATGGAGGGGATGAAGTCATGAACGGCACCCCTCATCTAATGCTCTGTTTTCCTATCTCTCTCTGCCCTCCCCTCCCAAAAGAAGGACCAGAGCTGCCTTAGGAGCTATGATGTATGAAGTCAGTGCGATAGAAATGGAGAGAGCACCTGACTGGGCTCTAGGTGACTGGGTGACCTTGGGAAGGTCATTTCTGTCTGGGCTTCAATTCCCTCATCTGTAAATGAACAGACTGGACTGGTTTATCTCTGAAGTCCTTCCTAACACTAAAATCCCCCTATGATCTTAATGGGAAGCAAAATCTTTAGATTCAGGTGAGCTTGTCTCAACTCTTCCACATACTTGCTTGTTGACAACTAGGTGGCACAGTCGTCCTAGAATCAGAAAGACCTGAGTTCATAATCCACTGGAGACACACTAGTGGTATAATCTTTATCTGCCTCAGTTTCCTCATCTATCAAATGGAAAGAGCGACAGAACCTAGCTCCCAGGGTGGTTGTGAGTATCAGATGAGACAATATTTGTAAAACATTTTGCAAATATAAAATACTGTGGAAATGCTAGTAATTTTTTATTTAGAGGCAGTCAAGTGGTATAGTCCATAGATCTCTAGACCTGAAATCAAGAAAGCCTAAGTTAAAATCCCACCTCAGACACTTACGAGTTGTGTGACCCTGGGTGAGTCACTTAACCACCTCAGTTTCTTCATCTACAAAATGTGGATAATAATAGCACCCATTACCCAGGACTGTTGTGAGAATAAAGCGAGATAATATTTGCTAAGCATTTGGGGAATCTTTTTTAAAATTTATTTATTTTTTATTTTTCTCAATTACATGTAAGACAATTTTTAACATTTGTTATTTTTTAATTTTGAGTTGCCAATTCTCTCCCTCACTCCTCCCTTCTCCCCCACTCCTTAAGAAGGCAAGCAGTTTGCTATAGATTATACATGTGCAGTCATGCAAAATATATTCTCATATTAGCCATGTTGCAAAAGAAAACAGATAAAAAAACCAAGAAAAATAAAGTTTAAAAAGTATGCTTTGATCTTCATTCAAACTCCATCAGTTCTTTCTCTGGAGGCAGGTAGCATGTTTCATCATAAGTCCTTGAGAATTGTCTTGGATCATTGCTGAGAACAGCAAAGTCATTCACAGTTGATCATTATATAGTATTACTGTTACTGTGTACAATGTTCTCCTGGTTCTGCTCACTTCACTTTGCATCAGTTCATATAAGTTTCCCTAATTTTTTCTGAAAGCATCCTGTTCATCATTTCTCATAGCTCAATGATATTCCACCACAACTTGTTCAGCCCTTCCCCAATTGATGGGCATTGCCTCCACTTTGGGGATCTCAAAGCACTACACAAATGTTATCTCAACCAAGGTGGAAGTACAGTAGCCACTCATGTGGTTGAACTGATCAGCACAGAAGCTTTGACCTGCTCTGTTTCCAACCTGGGCTGGTTCGCCCCTCCTTTGGTAGCCTGGTGGCACCTCTCTCTCAAAGGTCTACCATATTGGTGCCAGATCTAGTGCAGACACCCAAATGTCTTTAGCCTCACTGAGGCTCAGAACTCCTGAACTCAAGCAGTCCACTAACCTTAGAATCCCCAAAAGCAGAAATTACAGGTGGGTGCCACTATGTCCAGTTTAGAATGGTTTCAATCAGTTTCTCTCCTCTCCAATCTATCCTCTGCTTAGCTACCAAATAACGTTCACAAGCACAGACCTGGCAATGCTACTTCTGTGCTCAAAAGCCATTAGGGGTTCCTTGTTGTAACTAGGAAAAAAATGCAGATTCCTTTATCTGCCTTTCAAGGCCCTCTACAATCTGATTCTAACCTATATTTCTAGACTTATTTCATATTCCTTTCCTTCACTTTCTTTGTGTTCTAGCCAAACTGACCTATTAATTGTACCCCGTTTCAGTATCCTAGGTCTCCCCCACCACTCCTTGACCTTGTAAAGCCTTTCGCTAGAGTCACATCTTGCAATGTTCTCCCTTTGGGCAAGTTGCAGGGTGGGAGGGGAGTGCAGGGTAGGCTCACTTGGAGTGCAGCCTGGAGGGATGGGAAGGAGGAAAAAGGACCAGGATTATGAGGCTATATGGGAAGGAAGGAAGCCCTGAGGGGTGTTCTCTTTTATACCCTGCTGAAGGTACATCCTCCTGCCAAGGGTAGAACAGACAGGGGAGGAGGTATCCCCAGGAAGGTACTGTCAGCACCCTCTAAATTCCCAACAGTGAGACAAAGCTCAGACTGCCCCATCCTAGTTACAGGTCTTTCAGTTCCTTATACCAGAAAGGTACTCTCTCCTCACTTCTGCCTCCTTGTCTTCATTCAAAGGTTGACTAAAGTACAACCTCCAATATGAAATCTGAAGTCTTCCCTAATTTCACAGATGTTAGAACTTGTCCCCTCTCCCCAAATTTCCTTGAGGATTTATTTTTGCTATGATTAGCAGGCCAAGATACATGCTGTATCCTCCTAAGAGAACATGAGTTGCTCCAGGGCAGAACTAGTTTTCATTTTGTCTTGGTCACCCTATCACTTAGAACCACAGGTTACATATAGAAGGAGCTTGATAGATGTTTGCTGAATTAATCTGTTAAATTAAAATATGGACAAGAATCACAGCAGTAGATTGACTTATGCCCACACCAATCAATCAGTCAGTTCAATCAACAAATATTTATAAAGCACCCACTGTGTGTCGGGCACTGCGCTCAGTGCTAGGGATGCAATATAAAAGTGAATTGGTTCCTGCCCTCAAAGACCTTGCATTTGACTGCAAGGATATATATCTTAAGGGGCCAAAATGTTCACAGTTCTTCCTGTAAAGCTTTCAAAGTACTCTTAGCATGTGCTATTCCCATTTTACAGATGAGAAGACAGAGGCTGAAAGAGGTTTGAAAGCAGTCTTCTTTGTTCTACATATTTCATTGTGTTTGGCTTGGGCATCTTTAATACTCCAGGTTGGATGGGTGGATGTGGGCACTTCCTCCTCTTCCCTAAATTACAGCCCTCTATGGCCTGAGTAAACAGATTCTCAATTTGTAGTCAGCCTAGTCAAGAACCTCTCCTACCAGAGCTTGGCTCCTCTCCAGATAATAGACATGCAGTATGTCACAGTGCCTGGACTTGAAGCCTTGAAGGGACTGGTCTTTGCCTTTCTCTGTATCACAGGTCATTCATACCATGCCTGGCACACATTAAGCACGTAATAAATTCTTGTTGTCTGATGCTTGTGTTTCTATACATTCCAAGAGACACAGATGAGAAGGGAGGGCTTTATAGACAAAGATATGGAGGCTGGAAATGAAATATCACTGTCAGAGAATAGCCAATGGTTCGTTTTAACTAGAACATAGAAGAATGGGGGTGAGGATGATGTGAAATAAATCTGTAAAGATAGACTAGAGCCAGATTCTGAAGATTGATAAATGCCAAACAAAGGAAATTGTATTTTATTCTGGAGGCAATAGGGAGCCACTGTAGTTTCCTGAGCAGGGGAATGATGTGATCAGACCTATGGCTTGGGAAGATTATTTTGGCAGCTTTTGGAAGGATGGATTAAAGAGAGGTAAGACTGGAGGAAGGCAGACCCATTAGAATGATGACAGGTACCAGGCATGGGTATGGTAGCCTCAGATCCAATACTGGTCATAGGTAAACCACATGGAATTCATAGAGGATTGACTATAAAGCTGATGGGATATTAGTGTGGATTCTGTGCTCTGAGGAACAGAGGGAGGGAACCCAGGTAGTGTCTTTCTGTCTCTCTTCACCTCTGTTTTCTTTTGCTCTCTCTCTCTCTCTCTCTCTCTCTCTCTCTCTCTCTCTCTCTCTCTCTCTCTCTCTCTCTCTCTCTCATACACACACACACACACACACACACACACACACACACACACACTTTCTCTCTCCACCATTTCTTCCTCTTTTTCTCTCTCTCTTTCTCTCTCTCTCTTTGTCTCTGTCTCTTCCCCTCTCTCTCTCCAGCCCAGTCTTGTCCTTTCTGAGCAGGACAAGGCCTCCCACCCCTTGCAGGTGTGCCTGGAGAGGAGGGCAAGGGGTATAGGGTCAGGAAAGGAAGGCTCTCCAGGTCTGTCTCTCCCCCCTGACAAGTTAATTAAAGGAAGGGAGCTGCATTCTTAGCTGGGTGATGTCACAGCCTAGACTTAAGCAGTCAGTCAACAGGATGGATTGAGGGCCTGATGCGCAGGGCCCCTGCACAGGGGCCAGAGGGGACACTTAAAAAGCAGATTGTTACTATCCTTTGGAAGTCCCTGTTCTACTGGAGAAGATACAGCCTCCAACCTCAGAAAGCTCCCGGTCTGAAGGGAGCCATGGTCTCTGTTTCCAGGGAGCTGGTCTGAGGAGGAGGCTTGGCTTCTCAGGGAAATTTCAGTGTAACATAGGAGACAGGGCACATAGAAAGGAAATGAATAAATCCTATTAAGAAAGTATAAATTAATAAGTAAAATGAAATCTCATGCGATTCAGATTTTTAACAGTTTTTTTGAGACTGAAAATTAAATTTTTTCTGTGACAAAATCTGATGCAAGCAAAGTAATAAAGTAAACGATTTCGGGGGAGAAGCGTTTATTTCCATTAAGGGGGAAATCCCCCTTTTCTGGAAGCATATGCTTTTAGAAACATCATTTGCACCCCAATATTTGGTAGCTAAGTATAAATCATGGCTATCCATTTATTATACTGGCCTCCCTAAGGATCTCTGAGACAAACAATTATTCATTTAACTTGAGTTACTAGAAATGTTGTGCTTCTACTTAGAAAATAATCAAAAATCTACCAGAAAACAATGCTTCAGACTTCTCACTGATTCAGAAAGATTTTCCTTACCTTCCTTTGTCCAAACCCTGTAAAGGTTGCTTTGGATGCCATTACATGGAGACCTTTCCCAAATAGAAAGAGCGTTAGCCTGGGGACCAAAAAAACCTATCCTTTCCTACTAGCTCGCTGTGTGACCAGGGGTCATAGAACATCAAAGCTGGGAAAGACCTTGGAGACCAGAAGGAGAGGTCACATAGCCTGGGCCTGGAACCATATCTCTGATTCTCAACCCAACCCTTGATAGCAACCTACCTCTAAAAGCCTTTATGAGACCACGATGCTTTGTGGTTGTTGTAGTTCAGTCATGTTTTTTGAGTTGTACCCAACTCTTTGTGACCCCATTTGAAGTTTTCTTGGCCAAGATAATGGAGAGGTTTGTCATTTCCTTCTTCAGCTCATTTTTCAGATGAGGAAACTAAGGCAAACAAGGTTAAGTGACTTGCCCAGGGTCACACAGCTAGTAAATGTCTGAGGCCAGATTTGAATTACAGAAGATGAGTTTTCCTGACTCCAGGTCAAGTACTCTATCCACTGAGGCAACACTGGAAAGAAAAAGAAAGAAAGAAAGAAAGAAAGAAAGAAAGAAAGAAAGAAAGAAAGAAAGAAAGAAAGAAAGAAAGAAAGGAAGGAAGGAAGGAAGGAAGGAAGGAAGGAAGGAAGGAAGGAAGGAAGGAAGGAAGGAAGGAAGGAAGGAAGGAAGGAAGGAAGGAAGGAAGGAAGGAAGGAAGGAAGGAAGGAAGGAAGGAAGGAAGGAAGGAAGGAAGGAAGGAAGGAAGGAAGGAAGGAAGGAAGGAGGAAGGAAGGAAGGAAGGAAGGATGATGGATGGATGAACATTTATTAAGCGTTCACTTGGTGACAAGAACTTTGCTAAGCACTGGGGATAGAAACTGAATGATAAAAAATAGAAACAATCTCTGTTCTCAAGAGCTCACACTCGAAACAGGGGAAACAATAAATCTGAGAGAGCTGAACTGCACTGGCAAGACCTGGATGCCTTAAGACTGTGTTAGCAGGGCGGATGGCAAGGCCCAGCAGCCCAAGAAGAATTGTAATTGGTGATTACCAGTATCTTATTGGTCTCTAACTGTTACATATCAAATCAACAAATACTTACCAAGTATCTCTTATGGATCCAGTTTTGTTTGAGGCTTTCTGCTATATAAGAGAAAAGCTCCTTTCCTCGAAGAGCTGATGATCTAGATGGAGAGATAAGACAAAGAGAAAAGTGAAAAGTAAGGAAATAAGTATTTTCATAGCACCTACTGTATGCCAGCTCACAACAGCTCTGAAAAGTAGTTATCATTATTACCCCCATTTTACAACTGAGGAAACTGAGGCAATCAAAGGTTAAGTAACTTGCCCAGAGTCACACAGTTAGCAAGCATCTGAGGTCACTGCACTACCTAGCCTTTAAAATTAAAAATGGTATAGAATAGTGTGTTAAATGACTTCTCTCTTGATGTGAACTCCTTTATTTCCTACCTATGACCTCCTCATCTGAAAATGCTCTTACTTCTTCTTTGCTGTCTTTAAGGCAGAGGTGACCAGCCTTCCCGTAAAGGCTAACCCCAGCTCCTAGGTCCTTAATCTTATCCCAATCTACCTTCTTTAAGACCTTGCCTTTTTAATTATCCAAAACACTCTCATATTCAATCCCTTCTTTCCCTTCTGGTTCTTTCCTATCTGCCTGAAAACATATTTTCCCCCAATCCTAAAAAAAAAAAAACTAAAACAAAACTTGTCCCTCCTCCCTTCTGTCCTCTGGAACCTCATTGTCTCACTTCACTCATTCCATTCACTGAAAGTTTCCAGAAAGTCAGTCAATAAGTATGTATTAGGCACCTCTTATGTGTCAGGCACTATGCTAAGTGCCAGAGATACAAAAAGAGACAAAAGTCAGTCCCTGTTGTCAAGGAGCTCACAATTTAATGGAGATTTTTTTTTTTTTTTTGGACAAGGCAATCAGATTTAAGTGAAGTGCCCAGGGTCACACAACAGCTAGGAAGTGCCAAGTGTCTCAGGTCAGACTTGAACTCAGGTCCCCCTGACTCCAGAGCAGATGTTCTATCCACTGAGCCACCTTGTTTATCCACAATGGGGAGTATGGAAGTAGTATTTTACTCACTGTTTCTACTTTCTCACCATCCATTCATTCTCCATCCCTTGTAATCTAGTTTATATCTTTGTTAATCCACTGAAACTGGTCTCTGAGACTGATAGGAACATAGATTTACAGCTGGAAGGGACTTGAGCAGTCATTTCATAAATCTTCATTTTACAGATGGAGAAACTGAGTCTGAGGGTGGTGAAACGACCTGCCCAAAGTCACAAAGCTAGTAAGTGACAGAGTCAGGATTTGAACCCAGGTCAGTTTTCTTTGCACTGTAACATGTAATGTCCCATTCACCAATAAGTGACCAATCTCCAATCCAAAAACCTTCCTCAATCTTCACCTTCCTTCATCTTTCTTTAGCATTTGACATTCAGCCTCTTCACTCTACTCCTTCAGCTTAAGGATTACTTCTCTTCTCTTACCTCTGTGACTGCTCCTCCTGGTTTTCCTTCCCTGGCTCTTCTTCCTCACCCTTTAAAGTAAACATTACCTAGGGTTATTTCTTTAGTCCTCTCCATACACTCTCAGGGGTATAGTAGAAAGACCACTGGATTCAGATTCAGATTCAACTTTGAACTCCAATTCTATTACTACCTACTTGACCTTGAAGAAATCACTGATGTACTTTGGTCCTCAGTTTCTCCATCTCTAAATTGAAGAGGGTTGAATTAGATGGTTTCAGTATCCTTTTCAATTCTACACCTTCACTAACCTCATTTATTCCTGCCATTACATTTACCATCTCTATGTAGAAAATCAGACTTTTATATCCATTGCTCACCTTTCTTCTGAACTCTAGACCTGAATCTCTCCCCATATGAACCATCAATATCTTATACTCTAAAACTAAAATCATAATCTTCATAAAACAAAAACCTTCCCTTCCCTTCCTCCTCCTTTCCCTATTTCTGTTAATAATACCACCATCATACCACTTGCCCAGGCTTGAAACCTCAGTCATCTTTGACAAATTAGTGAATTCTCCCCAACTTGGCTGTGAGATAGATCTATGAGACTAGAGACGCTGTGTTCTTCTGCCTCCTTTTCTCCCACAGCATAACTCAGCACAAACATGAGCACACAGGAGGCATTCGTAAATACTAAGTAAGTAGATTGGCTGGTTATTTGTATTTTATTCATTTCAACCCTAAATCCCTAAGCCAGACCCACCTGAAAGAGTATTACACTTGTAATGTGTTGTCAAGAAAGCAGCTGTCTCTGACCATAGGGTGCTGAGTCATCAGCGTCCAGCTCTCACTATCTATCATTCCTTCCTTTCCCAACAAAATGCCAAGAGAAGTCCTCGGTACCCACTGCCTCAACTTCTCATATTGCATTCCCTTCTCAGTCCCTTAGCGCCTGGCTTCCAGTCTCTCAACTGGGCTGAGGTTGCCCTCTCCGAGGTCCTAATTGCTAAATGTAACGCCAATTCTTGTCCTTCTTGACCTTTCTGCAGCTTTTGACACTGCTAACCACACCCTCTTCCTATGTACTCCTTTCCCCCTGGGTTTTTGGGTTTTTTTTAATACTGCTTTTTTCTGTTTCTTTAACTGTCTGGTATTTTCTCTTTCTTTGCTGGATTATTATCCACTCCTTACAGCCTACCCAAGCAAAGGATTCATTTGTAACATTAGGTATGTTCTGATATCTCCACCCTCTATTTCCTAGTCTCACCATCAAATTACTTTGTATTGACTTGATGCATACTTTGTATCCGTTTATCTGTGTGTGTGTGTGTGTGTGTGTGTGTGTGTGTATTGTATCCCCTTCCTCTGCTTCCTTCCTTCTCTTCCCCCAATAGACTATAAGCTTCTTGAAAGCAGAAACTATTTCATTTTTATCTGTTATCACCAGCACCTCATACAGAGAAAGCAACATTTGTTGAATCTAATTCAATTGAATTTGGTGTTTTCTGTGCCTAAGCCCTCAGGCAGCATACAGCACAGTACTCAAGACTTCCCCAGGGAAACAGACAGGACTGGAAAAGCCACCTGGTGACACAAGCCTCACATAACCACCCCACTTTGTCATGGAATAGTCAGATCCGACTCTTCTTAAATGGGCTAGCCTAGAACACCTATCAGGAAATCTCATTTCCCTTAACTTTTCTGTATTGACTACAGAGGCAACCCCAGAGTAGGAGAGGAGCTACTGCCATTCGGTCCTTACAATGCAGCTGCCCTGACTTCCTTCTTGTGGCAACACCCACCAGTCTGTTCCAAGCATTGCCTTTGTGCCAGCTCTGAGCTTGGTGCCATGGGAGAGACAGAAGAAGAAGAAATGTTCTCTGCCCTTGGGGAGCTCACAGAAAAGGCTAATACTCAGGGAACAGTGTTGAGTTGAACTGAACTGAATAAGCATATATGAGATAGCTTGGCAGAGACTGAATGCATAATACTAAGAGAATTCAAAGCAAGGGAGAGATTTTTGTGGTGCTGTGTATGTCGGGAATGGAAGTCTTCCCAAAGGAGGTGAGACTTGAGCCAGGCCTTGAAGGATGGGAAGGGTTAGAAAGGGAGGAGGTGGAGGGCATTCCACATTGGGGGAAAGGCATAAACAAAGTTTTGAAAGTGGAAATGAGGTTGGCATGTGCAGGGGCTGATGGGTAGAGCTGCCCAATTGAACCTATTAACTAGCTGTGTAGTATGGTTGGTCACATTCCACCCCCACCCCACCCACACCCACACCAAAGAGATGCAAGAAGGCTGCAGTTCTGGGCTAGGCAATCCTCTCAGAACATCTTCCTCCACAAATACCCCAACAACAACGAACCACTCATCTCCTGCCAAAGTCTTTTCTGTTCCTCCCAACTTCCAGCGGCCTCCCTCCCAAATTACCTTGTATTTAACTATAACTATATTGTATAGATTTATATCACTACCTTTGTATTCATACTGTGTATATTTGGTATATACTTGTCTGACCCATTAGACTGTATTTCCTAATAAGGTTAATCAAAGATAGGAACCACGCATAAGCCCTCTTTTGTCTCTTGAACTCCAGAGTAGTCTTCCAAACCCTCCTCCCCCACTTCCTCCTATCCCCAAAAGAAGCTCCTTCTTTTCTTGTCCTTCTCAGCTTCTGAGAATCCCTTCGATTCTCTCATATTGCTCCCTTGGCCCACAAAGTCTTCCTTTCTTCTCACCCTTTGTAAATCTAACTCACCCGCAAGAAGTCTTCCCTAACCACCCTATCTCACACAGATGTCTCTCTGAAATCCTACGACCCTATTATGGAGGCCCCTGATAACTGTCCATGGTCTGTTCCTGAATGCTGGCCATAAACTGATCCTTAACCCCAGGGATCATGTTACAAGTGCTGACTCTGTGCCAAGTGGGGCACGAGAATGTGGGTGATTGGGTGTAACCCATCCATGCTGCTGAAGGCACAGCATAAAACCTTCATGCTGGAGAAGAGGAATAGTAGGCAAAGAGAGAAAATGTCTTGGAATCTACTAAATCATTCTTTATTTCATACTGTGCCAACCCAATGGTAATCTTACCTGTGGGGGAAATAAGAGGAAAAGAAACTAAATCCATCTTCTCTTTGGGCTGGTCACAGCTCCACTGGGGAGACCACCATAAGATTACAGGACCTGCAGGCAAGAAAATTTGAGTTCAAATTCTATCTGCGACTTTTTTCATTTTACCTCTTTGGGCCTCAGTTTCCTCATCTGCAAAAGAGGGATAATTCCTGTATCATAGGGTAGATGAGAAACTTAAATGAAATGATAGATCTAAAGCTGAAAATCACCTCAAAGGCCATGTAGTCCAAACCCTTTACATTTTACATTTGAAGAAACCAGAGCCCAGGGAAGGCAAGTGACTTACCCAAGATAATACAAGTAATATGATAAATGAACTCAGGTCCTTTGACTTCAGAGTCAATGCTTATTTCCATTATATTATGCTGCCTCTGGATAATATATGTGAGCTTATGCATACATATTTTTAAGTACTTTTTAAATGTTACCTCTTGTTATTTACTGCTGGCCATACATGGTGTAGTAGAAAGAATGCCCGGTTTGTGCTCCAGGCCTAGCTCTGCCATGCTGTAGCAGTGTGACCTTGGATGAGTCATTTCCCTTTGGGAGCTTTAGTTTCTTCAATTATAAAATGAAGAGATTGGACAGAATTGTCTCCGAGGTTCTTTCCAGCCCTAACATTCTACTTCCTGAGATCTCTCCCAGATCAAAATCTTATGAGCCTAATTGCTAGTGGTCTCAACCTCTCTGTCATTGCCTGCCATACACACATTTTTCTGTCTGCCTCTCTTACCTTGTTCTAGGGCCAAGAAGGATTGAAGCAGACAAGACGGAATGAAATCAGGATAAATGTAAAGCCTTTTTATATTTAAGCTTTTAAAAATCCACTGTCAGATAGAGCCCCTGCCCTGAAGTCAGGAGAACCTGAGCTCAAATCCAGCCTCAGACCAGATGTATGACCCTGAGCAAGTAATTTAATTCTAATTGCCTCACCACCCCCCCAAAAAAAAATCACCTACACAGATATAAAGTTGAGGAGACATAGGTAGACCACAGTTGGTATGAAAAAGATCTAGAGGTCCTAACTCCCAGTCCAGTGATCTTCCTACTCCTTCATACTACTAGAGTAGACCCTCTTTTTTTATTTCCTTATGCCCATATTTGCTGAGTCATTCCTTCTGGGAAGCCTGGCCCCTCTGCTTCCCAGCCCTGTGCCCAGGAAAACCTGTCCTTATGCACTGTGTATCCCTTGTATTGTGCTCATCCATCCAGCCCCTTCTTCTGCCTTTCCAATGATTTCCACACCCTCTTAGCCTGATGTCCAAAGTTCTGTCCTCCACTCGTGACATCCCAGTGTTCTGTGAATTCACATCAGGCCCAGGGTTCCCTGAGGAGAATGGGTAGATCTATACCTTAGACTAGTGGCTCCCTGAGGGCAATTTCTGCGTTCCCTCCTTCCTACCATTTCGCTCCCAGTGCCTTTATCCAAGTATAAGAAAGTGACAGTATGTAAAGATCTCTGAGCCAGACAGAAACCACCTGTAGGGATCAGAAAAGGCCCAAATGGTGACCTGAGTGTCTGACAATCAGTCCCATTCCCCAGTCAGGCAGTCGGGCTGGTTAGGTTGGGTGAGCTCCTGTCCCTGCTCTCAGAGCTCCATCTAGCGGCAGACTTCCTTCAGTAGCAGGAAGGTAACCTATGCCAGGTGTTCATACCTCTGCCCTTATAGATAGGACCGATCTTACAGGACCTAGAGCCAGAACCTTAGACACCATTTGGTCATCATCCTCCTCGCAACTCCTTTTACAGAGGAAAGAACTGAGGTCTAAAGATGGAAAGCACCTTGGGATGGACTGTGAAATGGGAAATGACATGTACACATATTTGGAGGCAGAGCCAAGCAGAGAGTTAATTTTGTTTGACTTTTCATATTTGTTACATATTTGTTTTTCTTTATTTTTTCTAATGGAACAAGAGAGGATAAGGGAGACAGAAAATAGATTTCTGTTAAGCAGAAAAAAATGTAATTTTTTAAAAATCTGGTAAGTAGAAATGCTAAGATTCAAACCCAGGTCCTGGGACACCAAGTCAGGGGGTCTTTAAGCAACATCCTATACCATTCTACTTGTCAACTGTACTTGCACGCTGGTGGGACTCTGGCAGGGCTGTTCTCAGACATTTTTATGGGAAACACAAAGTGTGAGTAAATAAAAGAGGGAAACACTTCCAGCAAGTCTTCCATACTCCTTTGAAGACCAGATGATTGAAGTCCCTTAGACTTTTAAATCTTAGACTTTAAGAAACAGCACAGGACAAGACACCTTCAAATTCTAGTTTATTAGCTGTGTGACCTTGGCCAAGTCATTTCTACTCCAGATCTCACTTCCCCAGTCTGTAAGATGGAGATAATAGTATTTATGTTATCTACTTCACAGTGAGATAACAGTGAGGAAAGCGCCATAGAAATGCGAGTTGTGGTTATCATTTCTATTATAATAATCCACAGTCTCGCCTGAGTGGATCACCTCTACCACTCATCCCAGTGGAAACACAGTCATGCCCTCACCTTCCCCTCCTGGGCTTCTCCATGTCCTTCCCATAATTCTTCATAGTGGACCTCCCCTACATGCTGGAAACCTTTCTCTGGGTCTTCTGATATTTTAATATTTCATAAATGCCAGTACAGCCCTCTGAACTATCCATCTGCTGTCTCATTTTCACAGTGTGCCCACCTCCTTCTCTGGTTATCCTTTTTCCTGGTGACGCATTTCACATGACTTCCTATACACATGCCACTCTTGGTCATGTACTCCAGTTTCCCATGCAGAGTCCCCCAGCTCTCTACACAAGGCGTCTCTCCATTTAGTTCCCAGACCAGTTCATTGCCACAGAATAGCAACAGCTCAGAATTGGAAGGGACCTTAGAGACAAGTGAGTCTAACTCTGACCTCAACAAGGATCCCTTCTCCATCCTACCCCAGAAGCGGTAGCCCAACCTTTGTTTAAAGAGTTCCAGTGAGGGGAATCTATTACATTGTGGAGCTGCCCATTCCTCTTTGGGAAAGCTCTAATTTGTAGGAAGGTTTTTTTTTTTTCCACTGACATTAAATCTCAATTTATCTTTTTTGCAAATTCCACTAGAAGAGAGGGATTTTTCTTTTTTTTATTTTATTTTATTATTATTATTTTTAATGTTTTACAATCACTGCCATAAAATTAAGATTTTATCCCCCCCACACCTACCCCCCAGTACCCCCCTCCCTCCCCACAACAGCAAACAATTCTGTATAGGTTCTACATATACTTTCCTATTGAGTACATTTTCACTATAGTCATGCTATGTAGTCAGACTAAAATAAATGGAAGAAATCATATAGCAAATCAAGACATGATACACAAAAACACACACACACACAAACATGATCTGCTACATTCTGCGAATGACTTCCATATTTCTGTCTCTGAGTGTGGAAGGCGTTTTGCCTTAGAAAACCACCATTGGGATTTTTTTTTTTTAATCAGTTCTTGCGTTATTACGAAATTCCAAATCTACCAGAAAAAACTCTCGCACACTGTGGTTGTTGCTGTGCACAAAGTTCTCCTGGTTCTGCTCCTTTCACTCGGCTTCATATCATATAAGTCCTTCCAGGCCTCTCTGAAGTCTTCTTGTTCATCCTTTCTTATGGCACAATAGTACTCCATTACATTCAGATACCATAATTTATTCAGCCATTCCCCATTTGATGGGCATCCCCTTGACTTTCAGTTTTGGGCAACTACAAAGAGAGCTGCTATAAATATTTTTGTACATGTGGGACCCTTTCCCATTTTTATGATCTCTTGGGGTTACAGTCCTAGTAGCGATATTGCTGGGTCAAAGGGTATGCACATTTTTGTAGCCCTTTGGGCATAGTTCCAAACCGCTCTTCAGAATGGTTGGATGAGCTCACAGCTCCACCAACAATGAATTAGTGTTCCAACTCTCCCACATCCTCTCCAGCATTTATCATTTTCTTGTTCTGTCATGTTTGCCAATCTTATAGGTGTGATGTGGTACCTCAGAGTTGTTTTGATTTGCATCTCTCTAACCAAAAGTGATTTAGAGCATTTTTTCATATGATTATAGATAGCTTTAATTTCTTCCTCCGAAAATTGCCTGTTCATATCCTTTGACCATTTATCAATTGGGGAATGACTTGTATGGTTATACATTTGAGTCAGTTCTCTATATAGTCTAGAAATGAGGCCTTTATCCCCGAGCTTAGCCGTAAAAATGCTTTCCCAATTGAGGGATTTTTCTATCCACCAAGAATCAATCGTTGGCTTCTAGCATCTGGTTACATGTGTGTATACATACATGTATACACATGTATACCTGTACATACATACCTATGTATACTTATTTAGTTACTGATTGATTGATTTTCAATGGTTACTCGGGAGAGAGAGTTGCCATCTTTCTCCCCCTGCTCCAACTGGATTTGTTGTCTGCATAGAACTTTTTGTATGGGGCTAGAATGAAAAAGAGGTAACTGAAGACATCCCTGACCTGGCAGTAGTTTTGGTCTGATTTTGGACTGACATCATGCTGCTAATCTGCAGTAGAATATTTGTGAAGCAGACTTGCCTTTTTTAAAATGGGCCAGCTGGGTGACACAATGGACAGAGCACTGGGCCTCAAGTCAAGAAGACTCATCTTCCTTAGTTCAATTCTGATCTTAGACACTTATTTGCTGTGCAATCCTAAGCAAGTCACTTCACACTATCTGTCTCAGTTTCCTCATCCATAAAATGAGCTGGAGAAGGAAATGGCAAACCATGCCAGTATCTCTGCCAAAAAAACCCAAAATGGGGTCATGAAGAGTTAGACACACCTGAAAAAATGGCAGATGGTATGAGTGAGAACTGATACAAAAGAGTTTAGCCTTCTGAGTCCAAGCACAAGTCTAATCCTTCCCATAGATAGTCTCAATAGTCCTTGAAGTATTTGAAAATAACTCTCACTTTTCCGTCTCTAGTCTACAACTCCTTCCTCCCACTAGGTGGCACAGTGGGTAGAATATATGTGACCCCGAGTCAGGAAGACCTGATTTTAAATGTAGCCTCAGACATGTACTAGCTGTGTGACCCTGGGCAAGTCATTTAACCCTGTTTGCCTCACTTTCCTCATTTTTAAAATGAGCTGGAGAAGGAAATGGCAAACCACTCGAGCCTCTTTGCCAAGAAAACCCAGAAACGGGGTCACAAAGAGTTGGACACGGCTGAAACAATTGAAAAATAATCACAATGTCCTATTCCCCCCCCCATTCCCCACTTCTTCAAGCTAAACAACCAGAGGACCAATCCTCACTCATACGGCACGAACTCAGGGCATGAACTTCAGCATCCTGGCTGCCCTCCTCTGGTTGCTTCTGGTCTTATCAATGCCCTTCTTCTTTCAAATGTCTCATGAAAGACTGAACACAATACTGCATGTGTGCTCAGAGTAGGTCAGAGCGCAGTAGGACCAGTCCTGGACACTAGGCTACTCCTCATGTAACCAAAGACTTCAGCTTTCTTGGCTGTCATGACACTGTTAGCTCACATTGATCTTACAGCCCACAGACACCATTAGATCTTTTTTTAAAATTTTTTTTTGTTTTAACTTTCAGTTCCAAAGTCCCTCCTTCCATCTCCTCTCTCGTCTCTTGAAAAGACAAGAAATACAGTATCCACTATACATATGGACTCATATAAAACATTTCCACTTTAGCCAGACAGGGCAAGAAAAATGAAGTAAAAGAAAAATATAGATCAATCCACACTCAGAGCTCATCCGTTCTCTCTCTGGAGATGGATAACATTTTTCATCCTAAGACTTTCAGAATTGTTGAGGATCATTGCATTGATCAGAGTAACTTATTCTTTCATGGCTGATCACATTACAGTATTACTTTTACTGTACACAATGTTTTTCTAGTTCTGCTCACTTTATTTTACATCATTTCATATAATTCTTCCCAGGTTTTTCTGAAATCATTGTGCTGATCATTTTTTCATAACACAATTGTATTTCATCACAATGATACACCAGAGTTTGTTCAACCATTCCTCAAATGAACACCATCCCCTCAGTTTCTAATTCTATGCCACCACAAAAAAAGGCTACTATAAATATTTTCATACATATGGATCCTTTTCCTTTTTCTTTGATCTTCTTGGGATAGACCTGCTAGTGGTATTCAAGGGGTATGCACAGTTTTATACCCTTTGGGAATAGTTCTAAATTGTTCTCCAGAATGGATGAATCAGTTCACAACTCTATCAACAATGCTTTAGTGTACCTATTTTTTCATATCACCTCCAACATTTGTTATTTTCCTTCTGTCATGTTAGCCAACCTAATGTGTATGAGGTAGCAATTTAGAGTTACTTTAATTTTCATTTCTCTAATTATTAGTGATTTAGAGCAGTTTTAAATATGACTATTGATAGCTTTTATTTCTTTCGTAGATCTTTTAATTCCCCCAGACAAATTGCTGTCTAACTCTGCCTCCAAACCTTATGGTACTTCTTAAGTTGATTTTTTTGAACTTTGTTTTTCTGAAACATTTATCCCTTTTAAATTTCTTCTTATTAAATTGAGCTCAATGTACTCTGACAAGATATTTTTTTTCATCCTGGCTCTATCATCTAGTTAGAAGAGAAAGGGGAGAAGAAAGAAGAGGAGGTAGAGAAGGGAGTTAGATCAGATGATCTATAAGGTCCTTTCCTGCTCTAGAGTTAGCATTCCATGAAAATAGTCAAAGAAAAAGGTCTGAGCTGCTCCTAGGAATCCTGGTGACTTGCTCAGGATCACATAATGCATATGTACCAAAGAGAGAATATGATCCCCAGTCTTCCTGACTCCAAATCCAGCACTCTGTTCATCAAACCATATAATTTCTCTCTCTCTCTCTCTCTTTCTCTCTCTCTCTCTCTCTCTCTCTCTCTCTCTCTCTCTCTCTCTCTCTCTCTCTCTATATATATATATATATATATATATATATATATATACATATATATATATATATATATATATACATACATATATGTACACACACACACACACATATGGCACAGTGAATCAAGTACTGCATTTGACAATCAGGAAGATCTCAGTACAAATCTGGCCTCAGACACTTACTAGCTAAGTAACCTTGAACAAGTCATTTCACCTCTGCCAGTTTCCTCAACTGTAAAATGGGGATAATAATGGTGCCAACCTCCCAGAGTTGTTGTGAAGATAAAACTGATACTATTTATGAAGCATTTAGCACAGTACCTAGCACAAAGTAAGTGCTTAATAAATCCTTGTTTCCTTCTTTCTTTCCCATGTAGTTAAATTGTGGTTGCTGTTCAGTAGTGTCTGACTCTTTGCAACCCCAGTTTGGGTTTTCTTGGCAGAGATACTGGAGTGGTTTACCATTTCCTTCTTCAGCTCATTTTACAAATGAGGAAACTGAGACAAACAGGGTAAATTGACTTGCCCAGGGTCCCACAGCTAGTAAGTATCTGAGGCAGGATTTGAACT
The DNA here is from genome assembly GCF_028372415.1 of Notamacropus eugenii. Classification (NCBI taxonomy): domain Eukaryota; kingdom Metazoa; phylum Chordata; class Mammalia; order Diprotodontia; family Macropodidae; genus Notamacropus; species Notamacropus eugenii. The sequence goes on along the minus strand of NC_092872.1, from coordinate 10,010,052 downwards.
CAGGAATATGAGTCTTCCTGACTTAAGACACAGTGCTTTATCCACTGTGTCACCTAGCTGGCCCCTTTTTAAAAAAACAAGTCTACTTCACAAATATTCTACTGCAGATTAGCAGCATGATGTCAGACCAAAATCAGACCAAAACTACTGCCAGGTCTGGGTATGGCTTCAATCATCTCTAGCCCCATTCTAGCCCCATACAAAAAGTTCTGTGCAGAATAGACCACAAATCCAAGTGGAGCAGGGAGAGAAAGATAGTGACTCCCTCTCCTGGGCAACCACTGAAAATCAATCAATCCTCGAAGAGGACCAAAATAACATCACTACACTAGAATCAATTTCAGTGTGTCCGACTGTGGCTGATCAGACCAATACGAGCTCAGGATGCTCCACCACAGGTAGGGCACAAATAATCCATGTGAACATTTGGGGTGGATTCTCTAAATTTGCTCCTCCTTCATTTCCTTTCAGGTGTTTCAATTGTGCCTTGTTCATACAGCACAGCCCCTTCTCTGATGTGGGCACACCATGTGAAACGATCCTGTGCTGGTGTCTCCCATGTCACACAGTCATTTCCAAAGTTCTTAATGGAGACCTCGAGAGTGTCCTTGTGTGTGTTCATCCTTCATTGCCAAAGAAGACCATGCCATCAGAGAAATAATGACATGACTTGCACTTGACTTTGTTTTGAGTGAGGGAGGGCTGTGCAGGTCACCAGCCTCACTTCTCCTCCAGAGCCATCTGAATCCAGTGACCAGATATTCATCAGGATGACTGGAGATGACCCAGGATGAGGCAATTGGGGTTAAATGACTTGCCCAAGGTCACACAGCTAGTGAGTGTCAAGTGTCTGAGGTGAGATTTGAACTCAGGTCCTCCGGACTCCTGCACTAGCACCCTATCCACTGCACCACCTAGCTGTCCCCTTGTATCACTTCTTCTGACCACCATGTGAATGCTTGCCTTGTGTGAGTTCTTCATAAAATAAATATGTATACAAATAAATATAAATACAAATGCATGTGTGCACCTACGTACATACATGTATACACATATGTAACTGGATGCTGGAGGCCAAGGACTGATTCTTGGTGGATAGAAAAATCCCTCTCTTGAATACTGTGGTGAGCTGCTTTGGTCTTCTGACTGATAAACTAGTCCTCCTATACTGAGGGAAAGGAAAGGCAGAAGAGAGCCCCACATGCCAATACAAGAGGCATTTGGGGCCAGGCCATCACCTCCCCAGCTACACTGATGATTGAGAGGCAAGTAAAGAGGAAGTGGGCGAGACAGCAGCACCTCAGCAGGCAACAGCTCCCATGAGCACAAGAGTGGGAGTTGAGGAGAGCAGAAACCTAGAAAAGTGTCACTGTAAAAATGGGAGTAGAGATGAAGTGATCAAGTCACCACCCCAGGACCCCGGAGCCACAAGACAGGTCTAGGCAGACTCTGGGGCAGATTTCTCATGCTTCTCCTACCCTTCTCTTTCCCTCCTTCCAACCTGCCCCCCCCCCATTCTCTTCCTGAGAGAGGTGTGTGCTTGTTTCTCAATCTCTGTTCCTTGAAAGTCAATTTGCTTCCTATTTCCTTTTTGTTTTAAAGTCATTTTTTCTCATATCAATGTTGCTAACTGCATTGTTGATGCATTACATGACTCACACGCAGCAGCAGGAAAGGTAATGGGGTGAGATGCCTGGGAAAGAGAAACAGATTTCACAACTGTGATTTATATTCACCAGGGTAATTTGGCATAACTAGGAGCTCAAACTGAACTAAAAAAAGAAATGCTTTTGTTATAACTTCGAAGAGCAGAAAGAAAAAATGTGGACCTTGATATTCCTAAGCAATGAGTCAACAGTTTGGGGTCTGGAGTTGTTTTTTGGTTTGTTTGTTTGTTTGTTTTTGGTGAGGGGAGGTTGTGATTCATATGAGAGATGAAACTTGGGCTATTTCCATTTGCCATTTCTTATTTCCTGCAGCCAATTTGAAAGGAAGACCGCACTATGTCTGAAAGTGAGACTAATGAAGTGTCTAGACATAAAGTCACACCCAAAGAGGAGGAGAGAGGGAGTGACCAGCAAGGAGCAGGGCCACCAAAGTGGAAGCCAGAAGGAGAGAGTGACTAACCCACCTCAACATCACAGCAACGCCACCGCTAGATATGGGGGTGTATGTACTTGTACATATACTTATGCACATACTTTGAAAATTGCAAAGCCCTAAACCAAAGTAAGCTATTACTATGATCTTGACCACCTGCTATTTTATATTAGTTATTTTGATATGTCTTCATGACTCAATGGCTTAGTAGAGCCCTTTCCAGCAAAATGTATTCCCCCATAGAGATTCCTTTAATAAGAAGAATTACTGCTTCAGCAGCAGCAGCATTATCATCTAACACGATAGGAGGATGCGATTCATCTATTAGAACAAAGATGGTGGCAGTTGAGAGTGGGTTCAGTGATGCAGGCATTCAATAGATCTGTACTTGCTTCAAGTGAAAATATGAGTGACATGAACAAATTCTCAGAATGTCTATGAACATATGATTCTCTCCTTCTGTGGTCAAATATTAAAATTTTTGCCAATACCTCATTAAGGGATGGAAGTGTCCATGGGAGCACAAATGATGGCAGGTCTTACCAAGAGAGTGACTTTGAGTCTAGGCTTGGTTATGGATCCTGACTATCTAAAGATTAACCTCCCTGAATTCAGGTCATTATCAGAGGAATGAACACTGCAGGAGAAAATTTTTTTTTTTTAACCACAGCGAACTCTTGAAACATGGAGTAAGCATTACAATCTGCCTCTTTGGAGGAAATACAAACCTCATATGAAGCCTCATATTACATGACCGCCATCAATGCTACTATCTAACTTTTCAACTGTGATGGGGGTTAGGGCATGCAAAACATTCTGGAACAAACTAATGATTATGACAGAAGAAAACACTTTAAAGGGGAAAAAAACCTATTTTATAGCAGTTCCCTTGTGTGGCTTGGCTGTGGTCACCCTGAAATTGGGCGTTTCCTCTCACCACCCTAGAAGGGGCCACCTGCCAAGTCAAATTCACTAGCAGACTCATATGCTAATATCAACAAGAGCCTCTTTGTGGGCATTGGATCATGGAGTAACTGGGATCCTAAAGGCTGAACCTATTTGTCTCTTCCAAAATAACAAGATCACAGAAATGTCAGAGGTGGGAGGATCCTTAGGAAATAGACTCTCAGAGCTAGAAAAGACATTAGAACGTTGAATGCCAGCACTTAAAGTATTTGAAGTTTCTTTTAAATACTGACTTTCAGAATTGGAAGGAATCTTAGAATATAGAATGTCCAAACTGGAGCATAGAAGTGAGCTTAGATTATAGGGATTGCTAATTCTTCAATGTCATAGATCCCCTGCCCCTCTTCAATGGTCTGGTGAAACCTACAAACCCTTTCTCAGAATAGTATTTTTAAATGTACAAAATAAAATATGTAGGATTACAAAGGAAATCAATTGTACTGAAATACACTTTTGGGGCAGCTAGGTGGCACCATGGACACCATGGATGGAGCACCAGCCCTGGAATCAGAAGGACTGGATTTTAAATTCAGCTTCAGACACTAACTAACTGTGTTTCCCTGGGCAAATCACTTTACCCCCATTTCCAGAAGAAAGAAAGGAAGGAAGGAAGAAAAAGGAAGGAAGGAATGATGGATGGAAGGAAAGAAGGGGGAGAGAGAAAGAGAAAGAAGGAAAGAAAGAAAGAAAGAAAAAAAGAAAGGAAGGAAGGAAGGAAGGAAGGAAGGAAGGAAGGAAGGAAGGAAGGAAGGAAGGAAGGAAGGAAGGAAGAAAGGAAGGAAGGAAGAAAGGAAGGAAGGAAGGAAGGAATGATGGATGGAAGGAAAGAAGGGGGAGAGAGAAAGAGAGAGAAGGAAAGAAAGAAAGAAAGAAAGAAAGAAAGAAAGAAAGAAAGAAAGAAAGAAAGAAAGAAAGAAAGAAAGAAAGAAAGAAAGAAAGAAGAAAGAAGGAAGAAAGGAAGGAAGGAAGGAAGGAAGGAAGGAAGGAAGGAAGGAAGGAAGGAAGGAAGGAAGGAAGGAAAGAAGGGAAAGAGAAAGGAAGAAAGAAAGAAAGAAAAACACACTTCTCAAAATATTTTTTTAAAAAGAAGTTCAAGGACCACTGGGTAAGAAAAGAACTCCTGACTTAGAAAATAAAATGTTAGATAGAACATAGACAGACTTAGAAGACAACTTAGGACAGAGATCATTGAATATTAAACTGGAAGAGACCTTAAAACAGAAAATGGAGAATGTTTGAGTTGGAAGAGTCATCCAGCCACCTCCTTCCTTTTACAAAGGAAGAAACTAAGTCTCAAAGGGGTGAAATGGTCTGTCCATGGTCATATAACTAGGAAGGACCAGGCAGAGGATTGAACATGGGTCTTCTCACTCCAAGTCTGGTGCTCTTTCTGCTGTGTAGCCCTCTCTACCACAACTTATATGAACTGATGCTGAGTGAAAGGAGCAGAACCAAGAGAACTTTGTACACAGCAACAACCAGTGTGCCAGGAATTTTTCTGGTAGAATCAGCCCTTGACAGCAATGCAAGGACCTAAAAATACTTCCAATTAACTCGAGGTAAAATGCCTTCCACATCCAGAAAAAGAACTATGGAATTAGATTGCAGAATGAAGCAGACTATTTTCTCGTGTTGTGGTTTGTTTTGTTTTGTTTTCATTGTTTCTCCCATCCATTTTAATTCTTCTATGCAACATGACTAAGGTGAAAATGTATTTAATAAGAATGTATGTGTAGAACCTATATAAGATTGCATGCTGTCTTAGGGAGAGAAAGGGGATGATGGGGAAGAGAGGGGGGAAATCTAAGATATATGGAAGTGATTGTAGAAAACTGAAAACTAATTAATTAATTAATTTAAAAAAAAAAAGAATGTATGTGTAGAACCCATATAAGATTGCAATGCCATCTTGGGGAGGCGAGGGCGGGGAAGGGGAGAGAATTGAAAACATATGGAAGTGATTGTTGAAAACTAAAAACAAATAAATTAATAATAATAATTTTAAAAGGATGTCCACTGGCCAGTAGCCCATCTAAAACCTGACTATTCCTAAACCCACTGTGGTCAAGTCCTGTCCTGGGTGCCAAGCGTCTGGGAAAAGCAAGGAAGGCTCAGTGAAAAATACATGCAGTTCTCATCCTTACAGAGCTCTTTGTCAAGTAGGAAAGAACTTGTATACACACAGAGAGAGCTAATCAGCAGTACATTTAATACACTTTAATAAACATTCAGGGTCCTAAAAATCTTGGTGCAGTTTTAATCTATCAGTTTTAAGCTACTGATAGCTTAAAGCTATTAATTAATCAGTTAAAGCAGAGACATTAATAGCTCTAAAATGCACCAAGATTTTGGGAGACCCTAGAAGAGGATTAAAAAAGGTGTGAGATCATATATCCTTATACCTGGAAGAGATCTTCTTAATCATCAAGTCCAACCTCCTCTTTTTACGAATGAGCAAACTAAGACCCAGAGAGGTTATGTAATGTTTCCAAGTTCCATGCAACTAAACTGAACTTGGACTCATATCTGGATCTACTGAAATCTAGTCTAGTGTGCTAACCTAAATTTGAGTCTTTGGTTGTAACACTTTTTAAAATTTTTATTTAATTTTATTGTTTATATTAAGTTTTTTAAAATGCTGAGTTCCAAATTCTCTCCCTCCTTTCAGCCATTCCCCCACCCATTGAAAATATGATACCCATTATACATGTGAAGACATACAAAACATACTTCTATATTCGCCATATTGAAAAAAAAGCAAAAAAAAAAAGTGAAAAACGATGCTTCAAAACACATTCAAAGTTAATCGGTTCTCTCCCAGGAGGTCAATATCATTTTTTATCCCGAGTCCTTTGGAATGATTTGGATCACTATATTGATCAGAGTAGGTAAGTCTTTCACAATTGATCATCATTACAATAATGTGCTACTGTGTACAGCATTCTACTTCTGTTCACTTTGCGTCAGTTCATATACATCTTCCCAATTTTTTTCTGAAATCATTCCCCTCATTTCTTATAGCACAATAGTACTCCACCACAATTACATACCACATACCCCAACTTTGTACAACCATTCCCCAGTTGATGGACATCACCTCAGTTTCCCATTCTATGGCACCACAAAAAGCATTGCTATAACTATTTTCATAATATAGATCCCTTTCTTTTAATCAACCTAGTTTTGATGTTACTGGGTCAAAGGGTATGCACAGTTTTATAGATCATTGGGCGTCATTCCATATTGTTCTCCAGAATACATGGACCAGTTCACAACTCACTAACAATGCATTAGTGTGTCACTTTTTCCACATTCCCTCCAACATTTGTCATTTTCCTTTTCTGTCATGTTAGCCAATCTGCTAGATGCAACATGGTACCTCAGAATTTGCATTTCTCTAATTACTAGTCATTTAGAGCATTTTTTCATATTGACAACTTTGATTTCTTCTTCTGAAAATGGACTCTTCTTATCCTGGGACCATTTGTCAATTGGGAAATGGCTCCTATTTTTATAAATTTGACTCAGTTCTCTATTTATTTGAGAAATAAGGCCTTTATGAGAGAAACTTGCTGTGAAATTTCCCCACCACCATCACCCAATTTTCTGCTTTCCTTTTAATAGTGAAATACTTAAGTAAACCAACCAACATCAGAAGGGACTAATGAGTAATCAATCAAACTGCTCATTCCACTCTCTTCAAATCTCAGACTGACTGGTTGTCAATAACCCTTAACTCTGTCCCCTGAGTGAATGTTGAAAAGTTCTACTTTTATGTCTAAAAATGTGTCTGTGTGTCCACCAATTAAATCACTCCCCACAGGCCCCCAAACTATTAGCTGCTCCCTTCTGCTCAGTCTTGTGTTGGGGCCTCATTAATCACTTTTACTACGGTCTTTACAAAGCATTCAGCCAAACTGGTAAAAATGGATGTAAGCACTGTATTGGGTCTTTAGCTAGACATGTCACAATCTTCAGTTTTCATTCAATCCTGATTCAAACTCTTCAAGCAGGGAGCAGGGCGAACGCCTTCTAAGTGAAATCCATTTCCTCATCCCGCAGCTGCATAGACTAAGGTTTGAGTCATGCATTGATAAGGAATTGATTTCTGGCCCTAAAAATCTCAGCTCTCAGTAAAACTGAAGCTGAATGGTTGACACATGGCCAGTTAGAAAGCGCAATAGAAATTTGGGTGTTTCATGTAGTTGTCATTATATTGGAAAGTTGGATAGTAAATTGCCACTCCCATCCTGGGTTCTCAGGAATGTCACTTCTCAAGATCTGAAACTTTGCTGGACTTTGGCCTGTACCTTTTTTGGCACTGAAACAAAAAAACATTTAGGGTTTTTCAAAGGGATTTGGCATTGCCTATCAGAGTCACGCAGATGGTATTAGGGAGATGAGTAGGCTGTCCCAGCTACCCTAAGTCTCCAAACTCTCCTTTTGAAATTGTACTCTCTTTCATCACCCTCACTCTCCCAGAGCACTCTGAGCCTAGGAGTGAGCATCACTGACTGGGTAGTGCCAAGCTTAATTATATCCATGCTCCATATTAAGCTGACCCAATCACTTCAGTTCCCTAGCCTTCAGTTTCTTCAACTGTAAAATCTCAAAAGGCTATTGAGAATATCAAGGGACACTACTGTGCACCCCTACTGCATGTAAAGTGCTTTTTATTTTATGAAATGTTCTCTACACACACATGTTGATTTATGACCACTATGGTGGGGATGTGATAGCTGGTCGTTTTCAGCCTTCCTTTTGCATCTGTCTCTTGTTCCCTTCCTGGAATGAGCTACTACTTCCTCCTCTCTTCTATGTTTATGGCTCTCCCATCCTTCGAGGTCCCTCTCAGATGCCATCTCCTTCATGAACTGTTCTCTGACGCCCAGTCTTCCAGGTCAAAGAGAGCCCTCCCTTTACAAATCTACCCTAGCATTTTGTTCTTTGCACTTAGCTCATGCTCCTTTATAAAAATCAGTTACTTAGGCACATTTTTGCCTCTATATTAAAGAGTGAGCTCTTTACTTACTGAGAGCAGGGCTTGTGTCTTAACTGTCTTAGTGTTCTCAGCACAGAACACAGAACCTTACACATATTCCGCTTTCACCCAATCTACTATTCTCTCCTGCCTGGACTATTCTACCAGCCTCCTAACTGATCTCCTCAACACCGGTGTTTTCTCCAATATATGTCCGAGTTCTTTGCCAGATTCAACTCTAATCACATCATTTCTGTGCTCAAAACCCTCTTAATGGCTCCCCTTTGCTACAGGACAAAAACCAGACTCCAGAGCCTAGCATTCAAGACTTCCCCAGTTCCAACCCAAATGTGTCTCTCCTAATTTTTCTATCCTCCCTCCCTGCACAAAACCTTTGGCTTTGCCAAGCCAGTATCCCAGCTATTCAGAAAGACATGGAGGCCAGTTATCCCTTTGCTCCCATTCTTCTGTCCAGAATGCCCTGTGCACTCTTCCAGCTCAGGTTCCACCTCCTCTAAGAAGTCTGCTCTGATTGGTATCAACTGAACACACCTTAATTGAGCTGAATTTGATTAAATGCATTTTCTCAGGATCTATTTTTCTGCTTCCAACTAAACTGCATACATTCACTCATCCATCCACTCATTCATCTATTTCCTCATTCATTCATCCATCCATTCATTCACTCACATAATCTCTAATTCACTATTTCATTCACTCCTTCATTCTTTTTTAAAATCATTCACTCACCCTCTCATTTATTCAATTCATTAAATTCATTGATTCATTTATTCAAATATTTACTCTCTTTTAGTCTCATTCATCAATTCATATCGTTAATTAATTTTATGAATCATTTCCTTTATTCATTCATTGTTTCAAAAAAAATTTTTGTTACCTACTTAATATGAGGCATGGATATATTAAGTACATATTAAGTATTTCATATGTGCTTCATATGGGGCTTGGCTATATTAGGCTTGGCACCATCCAGTCAGAGTCTTGTGCTTGTCACCAGGAGGATTCTTGTCATATGCAGTGGAAAGATAATTAAAACATGGTCCCTGTCCTCATAAGGCTTACAATGTGGTAACTTAGATTGAACTGAATTCAATTCAATTCAGTTCAATTGCACTTACCTGAAATGTGACTTTCCAGAGACGCTGGGAGCTTGGCACAGTCTACAGTCCCAAGTTCTCCCATTCTGTCATGGGAGACCCCAGGCATATAGTGGACAATAATCATACCAATTCCAGTTTATATGTGGTGTTATAGTTTACAAAGCACTTTCCCCCACAAAGCAGGTAGTACAAGGATTATCATTTCTGCTTTACAGATAAGGAAACAGATTACTTAGGTGAAGCAATTTGTCAAAGTTCACTTGGTGAGGAAATAGAATTAGGACGGCAGCTTATTTCTGTGGCTCCCAATCTGGGTTCTTTCTACTGTACTACACATACGGCACGTGCCAGAACCTGACTGGACATCCGGTCATGGTGATAGCCAGTCACAGCAGGCCAACGGGATTGGTATAAGGTTATTCAGGACAGCAATTATAACGAGTAGGAAGCGGAGAAAAGAGGCAAAGGAAAGGAAGGAAGAAGGTGACCATGAGGGTAATATGTTGTAGTGGAAGGGACAGTGAATTTAAAATAAGAAAATATGGATTCAAATTCCAGTTCCACTCCTTGCTAGCTACGGCACTTTGAATATGTCTTTTCTTCCTTTCCAGACTCATTTTCCTTTTTCATAAAATAATGGGGTTGGGCTAGATGATTTCTAAGGTCCCTCCGAGCTCTAAATCCTATGATCTCATAAATGTTGTTCACTCCAAGGGAAGGCAGGAATCTGGGACACAAGATAAGGTGCTGAGTGATTATCAACAGGAAATTCCCTCCTTGCTTTAGGCCAACTGTCTGTCTTCTCTGGGAGTTCCCCAGCCAACACCTGGGATCCTGGGAGGGTTTCCCCCACCCCTTCAGAGACCCCAAAGGATTGATTCTTTTTGTTCTCTCTCATCCTCATTTTTAAATTTCATGTGTGTATGTGTATGCATGTGTGTGCATGTGTGCATGTGCGTGTGTGCATGCATGTGTGTGTAAAATTTGTATTCCAGACCCACCACTATTCTCCCTTCTGTCTGAGGAGAAATAAAAGCCAACTTGCTTCAGTATCTCTTCCTTCAGGCTCCCCTCCATTCCCCAAGACCCTGATCCTAACCTACCAATTTGATACCCCTTTGTTCAATTTAGTTCAATTCAATATTTACTGTGACCTACTATTGACATGTCTGTGGTGCTATGAATTCAAAGCCAAAAGCATAACTGTTCTTGACCTCAAAAAAACCTACATTTGACTAGGGAGATAAAATTATACACATGTGAGGATGAACTCAAAATCTGAAACAGCTATATGTATATATGTGTGTGTGTGTGTGTGTGTAAGTATGTGTGTATGTATGTATGTATATAAAACTAGGCTGGTAAAGGAGAAAATTACCTTGCCCTCTAGGTTTGACTTTACCTAAGTAGGTGCCTCCCAGGCTCTTATCCCCAGTCTCCTTGGGGGGTAATTTGCATGGAAGAGTATAATGGGTTTTGGAATTGAGAAAAATTGTGGGACCTTGAACCTCAGAACCAGGACAATGATGAGGTGCAGCCTACCTAGTCTTGAATATCAGGTTAATATGTGATATCCAAGGCAGATTAGGAATCAAATCTATAAGACCAAGGGTCATTCCTCCACTGGAGAATAATAATAAGTGAATTTGATCCCTTTTGATAAGTGAGCAAAAGATATATAAAAATAGTTCTCAAAAGCATTGGAAAGTGGAAATGACATATGAAATCGTGCTTTGAAGTACCAACAAAACAATTCAAATGAAAGCAGTGCTAAGGTTTTACCTCATGCCCTGCAAGTCAGCCAAGACATCAAAAAACGGGAGTGGTCATTGTTGGAGGAGTCACTGGAAAGACACAGGTACATTAAAGTACTGTGGGGAAAGCTGAAACTGATCCCACCTTTCTGGACCAGTCTGGAATTAAGCCAGTAAAGTGACCAAAGTATTCCTAGCCTCTGGCCCAGCAATCCTACCACATGGCACATACCCCAAGATCAGACAGAAAGGTCCAGGGCACATATACCCAAATATTTATAGCAACCCTTTTTATGCTGGCAAAGAACTACAAGTAAGGTGGGTGCCCATCCGTTGGAGAGATGCTAAAAAAAGATCAGCCCTGTGGTATATTAATGAACGACATATTTTTGGGCAGTACAAAATGATGAAAATGTGATTCAGAGAAACAGGAGATTTGTAGGAAATGATGAAGATCAAAATAAGTAGAATGAAAAGAATGATACTCTTACAATGCAGATGAATTCATCCACTAAAAGGAAGTCAGATTCTGAACATTTAAAAAACAATAACAGTCCCAAAGAACAGATAATGAAACATATCTCTTTCCTTTTGGTAGAGAGAGTGGGGAATTCCAGATCAAAATGTTGTGTAAGAGAATGACTGTACCAGGCATTTTAATGTAACTGTTTTTCTTTGTTACAAGAGGGTTCAGTTGGTGGAGGTGAAGGGAGGGTGGTACTCTGGTGTTTCAGAAATTACTGTGATATTAAAATAAAAAGCATAAATAAAACATCTTTTAAAAATAAAATTTAAAAGATTTTTAACACAATTGGGGGAAATGCTGTCTAGGGTGTTGGTACATTTGGGGGAAGAAAAAACTCCAACTGCCTTTGTCTTATTGAATACAAAATAGTACCACCTCTGACTGTTGACACTCAGATCTAGCTTGAAATTCTGAATCGGGCTAGCTGTTCCTGGAATTACCACATTGATTACCTGGACTGGAATAGGAAACTGAGAAAATTAGGTGCCTGGTAGAGCTAATGGGCACATGTTTGCTGGTGCGCTTTTTGTATGTACCGTTGATGGTTTGTGTGTTATCCATTAACTGTGTGGGGTTAGATTTAGGTTGTACACAGCTTCCTATTTCCCATCAGCTACCCTGATTTTGGTCTTCTTTGGACTTCCTTTCATGTGTCTGGGCCCATGGGACCCTTACCTTCTCCCCTTACCCTTCTTTTCAGCACCCTGTCTTCAGCTTCCTTTTGTGTTTTGTGTTCCCCAATAACTTGTAAGCTTCTTGAGAGCAGGGACTGTCTTTGTTTTTATGTGTATCCCTAGTACTTAGTACTGGGTCTGGCACATAGTAGGTGCTTAATAACTATTTGTTGACTGACTGACTGTCTTTCTTTCTTGAGATCTAGTAATGAACTCACTTCTAGATGATAGTATATGCTGTTAGGGTGTGACATTGGCATCCTACTAGTTGGAGTGTGATGCTGGGACAGTGAGGTACCCTTAGATCACTGAATGTGTAACCTGAAGCTTGAGCCCATTTGAATAAGACTCCTCATTGGTGGAAGATGATTACTCAGTGATCAGTCTTCCTGAGGGGTGGATTTGTTGAGAGCTTTGAAGGAGAGAGACCCTCACTCTTCTGGCTTCCACCTTCAAGAGAGGAGACACAAGCTTCCAGACACCCTTCAGGAAGAGGTTGTTGGAGGGAAAGGAAGGCTCCAGGAAGAAGCAGATATGTAGGAAAGCCAGGATGTGTCCTCTTTCCAAGCTCTCGCCCATGCTATCCCTCATCCAGTAATCATTCTCCACCAAAGGCATCCTCCACCAAGTCTTCTGCAAATGGATTTGAGCTTAGACTACAAAACGAGACTTACTTCGCTTAAATCTAACAAGAACACAGTGGTCCAGCTTCTACAGTGGTTAGCAGGGCAGGTTGTGGTGAATGGCGGAGTCTGCAGACAGCAACCCACTTGGAGGGGCCAGAACTCCCTACTTCTGATGAGCGACCAGAAAGGGACTGCCAAGAGAGCCAGAAACTACCAGAAACATCTGTCATGGGAGGCAAGGGCCAATATGGTTCTAGTGACACTTCCATTGCCTTTTAGGGAAAATCAATCCAGGTTGCTAAGGTGTGGGCCTAACTCCGATTGAAGAAATGCAAGCAACTTTAATATATGGAGGTCGAGGAAAGGGAACAAGCATTTATTAAGCACCTACTCTATGATTAGTACTACGCTAAGTACTTTACAAATATTATTGCCCTCATTAAGCTCACTTTACAGATGGGGAAACTGAGGGAAACAGAGGTTAAGTGACTTGGTCAGAAACAGATAATAAGTGTCCGAAGATGAATTTAAACTCAGGTCTTCCTGATTTCCTAGCCACCTACCTACCACATAATTTGAGAATTGACCCTTCACCCTTACCACTCAAAATTGTGTCACCTCCAGGACAGATCCCTGTATAGAAAATAACTGATTCCTCAGCACCCACGAATATGTGTGTCCTCCAGCACAAACCTCTATCTATACATGACCCAGTCCCTCTTATGCTTTTGTGTTATTTCTTTTCTTTCTTTTTTTGGAGGCCATTAGGGTTAAGTGACTTGCCCAGGGTCACCCAGCTAGTAAGTGTCTGGGGTAAGATTTTAATTCTGGCCCTGACTCCAGAGCAGGTACTTTATTCACTGCATGCATCCCATCAAGGACAGTACTATTCAAGATCAAATGTGTTAGGTTCAGGTCACGAATGGAGAAAGCAGTTTCTCATAAAAACCTTTACAAATCTTTTCCCTTTTTCCTCTGCTTGTTATTTCATCCTTGAGATGATTTTGCTTGGCTGGATCTCTTTCTATTTGTTTTTCTCTCTGCTGTTTCCATTTTATAAGGCAGTACTTCTCATAATTTTCTACATTTCTACATAGGATTTTACAAATCACTTTATATCCTAAACTGATGATCCAATTGGCTGCCATAGCTCTCCATTTGGCAAGGAGCTCAAGTGTTTGCTGATCAAAGCAGTTTCTAGGTACTTTGGGTCTCTTACGTTTGGGCAATTGATTTATTTTTGAATGCACACATATACCACCTCTTTCTCAGAAGTGTTGTAAGAAAGGTCTAACTGTAAAGCCCCATACAAAAGTAAATTATTAGTATTGTCCTGTTAGCTTAAGCCTCTACAAACATCCTTTTTATAGTAATGACAGTGACTTAAAGTTCTCAAATGCTACAGCAGTAAAATCCAAAATAAAAACTCTTTAAGGCCAGGATAAGAGACAAACTGTTAAGGTAACTTATTTCCTTGAGAACCAGTCTGGTTCAGTTAAGGGAGGTTCTTCCCCACGTTGACTGCAAGGGGATGAAATTGTTCAGCCAGGGTGATTATCAAAGTCCCTCTCTTAACTAGAGGACTGTCAGCTACATTAAAGGAGAGAGTACTCATGTCTATGATATCCCAGATGGTTGAAAGTATTGAAGAAAACCTAGGAAAAAAGTGGAATCTGTGGCAAATGATGGCCACTTCCTAAATTCTCTCAGCTCCAGTTTCTCCATCTTTAAAATAAGTATAATAGTTGCTGAGGGCACTTTGAAAAGCATATGGCTTTATATGACTGTTGGAATTTTGGCCTCTTGGGAACCCATTTATCAGAGTAATATAACCCATTGACCACATTGATCCTGTGGGATATTTGTTCATATTTCAGCTCAGCAACTTATATGAATAAACACCTAGAAAGCACCTACTATGTAAAAGACCCTATGTGAGATACTAAGATAACAAAGGAGGAAAAAAGAACATTCTTGAACTTTTTATTTTATTTTTAATTTAATTAATTAATTATATGATTATTACTAATTAATTTAATTTATGGAATAAGACAAGCATTTCCATAACATAATACAATAAAATGAAGATTGTACATGAAACTACAAATCTATTATGCACAACTTGCTGTTTCTTTCAAATATACAACAAAATTATCATGTAAATTTCTTTTTTCTTCCCTCCCCCCACCCTAGAGATGGCAACCATTAGACACATATAGGTATATACATTTTAAATTATTCTATACATACATCTATTTATCAGTTTTTTCTCTGGATGCAGACGGCTTCTTTCTTCATATGTCCTCTACAGTTGATTGTGTATTTATAATAGACAAAATAACTTATTCTCTGAGAGTCATTCATTCATTTCACTTTTCATTATTTCGTGCAAGTCTTTTCATGCTTTTCTAAAATCATTGAGCTCATCGTGTCTCATAACACAGTAATATTCCATCATAATCATATACTATATAAAGAGAGATTTTACAAAAAAAATAGAATTGGAGCATATTGCTTATTAGACATGCATAGGTGAACAATTTATGAATAAATAAGATTTGTATAATTTCAATTATGTTAAACTTAAAAAAGGTTTTGTACAAGTAAATTAAATATAGCCAAGATTAGAAGGAAAGCAGAAAATTGGGGGGGGGGGAGTTATAGGTAGTTTATCAGATAAAGGTCTCATATCTAAAATGTATAAAGAACTTTGTTAAATCTATGAGAATACAAGACATTCCCTAATTGATAAATGGTCAAGGAATATGAACAGGCAGTTTTCCAATGAAGAAATCAAAACAATTTATAGACATGTAAAAAAATACTCCAAATCATTATTGATTAGAGAAATACAGATTAAAAATCCTTGCACTTTAAGTAGATTATATTCTACTGAGACATGAAAAGTGCATATATATATATATATATATATATATATATATACATATATATATATTCAAGGTAATTTGGGGAGGGAGAAATCATTAACAATTGTGGGGATGGGAAAGGCTTCACAAAGGATACAGAACCTCCTTTGAGGCAGCTAGGTGATAGCTACAATAAAGGAGTTAAGAGTGATAGAACACTAGACTTGGAATCAGGAAGACCCAAGTTCAAATTTGACCTTAACCATTTACTAGCTATGTGATCCTGGGCAAGTCACTTAACCTCTGTCTACCTCAGTTTTCTCAACTATAGAAATGGGGATAATAATAACACCTACCTCCCTTGTTGTTGTGTGGATCAAATGAGATAAGAGTTGTAAAGCACTTTGTACAGTGCCTGGGGCTCTATGGGCACTTAATAAATGCTTATTCAGTTCTTTCTTCCTTATTTCCTTCCTTCCTTCCTTTCTTCCTTCCTTTACCTGAGTTGAACCTTGACAGAAATTAAGGACATTGAGAGGTAAAGGTGAGGAGAGAGGGCATTCTAGACACTGGGCATGGTTTGTGAAAACACAGAGAGATGGAAGATAAAATTAACTAAACCAATAGTCTAATTTAGCTAGAACACTGTGAAATGAAACTAGAAAGCTAGTTTGGAATCCGAATTTTGAAGGGTTTCATTGCCAGGCTAAGGAGTATATTTTGTGTTTGTACATTTGTATACCCTGGAGGGGATAGGGGCTGTACATAATCAGCTTTGAGCAAGGATCAATGTGATGAGTTGTAACTTGAGATCAAAGGGTATGGACCATGTTATAGGCATTTGAAAGGTACCTCCCAAGGAAATGGACTTGTGCCTTGTACATTGATATCCTACACATTGGGTTTCTGATACTGGGCCTGCTTTATGAAGGTTGGTCGACTGAGGTACAGGAAGATAAAGTCTCATTGGAGAAGTCACTTTAACGTGTAAGTGAAGAGATTTGTCTTTTTTCACCACTCCCCCCTCCTCCTTGTTTCTCTTCCTGGTATTTTCAAACCAGAGTGCTGCAAAACAGGGGAAGGGGATGTCTTCATTCCATCCCCCTGGGGAGCAAAAATGGTGCCTTGAAGGAGAAGCACATGACTGTGCTTGGCCAGATGACCCAGGGTGGGTGGGATTGGGAGAGGGAGGACGACTATTCTGAATCTTCATTCCCTGGATGTCTTCTTTTGTCTTTCTGTTTCCTTTTCTCAGCAAAAAGCAAAAACCAGAGATTCTAAGAATGAACACTCCCACCCTTGGGAGTTACCTCATGAGTAATTCTGAGTTAATGAGAGATGAAAAGTTACTTCGGTTTGAGACTGGGTCACTGGCTTTCCAGGGGGAGATTTGCTCAATAGTATGCAGTTTGGAGAAGAAAGAAGACTGTTCTTTAGCTAGGGGAAGGAGATCTGGGTGTCTCCAATCCTCCATAATATGGATGCAAGTTGCTCAACAGTGAAGATGAAAGGTAAACGGGAAATGTTTGCTCAGTCCCAAAAGCGCCTTTCCCTTACCTGGGAGAGTTAATATCTCTAATGAACTTTCTGAGTATTTCATGCCTCTATATTTATTTATGGTTATTTGTGAGTCTGTCATATGTTATGCTTTTTCTGTGGTAGCTAAAATAATAGCTGT
Source organism: Notamacropus eugenii (assembly GCF_028372415.1). Classification (NCBI taxonomy): domain Eukaryota; kingdom Metazoa; phylum Chordata; class Mammalia; order Diprotodontia; family Macropodidae; genus Notamacropus; species Notamacropus eugenii. Next base: position 9,992,759 of record NC_092872.1, on the reverse strand, counting down.
CCCATACTTGATATTTACATTGTCCACTGTCCACCTGTGTACATGGGGTCCCTGTTACTATTTGGGAAAACCTAGACCTCAGTTCTATTTAGGTTTCCTCAGTGTTTTATTCTGGGGTAGGAAGAGAGTGCCTAAAAGGGAAATTGATGCTTCTGGTGGTCAGCCTTCAGGGTGGAACCCAATCCATGTGAGTCAAGAGCCTCGACTGGATCCCAGGTTATCAGATACATTTAAAATGGAAATTGAAATGCCTACCTCACTGGGCTGTTATAAGACTCCAAGGAGTTCTAAAGTACAGGACAAGTATCAGCCATTATTATCATAGACATTTAATAAGCTTGAGAGCTGTCTAGTAAGCCACAGAAACCATGGAAGCATTCTGCTGCTACCCTGGATGGATGTAAATATTGAAACTTGAAGCCTCTCTTGCCAATAAATCCTTCCAAAATTAATATTAGTTCAAGCTGGGCAGCAGAGGAGAGGATTAATGAGGTGAGGGGAAGCTAAAAGATGGAGATGGTGCCCAGCTCCACCACTTAGAAGCTCTGACTTTGGGCAAGTTACTTTTCCTCTCTGAGTCTTGGCTTCTCCATCTGTAAAACAAGGACAATACCACCTATACTACTGATTGCACTGGCCTATTATAAGGAGACTGTTTTGTAGGTGCTAGATCAGAGGTCCTCAAACTTTTTGGTCTCAGGACCCCTTTACATGGTTAAGAATCACTGAAGATACTCCCCAAAGAGATTGGGCTTATATGGATTATGTCTATTATTTTTCAGTATATTAGGATTTAAAATATCTTAATATTATTATGAAAATAGTCTTGACCTTGAGGATCCCCATAGGGCAAGAGTACCCAGATCATACTTTGAGAAGGAGGAACTATGGTAATAGCAAGAGGTAGCATGCAACAAATCTCTTGGGTTCAATGAGAGTAGGGGTAGGGCTCTGTATCCCACTACCAGATCTGTTCTGGGTTCACACACAGACTAGGTTCATTCATGGGTATACTCACCCACTAAAGTGAGCAACCAGACCTTTTTAGGAAGTCTCTTCTCTCCTATGCCCACTTTAAGCTTGGACTTGACTTTTGTGTAGGGCCCTCCCAAGAGAGATCAGAGAGACTCAGTGTATGATGTAGATCTGGTTTGACAGCTATTTCTTTCCTCCACACAAACAAAAGAAATACCTAAAACACGAAAGACTCGTAGGGTGTGATGACAAAGACATAAAGCATGAGAGAGTAAGTAACCTATTACTTTTAAACAAACACTAAAACATGAAACATTTTTGTGGGATTGCTGAACAGACATTTTGACCTTACCTTGGCTCCGTATTGGTCCCTCAAGGTCCGTCATATCTCCTGGACAGCTAAGGCATGGTTTGGGCTCATCCTTCTATCAGTGGTTGGTTATCTCCTCAGAGAAGGATATAGTTAAAGAAAACTCCTTCTGGGCTTAGTCAGCCCTAACTGAGAGACCCAGGAACTTCTGAATTCCTGAAGTAGCCACTCCCTAAAAGTCAATCTCTCAGGATTTATGTTTAGTCACCTGTGCTAAGGAAAAGAAATAGAAGAGGAAGCCAGTGGCCTGAAGTCCAAGCTCAGGCTCCCCAGATGATGCATAGGCTCATAGGCATGTGCTAGCAGCTGCTAGAGCAACAAGGAGGAGAAGTATCCCCTCCCCTCTATACCCCTCTTCCTGGAATTCTAAGAGAGAGCCTCACAGCATTCCCTATAGACTCAAAGAGTGGGAAAAGAGAGAGAGTAATAAGGCCTACTGTGTGGTCTACTTAAATTCTTCCTAGCTCAGAAATCAACATTCTTCCCTTGCCTAAAGAGCCAAAGGGACCAATGAGTAGATTATTTCATCTCCCAAAGTACCTGTTCTTAAATACTGAGCACATAAGTCCCTGAAAATGGCCAGATTAAGTTAAGCTCCAGGAATGCTCAACACCCTTTATATTCTCCCCCATGTTAAAAATTTGCTGTTCTCAGAAAATTACCTATGATGTATTTGACACATCCATATCCTGAATTATAGAAAACTCTCTGGAGAAACTCAAGCATTGTCCCTTTGAGTGGCTCCCTCAGTGCCTTGCACTAAAGAGTACCACCAATAAAGTCCATGTGACACAGTTCTTAATGGCCTCTATTATATGCATATAAAGAGACCTAGCAATCCATTCAACATAGTTCTTAAATAATCTAACAATTAATAGTCTTTTGTGAAGGCTCAGGCCTTCCATAGATGATGAGCCTAGAGACTACAAACACCCCAAATCCACCACCAAATAATCTCTGTTCTAGCTATAATAGTGTAGGAAATTCTTAGAAAAATTATGAGAATCAATGTGATGTAATAGAAAGATTTGGCACCAGAAGACCTTAGAGTCCTAGGTGCTGTATACCGTAGGGGAGATAGAAAGTGTGACTCTCTCTTTACTTTGAGAGCGAAGGGTTAAAAGGGGGATAAAATAAACACTAGCTATAATATAAAATAATGCTTGGGATATAGACGTAGAAAAGATCTGAGATATCAAATAAACCTAATCCTTCATTTTACAAACAAGGAAAATGATGCCTGGAAAAGTTGAATGACTTACCCAGGGTCTCTATCTATCTTTCTGTCTCTGTGTCTCTCTGTTCATCTCTCTCTCTCTCTCTCTCTCTCTCTCTCTCTCTCTCTCTCTCTCTCACACACACACACACACACACACGCACACACACACACACAGTAGGTAGCAGAGCTGGGATTTGAACCCAGGGCCACTGACTCCAAACTCAGTGGTCTTGCTACTAAATCACTCCACCTGATGAGTAGATTAGAAAGGCATGAACTCTGCATGATATGAGATAGAAAATACCAACTGAGGTGTAAGAGGGAAGGCATCTGGATACTGGATTTAGCCTTGGATGAATGGATAGGCTTCATTAAGAGAGGATGTAGACCCTGAAAGCACAGGTGTCTTCTGTCCTTGTCTGGTCATGTCTGCAAGTTTCTGGGTATTCCACTTTAAGAAGGTAGGACTTTGGAGCTTGACCAGAGAAGAGCAACCAGGCTGGGAGAACCCTAGAGAATATGTTATATAAGCTTTAAACTAGGAATTTTCAGTCTAGAGATGAGACTTAAGAGGGATGTGATAGCTACTTTCAGATACAAAGGGCTGCCATGAATAAAATAAAGATGAACATATAAAAGTTTCAAGAGTTGCATATTTTTGCTTGATATAAGCAAAAATGTCCTATTGGAGACAGATAAATAGATGATAGCAGATAACAGAGAGGCGGCAAAGTATACAGAGCAGGGGGCCTGGAGTAAGGAAGTCCTGAGTTCAAATGTGACCTCAGATACTTACTAGCTATGTAACCTTGGGCAAGTCATTTAATCTTTGTTTGCCTAGTTTCTTCAGCTGAAAACGGGGATGACAATAACACCTACCTCCTAGGGAGACTCTGTTGTCAGGGCCAAATGAGATAATATTTGTAAAGTATTAAGCACAGTGCCTGACACATAGTAGGTACTATGTAACTAAAAATGATAGGTAGATAGATAAGTAGATAGAAAGAAAGAAAAAGAAAGGAAGGAAGGAAGGAAGGAAGGAAGGAAGGAAGGAAGGAAGGAAGGAAGGAAGGAAGGAAGAAAAGTGGATAGATAGATAGATAGATAGATAGATAGATAGATAGATAGATAGATAAACTTCAGAGCCAAATACATACCAGGCACTGAATGTTGGTGATACAAAAATAAGAAAACAAGACAGTTCCTACTCTCAAGGAGCTTGCCTTCTAACGTGAGAAGACAGATGATAAAAGTACTAGAAAGGGCCAGGAGGGTAGACATAAGCACAAGGCAGCTGATGCAGAGGCTGAACAGACTGGAGAGTAAGTCATAGTGAAGTGAATAGCATGGCTGGGGCCCCCATGATATCAAGGTCTCATACAGGGACTAACCAATTAAAAGTGAAAGATATCCCAAAGCGCTATGGACTGTTTGAGGAGGTGATGGGCTCCCCCTTACTGGAGTCTTCATGCAAAGGCTGAATGACCCATTGTGCAGACTTGTAGGAGAGAGGTATGTGTTTCAGGTAGATGTCAGGCCAAAGGGCCTCAAAGGTCCTTATAATCTCTGAGATTCTAAGAATCTGGGTATGAATTCCTGGCTCAGTTATTTACAAGCTAATATGTGGCCTGAAGCAAATTCTTTCCCTCCTGTGGGCCTGTTTTGTTACCTTTTAAATGAAAGGATCTTACTAGACAATCTCCATTCCATCTTTAAATCTTTAATGTTCATTCCATCTTCAAATCTTATGATTCCATGAATGTTTCTCAAGATATTTTGCTTGTATCTTGTCCCATAGAGCAGGGGCTGTTAGCTTTTGGAGGCTCTGTCCAGAGCCTTTCTCACTGGAGGGAGTAGGGTAGTTAGTGAGGAGGCACTCATGAAAATGAGCAAGAGATTTCTGAGCAGTTCTCTTATCAAAACACTTGCTCCTCCCAAAAGGGGCAGCGCCGAACTCTGTCCAATAATCAGAGGGCAATTGTGGGCCCCTTGATGGGGGGGAAGTAACGTATTGTAGTAACAGTTGCCACAAACTTTTCCACAACCCACAGAGAGGAAAGGATGTGTGGGAGGAGTTCAGAGAAACCTGGGGACCCTAAACTACTAAGGGGGATGAAGAGGAAGTCCCCAGCTGCAGCTGGTGGTAACATCCCTTCACAAAATCATCTTGGGCTCCCTCATACTCTCTTGAAAACCCACCTGGTAGTGCCGCAGTCCTAACCTCCACCTAAAAAATCAGACAGGCTAGCTCCCCAAGGAAGCCTTCCTACACTGATCAAAGATGAAAAAGTGAAGGTGATAGCTTTCCTTAACCCCACCCTTGCTGTGCAGATGAAACCTGCCTATTTTGCAGATGAAAAAACTACTACTATTCAGGTACTAAACAATTAAGAACTCTGGGAGCCAAGAGTTGAACCCCCATCTCTCCTGACTCCAAGTCTAGCACACTCTTTACTGTCTTCACCGTACCATGCTCTCAGTTGGTGTCTAGGGTTCTATGAGCTGGGATGTTAACTGGTACTCACAATGTATATGGACACAGTAAAGAAGGGGAGGGAAGGGCACTCCAGATGAGGAGGACTTCCTGTGTGAGCAAGGTAATAGAGATGAGGGCATCTAATGAGGTAAACTTCAAACTTCTTGGTATTCAAGACTCACGACGATGATGAAGATGATGATGATGATGATGATAAATAGCTCACATTTACGTAGGACTTTAACACTTACAAAGAAAGTGCTTTCTATTTGATACCTCATGTGATCCTCACAACACCCCAACAAGACAGGTGCTATTATTATCCCCATTTTACAGGTGACAAAACTGAGTCTGAGAGAGGTTAAGAGGCTTGAAACATTAAGTAATCACAGGTCTGGTTCCACCAGACTTTTCCAGTCTTCTCACGCAACTTCCCTCCAGTGTCCTAATCAACCCCTGGAAGAGGTAGAAGCATAGAAATTCTCACCGCATTTTTCCACTGGACTAGAAGCAATGGACGTATTTTATATATTATAGCTTCCAATAGTATCAATTTACGCACCACTTCAGGGGATTTATTTTTCACACTAATCCATCACTCTTTGTGTTTTCCAATGTGGTAAGACTACCCCCCTGTATATAGCCTGCATCCCCCCTCCTGACTATTCCCAAAGCTTAGGAATATCCTTCTATTTATACTCCCCCTACCCCACTGAAAATCCTATCTATCCTTTAAGATCTAATTCAAAGGTCATTTCCTCCAGGAATCTTTCCTGAATCCCCCGCAGTGGATCGTATTCTGGGCACACGACCCTACTCACCCACTTCACATTTCATTTACAACTCTCTGAAGAACTTATATATTATTTGTAGTATTGTTATCTCCTTATTAGACCGTTAGCTCAAGGAGACGAGAAGGCAGAGACTGTGTCTTATCTAACTTTAGATCTCCTCCAGCAGGAGTTATCAGATATTAAACACTTATTATACCAGATGCTCAGGGAAACGCTAAGTCTAAAGGATAGGCTCCGGACTCTGTGGTTTACCCTCTATCTACTATACCACAATCTTCTTCTAATGCCTCCTATGAGCCCAGAAAAGAAAACAAAGACTCTGTGATTATAAAGGGGAATGTGAGCTGAGCCTGGAAGAATGAATAGGATTTGGGCAGGAGGTGATTCTAGGAAGAAAGACTAACATGAAGTCTGGACAAAGGTCCAGAGGTAAGTGGTGGGAAGGAGGAGATGGGAAAAAGAGGAGAAGAATCTTGTAAAGTTGTGATGGGATCGATGAGTTGGGCTGGGCATGAAGTAAGGTAAGTAATCCTTGGAAAAGAAGAAAAAAAAGACCTGCCAAGTCCTGACTCTGATGTTATTCAGGAAATAACTTCATGTCTCTGGGTTTTTATTTCTTTATCTTTAAAATGGAGTTAATAGGGCCAAACCAGTGCCCAACATTGGGGAACTATCCCGAAGCAAGAGACAGCACCAGACAGCACTCAGCACCCAATCAGCAGCAGAAGAAAAGGTCAGACCAGCTTTAAGCAGTGGGCACCTGACCTAGCATCCAGGCAGACAGTTTCCACCACAGGAGACAAAGTCATACAGTTCCTACAGAAGGTAATATCTAGTCTTAGCCATCAAACTCAGGATCCTGCAGGACTTCCTATATACCATTCAGGAATGTGGGAGGAGAGTTTGACCCATGTGCTAACTCCTAGTCCAGAAACCAAGACTGGAGGTATGAGAAAAGAGAAGGAAAAAACAAACATAATGCAGAAATACTTTGGGCTGAAAGAAACTCAGGAGATAAACACCCAGAAGAAAGTCGCTCCACAAGTGCAAGTGGATTCTCAGAGATAAGAATGTTGTAGCTGTAAGAGCTACAAGAGTTATTTTGTAGTGGTTTGCCATTTCCTTCTCCATATATTTTATACAGAAAGAAACTGAGGCAAACAGGGTTAAGTGACTTGCCCAGGTCATACAACTAGTGTCTGAGGTCAAATCTGAACACTTCAAGCAATCATAAAAGAAAGCATTCAAGTGTCAAGGAGCCATAATGAAGTTAACTGAAGATTTGGCAGCTGCCATCGTCAAGGAGGGGAGATCTTGGAATAGGATACTCCAAAAGGCTTACAGTCAAGAATAACCTACCCAGAAAAACTAAGTATATTCTACAGGGCAAAAAATGACCTTTTATAAAATTTTCCTGAGTGGATCCTTTGAAATGGAAATGAAAAATAGAAGAGTACATCTGAAAGGGACCATGTGAAGATTGCTTAAGAGAGAGAAGAAATAAGTATGCTTTCAGAACTTTAATATCTTCAAGGGTAATAAAGAAAGAGTTAGTCTTTGTTCTATCTTGATGGTCTGAGGAGCAGAAGGAAATAGGAAGGGTACGGTACTGTATTGGGAAGGAAAAGAGGAAGAGGAGGGAATTCACTATCTCACATAATAGCGGTGCATGAGATGAAGAGCATATGAGCAGGGAGGATGGAGAGAGAATGGGAGGAAAAGTATCCCATAAGCCTCACTTTTAAGTCAAGTGGATAAAGGAAGCTTGAAACACATTCCCACATATAATCACATTCACATTCATACACACACACACACACACACAATATGGTAAGGAGATATATACGTATAGTCATCTGTAGATGTATATGTATACTCAATAGGGTCAGGTGAGCATACATCAGGAAGAGTATACGAGACAGGAGTATATGAGAGAGGGAAGGCTAGGTGATGGAGAAGTCATTGGCATCAAGATCAAATATAAACAAATACCACCATTAGAGGGGAAGGGAAGGAGAGTGAAAGAGAGAGTAAAAGAAAAGAATGAAAACTCTGGGAGGGGGGGAGATAGGAGTCATGGGGAAGAGGAGAGGGTCAAATAAAAAAAGAAATAAATAGAATAAAAAGAATAGATAATAATAAAATAGAATAAATGGAATAAAATAAAAAGAATTATAATAAAAAGAATAAAAATTAAATAATACAAAGAATAAAAGAAGAAGAAAAATGAAAATGGGACAAATACTTAGAGGGTGTCAAGAAAGTGCTTTATAAACTTGAAACTATAAAAATGAGCACGACCTGAAGAGAAGATGGAGTTAAGGGTAAGGAATGACAGGTGGATGGTCAGGGTGCTTCCCAGATACCCTGAAGATATTTGGAGAAATCGAGGAAGGCTTCCAGCACATTGAGTGTCATTTATAGGCCCAGACAAGAGCCACACAGGATTGGCAGTTATGGATGGGCTTCAGTCTGAAATAGAAGGAAATCCTAAATGAATGACATGAGATTTAGCATGCTCTGCCCCTACAGGAGGCCTTCACTGCCTTACATCTCATACAACCCTTCACAGGCTATGGCTACCACCCGCCCAGCCAAAGGTCACCTCTTTTCTTTTAGGCCTTCTGGGCTTTTGAGGAAGTAAATGAATGAGGGTGGTGACTTCTTCCCCAAAAGGGAGCTGATCTATCCTGGTGTTAACAGTAACTCTCATTTCAATGGAGTCTTAAGGATTATAAGATCCCCTTCAGCACCCTATTTCCTCTCACTCTCTTCTAAACTCTCTGAAATCTGACTTCTTTCCATTGAAACTGCCCTTTCCAAAAGCTATCAATGATCCCCTTAACTGCCAAATCTAATGGCCTTTGCTCATTCCTCCTCCTCCTCGATTCTTGACCTTTATAAAGCATTTGACATCATTGACCACCTTTTCTTCCTGGAGGTTTTCATGACACTGATTTGTTCTAGTTCTCTTTCTATCAGTCCAAATGCTCCTCAGTCCCCTTTGCTGGCCCTTCATTCATATCATGCACTCTTAATTGTGTGCCCCCAGTGATGTACTGATAAATATTTAACAATCAGTCCTCTGGGGAGAAGGGGGAGGGGGAAGTATGTCCCCTGGCACACTGTTAAATTTAATCCACTTTAACAACATTTTATCCATCACTTTCTTAAACCCAGACAAAACAATAAATCAAGTCCTAATTTGTAGTGTTTGCTGATTTCCCAGGGGGAAAACTTAACAACAGGCTTTCCTGAGATGGTTTGAGCCAGCTCCTGCACTCCTCTGGGGATCCCCCAAGTGTCTTTCCAGAGCCTCCTCTTTTCACTCCATGCAATCTCACCTGGAGATCTCATCTGCTCCCCATGGGTTCAATTCTCATCTCTTTCATAGCTATGTCCTCTATAGGTAGTTGGGTGGGTGCAATGAATGGAGAAGTGGGCCTAGATACTTCCTGTTTCTCATAATATCCTCTGCTCCTGTCTCCTTTCCTCTATACTGACTATTCCCCCATGTGTTGCCTCAGTTTCCCACCAGGCCCAGCTGAAATCTTATCTCCTGCAGGGTGGGCTTTCCCAGCTCCCCCAGCCACTAGTGCCTTATCTGAGATTACCTTCAATCTACTCTGAATATATCTTAGACACACAAGTTATTCACATGTTGTGTCCCCCACCAGAATTTAAGCTCATTGAGGACAGGAACTGCTTTTTGCCTTTTTTTGTAACCTTGAAGCTTAGCAAGGTGCCTGCCACATGGTAAATACTTTAAAATCCCTGCTGGTGACTTTTATTTCAACATCCCTGAGAGCTCAGCTCTTATCACTATGCTATCACCAGGGCTGAGACCCAAGTGTGTATAAACCAAAACCAAGAGGTCTAAGATAGAAGTGGGAATTTGGAGGCCAGACAGGAAAGTCAAGATCAGGAGGTCAGCACCAGAACAGGGCAGGACACAGTGAATGTTGCTGAAATGTCTATTTTTCTGCCTCAACTCATCCCTACAGATTTTCAGCCTTTCATTATGATGGCACAATGATGGGGGAAGGAAGCTAGCATTTCTTAATCACCTACTCTGTGCCAGGTACGTGGTACATTGGATAGAGTGTTGGGCCCGAAGTCAAATTTCAGATCTGGCCTCAAACACTCCCTAGCTGTGTGACCCTAGATAAGTCACTTCACCCTTCCTCATCTATAAAATGAACTGGAGAAGGAAATGGCAACCAACCTAAGTATCTTTACCAAGAAAACCTAAACGACGTCCTGAAGAGTCAGACATGACTGAACAGCAAGTGAACACACCACCAAAGTGTCCGGCATTGCTAAGGGCTTTACAGTTACTGTATCACTTGATTCTCACCCTTTAAGGTAGGTACTATTATCATCCCCATTTTACAGCTGAGAAAACTGAGGCAGATGCAGGTTAAGTGACATGCCCAGGATCTCACAGCTATTAAGTGACTGGGGGCAGAGCTTCCTGATTCCAGGCTATCCACTGTGACACCTAGCTACCACTTATTACCTGTGTGATCTGAGGTAAGTGACCTTTTTGGGCCTCAGCTATACCTGTAAAATGAGGGTATAGGACAGAATGACTTCTAGGTCCCTTTCCCTCTCTACAGCTATGATCCTATGATTCAATAACTCTTTAAAATGGTGACCTAAAGCACTATGTTGGGAAAGTCCAGCCTGGAACCTCCTAATTAGTCCTAGACCTATTCCCAAGTAGCTTAGTGGGAAGTATAGACAGAGGAAAGAGTTCTTCCTCATTTGCATTCCAAGTCTGTTCCTTGTTACTTCATACGACCTTGGACAAATTTTACCACTATGAGCCTTTTTCTTCATCATTAGGCTGTAAGTTCCTTGAGGATAAGACTGCTTTTTGCCTCTTTGTGGATTCCCAGACCTTAGCCTCTTACATAGTAGGCACTTAATAAATGTTTATTGATTGAAATTGAGGGGTTTGGACCTCCCTTTCAGATCTAAATCAATGAAAATATACAAAGTGTCCCACGGGGCTTTTTGTTGTTCAGTCCTGTTCAGCTCTTTGTGACTCCATTTGGGGTTTTCTTGGCAAAGACACTAGAGTGATTTGCCATTTCTTTCTCCGGCTCATTTTACAGATGAGGAAACTGAAGCCTATTCAAGTGATTTGGGCAACTAGTAAATGGTCTGAGCCTAGATTTGAACTAGGGTCTTCCTGACTCCAGGACTGATGCTCTGTTCGCTTCACCACCTAGCTGCCCCTCCAAGGGTCTTAGTGAAGTTTTTAAGCTTAAAGTAAAAATGAAACTTCACTTTTAAGTTATAGCTTAAAAAAAAAAAAAAGCTTGTATTAAGACTTTGGGGCACCCTGTGTGATCTAACTCCAGAAAGCTGGTCCTTTCACCTTTCACATTCAGTTTGTTTTAATTAATAAACACTATATTGTGGATTGACTCTTCCCCAGAGCTAAGTAAGCTCTGGTCAATGGGGAAGAAAGATTATGATAGTATTATGCTGTATATTACATAATATTATATTAATAATGATCATCACTGTATATTACATAATGTTATATTGATAACGATGGACACGGCATATGACATAATAATGTATTGATAACGATGGACACTGCATATGACATAATGTATTGATAACGATGGACATGGCATATGACATAATGTATTGATAACGATGGACGCTGAATATGACATAATGTATTGATAACGATGGACGCTGCATATGACATAATGTATTGATAACGATGGACATGGCATATGACATAATGTATTGATAACGGTGGACGCTGGGACGCTGCATATGACATAATGTATTGATAACAGTCTCTGCATATGACATAATGTATTGATAACGATGGACGCTGCATATGACATAATGTATTGATAACGATGGACATGGCATATGACATAATGTATTGATAACGATGGACGCTGCATATGACATAATGTATTGATAACGGTCTCTGCATATGACATAATGTATTGATAACGATGGACGCTGCATATGACATAATGTATTGATAACGGTCTCTGCATATGACATAATAGTATATTGATAATGATGGATGCTGCATATGACATAATATATTGATAACGATGGACACTGCATATGACATAATAATGTATTGATAACGATGGACATGGCATATGACATAATGTATTGATAACGATGGACGCTGCATATGACATAATGTATTGATAACGATGGACGCTGCATATGACATAATGTATTGATAACGATGGACATGGCATATGACATAATGTATTGATAACGATGGACGCTGCATATGACATAATGTATTGATAACGATGGACGCTGCATATGACATAATGTATTGATAACGGTCTCTGCATATGACATAATGTATTGATAACGATGGACGCTGCATATGACATAATGTATTGATAACGGTCTCTGCATATGACATAATGTATTGATAACGATGGACGCTGCATATGACATAATGTATTGATAACGATGGACGCTGCATATGACATAATGTATTGATAACGGTCTCTGCATATGACATAATGTATTGATAACGATGGTCTCTGCATATGACATAATGTATTGATAACGATGGACGCTGCATATGACATAATGTATTGATAACGGTCTCTGCATATGACATAATGTATTGATAACGATGGACGCTGCATATGACATAATGTATTGATAACGGTCTCTGCATATGACATAATGTATTGATAACGATGGACGCTGCATATGACATAATGTATTGATAACGATGGACGCTGCATATGACATAATGTATTGATAACGATGGACATGGCATATGACATAATGTATTGATAACGATGGACGCTGCATATGACATAATGTATTGATAACGATGGTCTCTGCATATGACATAATGTATTGATAACGATGGACGCTGCATATGACATAATGTATTGATAACGGTCTCTGCATATGACATAATGTATTGATAACGATGGACATGGTATATGACATAATGTATTGATAACGGTCTCTGCATATGACATAATGTATTGATAACGATGGACGCTGCACATTACACAATACCCTACTAATGCTGAGGACGATCGTAGACGGTGGCCAGCCCTTTGTCTTTCTCATTTCCCTAGTGCTTGTGCCTGGCACACACTAGGTCCTTGATAAGGGTTTCTGAGTGACTGAGCATTTCCGCGGGGCCTCGTTGGAGCTCGGCCAGCCGGGTCCGGGGGTCCGGGGGTCCGGGGTCCGGGGTCCGGGGGTCCGGGGGTCCGGGGTCCGGAGGTCCGGGGTCCGGGGTCCGGGGGTCCAGGGGTCCGGGGTCCGGAGGTCCGGGGTCCGGGGGTCCGGAGGTCCGGGGTCCGGGCTGCGCCCTCCGCCAGGCCCTGTGCCACCGCAGACCTCAGTCTCCCTAAAGGCACAAAAGCCACGTTGGGGCCCCGGCTGCGGGGTCCGGCCGGCCTCGCCCCCCGCGGTGTCGGGGCCCTTAGGAAGGAGGGGGTCGGGTGGACGCGGCTGACCCCCACCCCGAGGGCCTAGGGAAGGAGCCACGTGAGAGCCCGCGGAAGGAAGGCTTGGGGGGCATTTGGCCGCCTGGAGGGCACGGGACCCCAGCAGGTGGGCACCTTAAAGAGATGAACAGAGAGGGGGAGGGGGTGTTGGAGAGAAGCATTGTTTTCTTAAAGCCTTTCCCCAGGGAATCAATTAATAAACAAGTCCGGTTAGTTAAGGGGGGGGCAGGGTGGTAATCTAAAAGTGGTTGGGTTTTTTTGGTAGAGCTTCGATTTACGAATGATTTTACATAGCGAAAAACGAGGCCGACCCCTGCCTGCTCCGGCCCCCACAGAGGCTCCCGGGAAGTAGGGCAAAGAGCGTAGGAGACCAAGGCCGCATGCGCAGCCTGCGTTCTCCGAGTTCAGGCCGGGGCCTGCTGGAGGCAGGGCAGGGAGAAAGGGAGCGGTACGCATGCGTGCGCGTAAAAGTGGAAAGGAGTGGGGGAGCGGCCTGTGAGCGTGCGCACAAGGGGAGGACACGGAGGGCCCCCGGGAGACAGACGAGTGAGGTAGGAAGGGCCCGGCAGGGCTCGGAAGCGCTTAGCCCGCAATCTTGGGGGAGGGAAGAAGGGAGGGAGGGGTGAGGAGATAGAGGGAAGGGTGGGGCGGGAAGTCGGGGGAGTGGGCGGAGCGAAGCGGTGACGCAGCCCGCCGATTACCCAGCCCCCTCCACGGCCCTCCCTGGCACTGACGTGGCTGCCGTCGGGAGCCGCCATCTTGTGGGAGCAAAACCAACGCCTGGAGAGCCGATAAAAAGAAGCAGCGGCAGCCGCTCGCGGGTGAGGAGACGGGAAGCCCGAGGCTCAGGGGCGAGGAGGTAAGGCGAGGCCCCCCTCCGCCACCCCGGGCCCCTGCCCCGCCGCGGCCGTCCTCGGCGCCGGGGCCGGGCGGGGGAGGTGACGGGAGCGGGGCCAGAGCAGGCCAGGCCCGAGGCGGCCGGGCCCAGCCGGGGCGGTCCGCGGCGAGGAAGGCCGCGCTCCGACCGAGGGAGGCCCACGGCGGGGGGGGTTCGTGAGGGGGCGGCCCGGAGCGCGGAGCCTGGGGCCGGGGCGGCGGGGTTGGGGTGGGGCGGGGACCGCGGAGGCCAGAGAGCCGGGTCGGAGAAGCGCCTCCGGTGTGCGAGGCGGCAAGGCCGCGAGAGCCGGGTACGAGCGGGGGCGGGGCGGCGGGTCGTGGGGTGTCTGCGGAGCTTTTGTTAGTATGTTATAGGATCGGGGCGGAAGCGGGGGCCTGGAGGCCCTCGAGGCCCACCCCCGCCGGTTCCCTATGGGGAAACTGAGGCCAGCGGGGGCAGGGTTCGAACTCGGGTCTCCCTCCTCTCACACTCGGCCCCGCCGAGCTTCCTTCGGGCCCCCCTTGGCCCGGGCGGGCCATGTTTAACCGAAGGCCGGAGCCGGCCCGACCCCGAGGCGGACACGAAGCCGTTCTCCGGCCGCCCGCAGGGAGGTTACCGCCGAGAGCCCGAGGCTTTGAGTCATTTTGCGGTGGAGGAAGGAAGGGGGGAGGAGGAGGAGGCATCCCGGTTTCTGTTCCTGGTCGGGTTTGTAATAACGCCTAGCTGTAGGAAATGCCGTGTAGACGGATTCCGACCCCACGCCCCTAAGGTTCGGAGTGAGGGGGTCACGGCTGGGTGCCCCGAGGCCAGCAAGGGAGGTGACTTGCCCAAGGTCACCCGAGGCTGGGGCTCGGACCGACTTCTCCGACTGCCACACCGCCGGCCTTTGTGGAGGAGCGCGGTCGGTCTACACCGAGTGCCGATCCCGGGAGAACGGCGTGCTTGGCCGCCGACGTTGCGATCGGAGGCAGACCTTCGGGGAGCGGGTGTCCAGGCTGCTGTCGGTGGTCGTCGTGGACCTGTGCTCGGTGTCCCTGCCGTAGGGTCAGCCCTTCGGCCAGATGTAGAGAGGGGATGGAGGAACAGTTCCGTCACTGGAGTGACTCCGCTGGGCGCTTGCTGTTGCATAATCCTGGTTGTGAACCGCGTGTAGAAATGTAATTCCGATAATAACTTAATTACACAGCACTTCGTTGTAACTAATTTATTCCGACGGCACCTCGAGCCCGGTCAGAGATTTAAGAGAATTTGTGAAGACTGAGTGATGTTTTAAATAAATTTGGGAGTGATTTTCAGATGCCACTGGAAACAATTCCTAGAATATGTCATCATAGAGTTTTAGACGTAAGAGGATTGGAGTCCACTCTGCCCCTTTTATAAATGAACATTTGGTTGGGGGAGGGAGTTAGGTGACACGCCCAAGGTCATACAGCTAGTTAGTAGGGGGGCTATGGAGATGGAGCAGTTTCCTGGTTACTCTTTTAGAACAATTCCTCAGCAGTTTGTAAAATGCTAATTTTATCCTCATCTTTTCATCAGTGCTTCTAATCAAATATAAAACATAGGATTACACATCTAAGTGACCCGTCCTAGTCTTAGGTATCGTTCTTTGCCTAAACTAAAACTTAAGTATTATGAGAGGATGAATTTGTCAGTTAACTTTAGTTTTTAGTAATAGTCAGTGATTCAAACTGTTAGACCTTGAAGTACCAAGTGTTAGTTGGGGCCAAAGTTAAAAGGAGTTTAATGGTTTAAAAATTAATCACAAGCCTAGTTTGTTTATCTTCACATGTTACTGAAATGTGTTCTCTCCAGTACTTGGGTGATAGACTATGATTTTAGGGAAATATACGGACAAAGCAGTCTATCCATGTAACTCAGCTCACCAGTTACAACCCCCAAGTCTGAAGGTATCTGGCTATCTCAAAAGGATGTCACATAATTCCCCTTGCTTCTGTTCTAAAAAAAAAAAAAAAAGTTTGTTTTGGCATACTCTTAGAAATGTTATTCAGCATTTGAGGGGAGCTGATACTGTTACAACTCTAAAAGATAGGAAATAACTGAAGCAAGATTTATAGTCGGCATGCAAAAAGCAGTTGCCCTACACCCTAACAGTTCTGCATTTTTAATCATGTGATCTAGCCATTCACTTTACCTCTTACCCAACATGACAAGGGCATTCCACACACCCTAGTACCTGCTAACTCGTACTTAAGGTAGGAGTAACTTGGAACAAAGGAAAGTTACAATCTCAACTTTTTCATCTCTGTAAGTGATTAACAATAAATTTTGATTTGGAGGGAGCAGAGTACTTGCAAAAAATGGTTGGCTGTTGTGGTGAGCCTTTTTTAAAAAAAGACAAAAATCAAGCATTTACATTGTGTGCCATTTTGTGTACTGCTGTCTTAGTGTTAGAGGTGTACTTTTGTTTTTATGAGAACCAGATCTGATATTTGCGTTTGCAGGTAGATGGGGGTTTTCCTTTTTTATCCCTTCATTCTTTTGTACTGTTTGACTTTCTTATTCTTCTGTAGTTTATGTTAATGAAATTGTTGTGTGCTCATCTGCATTTTGCACACTTAGTTCCTTGAGAAGGCTTTGTTTTTATTAGTATTCTAGAGTAATTTAGAAATTGAGGTCATAAAATGTAGACATAAAATGTGAAATTAAAGAATCCTGTTATCAGAGTTGGAGTTTTAACAATCCCCAATGTACTTTTAATACAGAGGTGGAATTTCTGCAGGATACAGTGTTGAGAGGAGGACTTGGATAGGTTTCAAGAGTTTATAATTAGAATTTTTACTAAACTTTTACGCTATTGTGATATTCGTTTTAATAATTGTATGAATCTCATGGTTAATTTCAGAGCTAATGTGTAGTCACAAATCAGTTAATTCCACTTTAATCCGAATCCTGCCATCCAATTTGTATTATGTAGCACTACAGATATGAAAATAAATAGAAAAAATAAAAGGGATTAAATTAAAATTTCTTTTTATATTATTAAGGTTTTATTGAAAGGGGAAGTTTGGTTTTTGAAATTCCTTGTGTACTTCTTATGTTACAGCTGTTCCCCATTGGCATAAGTAATGGAGAATTATACATGTTTTTCTAGCTTACCTGTGTCTGAAAAATAATCTTTTGGTATTTAAAAAAAACCAGATAAGATAGTACTTTGATTATATTGAACATTAGCCTTTCTACTTGCTGAAGAAAAAGTTGTAAATGGTGGATTTTTAAAATGTCTTGTTAGAATTTATAAATATGAAATACAAAATTTTTAACTGATCCTATGTTTATACACACCTAATTGTTAAAAATGTTTTTATAAATACAGTAACATTTCACCTATCCAGAAATATACAAGTACATGTTTCTGTATGTTATTTATAGGATAGACCCTCACAAAGAATGTTTTAACTTTACAAAGGATTCTCAATGACTTTCTCTAGTATCCAGGATTTTGGCCAAAGTAGCAAATTGAGAGGGAAGAGCAGACTAGAATTTATGGCCTGACAGTGAAAGAGGAGAATGAAATACTTTCTGAAAAGTAAACACGGAAACTGGAAAAACATAGCTATTAAGTGGTGGGGCCACTCAAGAATAGGGGCAAATATTCATTATCAGTGATTGATTATGGTATGACTCTGAATCAATGGTTGTATTACATTGTCATGCTTTGTGTGAGAAAGCAAGGTAATTAGCTTACAAAGATTAACATAAGTTTGTCGTTTTATTTTCCCAACATTCCTGTGAAGTGAATGCTATTTCACTTTCCATATTAGAGCATCACAGCTCTAAAGACATCAAATACTTAGAGGGCATCTCGTCAAAAGACTTACCTTACATTACATATAGTTAAGTGGCAAAGCTGAGATGAGGGACTTGACTTGGACTATCCTGTATACCACATAGTGTTGCCAGACTTTGTCTTTCTTTCTCTTTGAGGTATCTGGCATCCTTTTGACTCCTGTTCTCCATTGACACAGCCACCACCCTAATCCAGACCCTTATCACCTCTCACTTGGACTGGTATAACTTCTTGATTGACCTCCCCCTTCCAATCTATGCTCCACACAGCTACCAGTGATATTCCTAAAGCACAGGTTTGATAATGTCATGTTCATGATACCTCCAGATATAGACTCCTTTGTTCAGTATTTAAAGCCCTAGACAACCAGTCTCTTACCTTTTCCAGCTTTATATATACACTGTGATTCAGCCAAGTTAGCCCTCACTATTACATCTGTTTCTGAGTAGCTGGTGGTTCAGTAGTTAGAGTGTTGGTACCTGGAGTTAGGAAGATCTGAGTTCAAATTGAACCTTAAGATAGTTACTAGCTGTGAGTCTAAGCAAGTATAGTTAACTGTCTCCCAGGGTTGTCGTGAGGATCAAATCAGATGATATTTGTAATTTAGCACAGGTTTACAAAAAGCATATTCATAACCCTGTGAAGTAGATTATAATTTTTCTCAAGATAGAAATTATAAAACATGTACATAGAATCTTAGGTCCAGGATTTTGAGCTGGAAGAGACCTGAGGCCATCTAGTCCACACCCTAATTTCTGGAAACTTATGACTTGTCTAAAGTTACACAGAAACAGAGGTGGTTTTGATTCCAGGGCCAGTGCTCTTCTCTCTGTACCATCCTACTCTTTGTGTTTTTAAGTCTGACTGTTAAATATTTTCCTTTGACAAATTTCTTTTGCTCTACCCATTTAAATATATAGGTTCAAATAGATAAGGCCAAAATTTTTTTTCCCGAAAATAAGACTGAGTGGTAAAAATGCAGGTATAGTTATAAATACGCCAACAGGAGAACAAAGAATGTTCTTTTAAAAATTGCTGTTAAAAGTAATAGCTTCCTACCTTTTGCAGATGAAACTGAATACAGCTTGGCATTTAACTTATTGAATCCATTAATTTATGCTTAAAATACTATGCCAATTAGTAATTTAGGCAGTGAAATTAACTGGCAGATATTAATAACTTTTGGTATTTCCAACTTCTTTTGGAAGTGATGCAATCTTTTCAAAATTATAGACATAGTTACATGAAAATTGTGTTCTTATTCTGCAGTTGATGATGGCTGAGGCCTTTGCTTAATAACTTGTTACTAATAGAATTTCTTTGATGACGTATCTTAGGTTTGTCTAAAACACTTGTGACTTAAGCCAAAAATATTAGACCTTGTCTAGATGTTTGTTACGTAAGCAAGAATATCAGTGCATTATTGAACTGAAGTGATGATTGGTGTCTTCTGATAACACTAATTAGAAGCATGTATAGCTGAAAGGGACCTTAGAAGCCAACTCTGCCCAGCTAGACCAATACTGTCATTTAAATTTTTTTTTAATCATGAACTTGACAAACATGAAAATTTCGTTATACAAAGAACAGAAAAATAAGGTTGTATATAAAACTGTGAACTTCTGTATGTACAGTTTTTTTAAACTATATTTTAAGTTTAACATACTAATAAATTGTTCTTGTACGTCCCCTTTTTGAACTTCCTGTATTTTAATATTTAATTGTAGTTCTTTTTTAATTACTATCTACCAGCTTCCCCTGCCAAGTCTCCCAAACAGAAAACCCTCTCTTATGACAAGTATATGTATAGTCAAGCAAAACAAATTCACACACTGACTGTCTGAAAATACAGAAAGCTTGTTTCACCAGTCATCATAAGAGTCTTCTGAGTTTATGACTGGTCATGCAGCCTTTTTCAAAGTTCTTAATGTTGCAGTTATTTGTTCTTTACGTTCCCGTTATCGTGTAAATTCTTCACATTATACCAGTTATTGTGTAAATTGTTCTCCTGGTTTCACACATTTCACTCTGTATCTGTTCAGTCAGCTAATAAACATTTGTTCAGTACTTACTATGTGCCAGGGATACAAAATGAGGCAAAAGACAGCCCCTGACTTCAAGGAGTTTAGAATCTAAAGTTCATACAAGTCTTCCCAGATTACTTTGAATCCCACCCTTTTTAATGGCTTAATAGTGTGGTTGGGCACCAGTTTTGTTCTTTTCTAGTTCTTTACAACAAAAAGTACTCCTGTAAATATTTTGTACATAAGGGTCCTTTTTTCCTGTTGACATCCTCACACTATGTGACTTGTAGTGATACTGAGTCACTGCATTCATTATTTAGTGACCTTTCAGGGCTTCTTCTAATTTGCTTTCTAGAAGGATACCTCTTCCTGCCGTGTTGTAGATGAGGAAACTGATGCCCAGAGAGATTAAATGACTACCCAAGGTCATGCTAGTAGTATTGAGTCTGCATTTGAACCCAGGTCCTGACTTCAGATCCAGGACTTTTCTCACTGTACCACACATGTGAAAACACTATTCATTGACATTGCCATAATCTTTGATTTGGGAAGCACCTAGGAACATAACTTCTCCTGTAATTTTTTTTTTTTTACCAGATTCATTGATTTGTTATCTCCTTATTCTATTCTAATCCAATTTAAGAAAATGTTTAATAAGTGCCTTCTGTGTCAAGGCCTTGGGTTCTGGGAACTGAGACAAAATGATAGTCTTTGCCCTAAGTGTTTACATTCTACTGAGGTGGATATAGCATGTATAAATATATACTGGAGAAAAGAGGAAGAAAGCCCTAAAGAGATTTGGAGCAGAGATGATTTGTGAACTGACCCTGAAGGCAAGAAGGAAATGTATTACAAGGATTTAGGGGGCAGCCTCTACTTTGATCATATAGAAGACTCAGAACTATCCTGTTACATAGAGTGAGAAAGTGTAGGATTCAGTCAGAGGACCTTGTTCAAATCCAGGGTCTGCCATTCATTACCTTTGTGACTGGTTTAGATCACTTAAACCTCATGCGACCTCAATTCCTCCTCTGTAAAAATAACAGGGTTGGATTAGATTACCTTTGAACACTTTCTGACTCTAAACTTTGAATCTTTGAGTTAAGGGAATGGCAGGCAAGTAGCTCTATCCCCAGACTGTTAACAGTCATCTGGCTCTTTTCTTCAAAGAATGACACACTCACACCCACCTTTTACACTTAGTTGTTTTTGTTGATTGTTTACTAAATGTTCTAAATGGGGAACTTGTTAATCTCTGTGACCCTGGGTAGAGCTTTTAAAACCTCCCTGTACCCCAGCAACTTTCTAAGAATATAAGAATATAAGTTGAAAAACAGTTGCCTCTCTGCTTTGGTGGAGTGATTTGGTGGGATTTATCACGATTTCAGTCTCCTTTCACTCCCAGTGGGCTGGGTATTCACTAGAATGTATACTGAAAGGGGTGGGGGGAGAAGGAAAGCCATAGTGATTTTATAGAAAAGGCACTATTCATTCTTCATAGTCTTACCAGGTTAATATTAAACCAAAAAGATGAGGATACTTCAGTGTGGGTATTGATGATGTAAAAATAGATACCTAGTGTGTGATGTAAGCTTGGCATTAAAAGACTATAGAGGAAAAAATAGGGTCCCCAAAGATTGCAAAATTAGTCATTTCAGTTACCATTGGCCCAGCCAGACAACCCTGTCAAAAACCCTTGCAGTCTCTTTAGGAGAGAGAGGGACCCAAATGATGTCTCCAGGTTTTCCTAGATTCTTTATTCCATAGCAATTCTTTTATTTTTGCCAATTTTTCTCTTCTTTTATTTACCTTGAAGAAACACCACTTCTTACTTCTCCCGAAAAAATGGGAAAGTACACATATTTTGGATTTGTTTTGTTACAGGGATGGTGGTGTTTGTTTTTGTTTTGTCTGAAAGACAAAAATGTCATATTTTTGGTTTTTTTAAAGTAGTGTAGTCCTTCGTGGAGAGTGAATTCCAACTTTTGATAGCACTTCAATCCAAACTTCCTTTAAAAAATTCATTTTTTAATCACAGAGAAAGCAAACATGAGGAAGTTATTTTGGCTGTAAAAAGAACCTCTGTATGGGTATTACCATTTTATACAGGATTGGGCATTGTAATATGCCTTCTTTGGAGACTAGCCCAAAACATGTTAGTAACATGTTAGTGAAGTTACCTCAAAAGTTTGTGTTTTCAAAAAGTTGCTTATATTTGATTTTATATTTCATTATCTTTCTGATTTGAAGTTGCCAAATACATTAATT
This sequence comes from Notamacropus eugenii, assembly GCF_028372415.1. Lineage (NCBI taxonomy): Eukaryota > Metazoa > Chordata > Mammalia > Diprotodontia > Macropodidae > Notamacropus > Notamacropus eugenii. The sequence continues at coordinate 9,970,458 of NC_092872.1, read as the reverse complement.
TTTGGTTTTAGTAAAAGTTTCTTATATCTGAGTTGTACACTCTTTATAGTCAATCTCTTTCACCTACTCCCACCCTTTCTGGTGGTGCTGGCTTTGTGACCCTGTATGGATCATTTAAAACTTCCCATTGCTCCAGGTATAGGGAGAGGGAGTTTTCATACGAGGAATTCTTTACACCTATAAAATTACATCTGGTCTCTTCCCCCTCAGTTGTTTTTTTAAACATTCTGAATTTCATAAACAAGTGATGTCTCTTAGTATGCTCTGACAGATATCCATGGTTTTTACTTTGCCTTGTTAACTTTGAGAGGCTATGACTACAGAAACCCTTTATGTTGAATTGGAGTGTTTGAGATGGGGGAGGCCGCTGATTAAAACTCACCTTGGGGTTACATTTTAATCTTGAATATTTTCTGCAGTCCTAGCAGCTCTATTTTTGCTTGCCTATGTTTGAGAGACCTCTAGGAAGAATTATTTCTCCATTCTGGTTTTTGGCATACTTTTGATATTGCTGGTACAATACTTTTTCTGTTTGGTTGTCCTTATAGTTGAGGATCCTAAAAGGTCTTGATATTCCTGTACAGTGCTTTACTGAAAAAGAGAGAAAAGCCATGTGGCCATATTAAACTTTAGTGCTCTTGTTCAAACAGCTAAATGACTGCCATCCTTCATGCTTTCCATTGGAAATGGTATTTTGTATTTTCACTTCCTTTTGTAAACTGTTCAAGTTGGTGTGGTGCTGTTAAATATTTGCCAGCTTCTCTGAATGAAGATTCAGTAAAATTCATTAAAGTTATAAAAGGGTGTTGTTAGTGGTCAACATGAACTTGGGACAAATAGAATACTAAAACTATAGGAACTTCCATTGAAGCTGAAGAAGGTAGTTTTCAGGCAAATAAAAGAAAGTGCTGTTTGTGTCAGTATAATGTAGTAAGAAAAGTATGGAAATTAGGAAACCTCCTTTTGCAAATGGAAAACAGACCCTGATGGAGTGACATGCCCATGATCACCTGGAAGGATTTGGAGACCAAAATGACCCTATGCAGTATTTCTCTAAAGTTAAGAAATTGAGATGGCTCTTTAGTCTTTCTCGAAATTATTGATTATGTCATAGAGCAATTTTCCACAGTATGTCGGAAGGTACCATTGTTAAAGACAGTGTCTTGAAATAGGCTAGAATAAATGGACCATCAGTGTGAACCTTTGTGAAATGTTGTGACCCATTCATTGACATGCTTTAAGGAATAAAAAATTGCTACCTTAGGTCTGTTTGGAGGGGGGGAGGTGTCTGGTGAACTGGTTGACCAAATGGGGCATAACAGAAACATGTAGGAGGAAAGTGAGTCCACATCCATACTGACTGAGGGGAATGCTGGTGTGGTAAGACATTTCACTTGAGCTTTAGAACAGATTTTTGAAACATTTGAGGAAAAAATAGTTAACATTGTAGCCAGAGAATAAGAGAAAATGTGAGAGGAATTAGAGGTTCTCAACAAATTTTGATGGCTCAGTGATTAGTGAGCACAAAAAAGAAATGTTAAACATGTTATTACTTTTGTGACTTTACAGGGAGCTTTCCCAAATGCTCAGGTTTTTAAAAAGAACAGTTATAAAAATGGAAGCACGTCATTTAAATCAAGGAAAGAATATGAAAGTGGCCTGTACTTGTAAAATTAGAGCCTGAGAGGCTAAAGTCCTGGCTGAGCTATAGCTTCTGAAAAATGCTAAACAGAACATGGATATTTATTAGTATATTATAGTAAATGAAAGTTCCTCGTCTCTTTTTCCTTCTCTCCCTTTTATTTCCTCCTGTTTGCTCTTTGGTTTACTCTCACGTGGCTAAGTATAACAGAATATGTTTTTAAAAGATAAATTAGGTGGCATTATGTTGTTTTGTTTTTATCTTACTTAGTCTTCAAAATATAGAACATTAAAGGAATTGGAACCAAAGTATAGCAATTAGAGTTGTTTGTACCCAGCAAATCTTAAATTACTTTAGATCTCATTACTTGGAAAAATAATATACCAAGGTACAGAACCACCATTTGTGATCTTCATGGAATCTTGGAGAAATTTGAAAAGTTTAAGGAGATTTAAATTTTTTGAGGTAGAGAGGAGTGGAATTGGATTATGTAAATCAAAGACCAGTAGACTTGAACCTGAGAAAAATTCTAGAGACACTGAAATTGATAAATTGTAAGTACTTAGAAGGGAATATATCAGATCATTCCAGATTTATTGTGCATCATTTCTTTTTCTGACAAGGTTGGTAGATGAGGGTTACTAGGTCAGGAGAATTCTTGCAGTCATAGCATAGCTAGCATTTGTGAATCTTAAGTATAATGACATTGTAGACATCATGGAAGAACTGATGGGAAAGAGATTTCATACTTGAAAAAGTGAGGCTCACATCTTCATAACAACAGTCACTGTTTTGGTTTGTCATGTTTAGCTATGATTTGTTACAAATAAGGGTATTTTTTTGGTAGGGTGGGGGAAATGACTGATGTAAGAAAGAAAAGAACATTAATAAAACATTTTTAAAAGCTTAAGTTAAGTAAGAGTATAGTTAGCTGGATCTGTTACTGGTTGACCAAATCCAAAGTATTGATTAATAAGGATCAGCCTCAGTCAGGAAGGAATGAAGGTCCTAGGGTGACAGGCTAAAGAGTTTTGTCCTTCCTACCTTTCCATTGGGTGCTTCTATCGATGATTGACACATTACTTGATGTCTGCATTCTGTCCCAGTCTTTTAGTTACCTTCAAACGTGCCTACATTTGCATTATTAAAAAAAACCTTCACTGTTTCCTACCATCCCTCAAGCTATTGTCCTATTGTTCCCCTCCCCTTATCAGTCAAATTCTTGTAAAAGGCTGTCTGCATTCTTTGGAAGGACAAGCCAGTTCCAACTTTGTCATTATTTGCTTAATCAGTTTGACCGCAAAAAGTATGCTTAAACATAGTAAGTGTTAATGTCAGCTTCACAGAAACTTAACTGTAACCCTTTGCAATCCTTGTTACTGTATTTTTTCATGTTTATATAAATAGATGAAATCCAAGTGAATACAGAACCAGTTTTACTTTTTTGGCTTTGTATTCATATGAATCTTTCCATAAAAATAGGACTCTTTACATTGATGATTCACAACCTCTAGTTATCCACCACCCACTGGTCATTTAGGTTATTTCCAGTTTTTGTTCTTATAACAGTATTCTTATATACAACATATATATTACAACAGGCATAAAGCAATGCTTTAAATATTTTTCTATGGTCAGCTTTGTTAATTTCTTTGAATTACTTTCTAGAAATATATTTATTTCCACTAGTGGAATTACTGGGTCATAGATATGACGTATGGTTTTTATGGCTTCTGTATTTCCACATACCCTTCCAAAAAGAACATGCAAATAAGTTGCCTTTTAAACTTTCATTTTACTCTTTTTTGTGCATTGTTTTTGTTCTTATAACACCAAACCAGTCACCTTGTTTGTCCCAAATAATTGCTTTGATAAAGAATTGTTTTTCTCCTTATATTTGGGATAAATATATGATGCTTTTCCTTTTTCAGTTCTCTGGAATTTGGCATGATTATTGTGAGTATGGATATAAATTTATTTTTTCCATAATGTTTTCCCAGCCATATTTATTGAATTGACAGCAGTTTTCCTCATTGTACTGAGTCTGTAAATAAACTTATGTATATAGATATGTGTGTATATATGTATACATATTCTGTTTCTAGGTTTTATTTTGTTGTATTGGTCTAATTTTTTTAATATATGCTTAGTGCCAAATTGTTTTGATGACTGCCCTTTTATAATTTAAAATCTAAAAATATGTCACCCTTGATCAACCCTGTTACCAATATGTTCTTTGGTATTCCAGTTTTCATACAGTTTTCTAAAATATATTGATATTTTAGTATGGAATTAAGTTTATAAATTAGAACCTTTTTTTAAACTCTGCTTTATTTGTCATTAATGCCTAAATTTTTCCTTTATAGAGGTCTCATGTATTGGTAGTTACATACTTGTGTGTGTACACTTTTACATACATATTTGCTTGCTATTGTAAATGGGAGTCTTGTTTCTTCCAGCTACTTATTGCGATAATACGGAACCACAGTTGGCTTTTAACACATTGAACATCAAAGTACCTACTATGTGTAGGATCCAGCAGCTAACATTTGCATAACACTTTATAATAAAAATGCTTTGCATATTTCTCTCACTTGAGTCTTCCAGCAGTTCTGTGGAAGTGCCACCCATTTTATAGATGGGGAAAATGAGCCCAGAGAATTTAACTTTATTGTTATAAAACTAGTATTAAAGTCAGGGTTCCAGTCCTAATGTTCCCTGAAACTTTAGTCCAGAGTTCTTTCACATTGCTCCTTAGTCACACTGATTATCACTTTAAAATTATACATATATTACAGAATATTCATTTTAACAAACATTAAGCACCTACTGTGTGCAAACCATGGTAGGTGGGTAACTTGAACGTCTAGGAGCCTATAGTTTCTGTGGTAGGGAATGGCATGCGGTATGTACGTAAATAAGTTGTATTCATCCTTCGTTGCCAAAGAAGACCATGCCATCAGAGAAGTGGTGACATAACTTGCACTTGACTTTGTTTTGAGTGAGGGAGGACTGTGCAGGTCACCAGCCTCACTTCTCCTCCAGAGCCATCTGAATCCAGTGACCAGATATTCATCAGGATGACTGCAGATGACCCAGGATGCTCTGGGAAACCGTGGGCCCTTTAGGACAAGGTCTTTTAAAGAATGTTGGGTGTAAAGACCCACACAGAGCTATTATAGGGATATTTGAGAGAGAAGAAAGTACTTTCATTTGGAGAGATCAGAAAGATCACCTGAGGAAGGATTTGAATGAGGAGTGTGATATAAAAGTTGGCAGACAAATGTCAGGTTCAAGTTAGGGATCAACTGATAGTACAGTTTTGCTGTTCTGTAGCATGTATGAGAAAGGAGGCAAGTCTAAAAAGATAGTTTAGAGCCTGTGAAATTCCTCAGTGCCATCTTTAGAAGGTTTCATTTTTGTTTTAATTCTCATACAATTTGGAGCTATTGAAGATTTTTGGGCAAGGAATTTTTAATCTTTTTTTTTAAATTGTAGTGATTAAAAAGAAACTACCTACTGAAAGATTTTAACAAATATCTTTTAAATTCGTATAATCTTAGTGGTCAGAGAGAATTTAGATAATTTACCAGTCTGTAATATTGGGCTAGATGACAGTGTAGTAAGTAGTAGGAGAATTTGTAATTAATTGAAGGACTTTACCTAAAGGGCAGGAAAAGTTTACAGGGAGGTCAATTTCAGCTCAATATAAAATTATTACTTTAAGAGCTCTGTAATTTTATCATTGTGGCTGTTAGCACCATGCAGACTGGAAACCACATATGTAGTGAAATTCTTGTCCATATTCTTCCAACTGCAGGGGATCCATCCTTTTTAGAGACCTTCATGTAGATCTTTTTATATTTTGAAGAGTGCCAGTTAAGCTAATAGGCTATTCACCTGTTATCTCTGTGACCATTCCACCACCTGTTATGATCATATATTTCTTTAGAGAAATCCCTTAAGCCACTCTGAGCACAGATAATTTATTGGAAATACTCTATAGTCTTGCATCTCCATTGTCTGTTGGGTGACATGCAACATGAATTCCATAGCCTTGGTGGTGTTCTGAGATCTGTCATCAGAGAGTATTGCCAAGAGAATGTTTATTTAAAAGATGGGGCTTTTTTTGCTTTGGGGAAAGTGCTTGTATCATATACAGTATCTTAATTTCAGTCTACCCTGCTCTCTTTCTCTTTTTCAGTTCTGGGACCAACTGGTTTTCCATTCAAAGTGTGTATCCCAAATATATCTACTGATGTACTATAATTCAGTGGGCTGATCATCTAACTGCATGTTGTAATCTAGGCAATAGGCATTTAAAGATTTATTTAGTTTTTTTCTGTGTAGATTGTTAGGCTGATCTCTTCTGAATAATCTTGGGTGGTGCATTTGGCTTGATACCCACAAGAAGGAATTTCTAGAGGACCTCACTATCAATAGGGAATTCCCTTTTATGAAGGTTGACCTCTGATGGTGGTGGACACCTTTTGCCAAGTATGTGTCTCAGTGTTTTATGCCTGTGCTGCATTGAAACTATTTATTCTTTTAAGAGAATCATTGAACAGTATAATCTCTGGTTGCATTTGTCAGGGAATATTTTATGATCTTAGCATATGCCTGAAGATTTCCATTGGAGAAGAAACTTTAAGGCTGTGTTTTACTCTAGATCAAATGCTTTGTTATAATCAGTTAATGCTGGGATTTTGTGTTTTATGATTTTTAGTCATTTGAATGTCATTTGTAAAGAAACGATCTGTTATGTACAGCTGTTTGAAAGACATACTTTTGTTCCTTTCTCATCCTTCCATCAAACACACATTTGATCATTTTTCTAAAGATGAGAGACAGTGGGCCTTTGGGTCACTAGTTACTTCACCTTTTAGAGACATCAGTATCATTTGTGATTTCTTCTACTACCACTTGCATTTTCTTATCCTGCCTTCCTTGAAATAAGATGTGACATGAACCCTCAAAATCAGAACAGGTTTTCTCTGTGTAATTTCTACTAGGAACATATACCAAGGGAGAAACTACTAATATAGATCCACCTTAGTTACTGTATAGTGGCCACAACATAGCAAGAATAGTAGTCAACATACCCAGAAGTTCACCAGAGACAATTTTTTTTTTAAAGGAATAAGTAATAAAATCTATTAGCTCAGATTTCTGCACACAAATATATACAGTGTGGGTATTAAGAAAGATGAGCTAAGAGGTCCTATGCAAATTTTACATTAAGTACTGCTGAGACTTGAGATAAAACCTGTGTCTGGAATATGGATCAGTAAAGTTATACTTCAGTCAAAAGAAACATGGTAAATAAATGGAGGTGGGGATAGAGTAGTACTGTATAATAAAAGTTATACTAATCAAGGAAATCTGGAGACCAGAAGGGAGCAACTGTTTGGGTGGAAAATCAAGAGGAAGTACAAACAGAAGCAATTTTGAATTTGGAGCATACTACAAACCACCTGGATAGAAGGAGGAAATTAAAGAAGAGCTTGGGAAAACGTCACAAGCTTGGCACAAAAGCATAATATGGTAGCAATAGGGGACTTCATGTTTTTGGACACTTGATGTACCTCTGCCAAAAGCAGAGCAACTGATACATTTCTTGATTTGCCTTCAAGATAATTTTCTTTTTCAAAAAAGATAAAAGCAGAACTAAAAAAGAGAAATCCCATTTTCAACATAATTTACACCAACAAAAAAGAATGACTTACTGGGCTAGAAATGATGGAAAATTTGAGAAATGGCCATTCCTTTTTAAATTTTTGATAGAGGAGAGTTAAGCTCAGCATAATCCGATATGTACTCTGGATTTGGGGGAGAGCAGGTTTCAAAGCGTTTGGAGAAAGAGTAGGTGGAGTAATTGGACTAAAATTCTACAGAATTTAATTAGACAAGCAGGAATAGAAAATCCTTCACAATGAAATTCTGAAGACACAAAAAACCCAGTTCTGATGAGGAAGAAGAAAGAAGACTTTTTTTAAAGAGACCAGTGCACTGGGAATTCATTGATCAATTTAAAAAATTTTAAAATGCATGTACAAAAGATACTGAAAGATGTTACAAAAGCTTTGCACAATTCTTATGGTATAAGAACAGTATGAGGAGGCCTCACAGCTCCTGGGCTGAAGTTGGTAAGGAAATCTAAGGATAACAAGACACAGGCTGGTTTTTCTTTTTTGTTTTTAAGTTATGTTAGAGAAATAGGAAGATTAAAGAAGGAATTAGATGCTGCTTGGAGTGAGGAGGGATAATGATAACTGATGGTGAAACTAGAATTAGCTATTCATCAATTTTTTTCTTTCCTTTGCCAAAAAGACTTTTTGGACTCGAAGGGACTGAACAAATAATGACTCAGAGGAAGTTGATAACTAAGATAAGTGAGGAGATAGTAGGAAAGCACTTAGTTTGCCCTTGGTGATTTCAAGTCACCTGTCCCAAACAAACTGCAACTTCAGGTAATGAAAGAACTGGTGATGTGGCACAATGCTGAATTTGCAGTTAGAGAACCTGGATTCAGAACTTTTACTGTCTGACTGTGGGCAAGGCAGCTTAATCTTTCTCACTTGTAAATTGAATAGTTCTGACTAGGTTGACATCGAAAAGTCCTTTCCAGCTCTCTGAGTCTTAAATGAGTGCTGAGCCACTCTGTGTGTTAAAATTTTATCTTGTCCCCCTGACCACCTCTCTTTCCCCGTAGTAAGTTTATAAAGTAGCTAGTGTAAGAGGCAATAGCAGAAAATAAGATTACAAAGGGGAGCATAATTTATAAATTGTACCATGTATTAACCAAAAAAAATCATATCCTGGTAATTAATATGTGTGGAATCAGATATATCTAGTCTGCTGTCAGGTTTATGATCTTATACCTAAATCTCGGACAAATTGCAGACATCCACAGAAGATCAAAAAGTATAGATAATGTTGCGGTGATAATGGACAAGTTAACTTGAAAGTTTTAGTGACTACTTTGAGAGGATTTGAATATGTTAATTAATGGGACATAGATGGGAGTTAGTCTTTTCTCTCCAAAACCCTATAAAAATGAGACCTAATTTCTGCCATCCTCTCCTGAGCATTCTTCCATCTCCATCGGGTCCATACTACCTAGTGCTCCCAACTTTAATCCATGGTTACATGAGTAACATTCTCTGCCTCTCCTTGTCCCCATATCTCCTGCCTCTGTATCCTGTTCACTGCTTGTCTCTGTGCTCCCCTCTCCCCTCACCCTCAGTGGTGATTAAAATGTGATCACAGTTCTCTTTCCCACTAATAATCATGTCTTTTCTGGTGAGAACCTGGAGAATTAGGTGTATCTGCCTCCATTTCATAATTTCATAAATTATCAATTTACACTTTTCCCATTCATTTGTTAATCTGCTTGATTTGAATATATAGGCATACTCTGGAATGCCACTCCATCTTAATTTGCAGTGTTAGCATTTGACCTACAATAATGCTGAAAAACCCTGTTGTAATATTTGTGTAGCATTTTCAAGTTAACGGAGCCCTTTCCCAGAACTCTTTCTCTTCTGATCTTAATAGGTAAGGAAATTGAGCCTCAAAAGACTAGAAGTGGTTTCCCATAGTCACACAACTAGTAACTGTTGGAGCAGAGAGTTCAAAAACAGGACTTTGGACTCCATTTTCAGATGTGTGAAAAATTCCGGCCAAAGTGTTGAAGGAACTGGCCAGGGGACGTTTCTAGTAGAATTCCATCTGTCACAGGATTTAGCGTGTTGTGTGGTTGTTCGGTTGTTCCATGTAGTGAATGTCCGTTCTTGCCAGTGCCCCCCATTCTTTTGAGCTCATTTTGCTGAGTGTGCAAAGGTCTTGGAATATAGGACCTAGCGTCCTAGGTCCTGGAATATAATATGAATAAGAATCATTTGTGAATTTTGAAATGTCAATTTCAGTATTTCTGTAGCTGGCAAAAATGAATTGCAAACTGTAGAATCTTAGAATTACGCTTAGTTGTATTCGTGACAAAAAAGCTAGCCTATTTTAGGAGAAATATCAAATGAAAGTGCCATCATTTCAGTCCTTAACTGGAGTATATCAAAGTGCCGTGTAAAAATATTGCACATTGATGCCTATTTGGAATATTCTGGAAGTTTTCTGATCATAGAAATGGCTATTATGAATCTTTTAAGTTATCTCTATTTTTTTCTTATGTAATGTTCAGAATGTCTTTGTTGACAGTTAATCTGTAATAATCAGAAATAGGATCTCTGGGGCTTGTGGTGGCTAGGAGGGGCTTCTCACACCCATCCCATAACTCTCATACAAAACTCTGCTGTAGGATTTGTTCAGAGACAGGATATAATTACAGCAGATGGTTGCAGGTAAAGGTCAAAAGTTTATTTAGGTCACAGATACTCTTTTTTCCCCAGCGGTAAAACCTGTTAAGTCAGATTTCATCTATTCAAGTGAAGTCACCACAAAAGACCAAAATACAGCATCGAGATGTATGAACCCACGAAGACAAGGTAGCCTTCACAGACTTTTCTCTCTCCCAAAAGTCAAATTATTTGAAGTGTTTCAATTTTCCATGGACTAAACTTGCAAATGAAAGGGAACACTGGTGCCATAATCAAAAAAAATTTAAAAACCTATTTCATGGACCCTGGGCTAAAAATCTTTTGTCTAGTCTAATCTATATCTGGCTGAGAATTCCTTCTATACCATCTGGAACATTTCCTTAAATTAGTTAATTAACAAAGACCCAATAAAAGTTAGCTTTGGATTGGCTTTAAGTTAGGAAGTTTTTCCCTTGCTCCTTGACAAGAATCTGCTTTTTTTGCAATTTCCATAAAGTGTTCCTAATTCTTCCCCTTTGAACCAAGTAGAATCAATAAATTCCCTTTTTTCCATGTAAACATATTTTCAGTTTTCAACATTCACCTCCACAAAATTTGAATTTCAGATATTCTCCTCATTCCTCCCCTACCCCCACGCCCACCCCAGGACAGCACATAGAATCAGCATTCTTATTGACTATAGTTTCTGTAGTGCTTTAAGGTTTACAGAGTACTTAACGTGCTTAATCTCATTTGATTCTAGATAACTCTGTGAAGAATGGTACTGTTATCCCCATTTTACTGATGAAAGAACTGAGATTGAGAGTCCGACATCAAGCTTTATTAAGGGTTTACTATGTGCTGGACACTGAGAATATGAAGACCAGTCCCTGCTCTTAAGGAGCTTAGCTATCTAATGGGGAAAGATAACACCCAGGAGAAGAGTCATTATAGAGAAAGTCGAGGAGAGTACCCAATGCAACCTGGAGAGGGCTGTCCTTAAATAGGTTCCTGAGTTATCCAGTCAGAAGGGAGGGGCCAGAGATGGAAAGGTAATTCCAGGGTGTGAGGTCCAAAAGTGGAGGCACCTTCCAGGGTGAAGAGGTTCCTGAGACTTTGCAGAGGACACCTGGGAGAGCCAGGAGTGAAGCCTCGAGATAAATGCAAAGGTTAATTAAGTGATTTGGCCAGGGTCACACAGCTACTGAATTTTTGAGGGAAGATTTAAAATGAGGCTTTCCTGACTCCAAGGTTTAGCCCAGTCCACTACATCAGCTAAACCTGCCTGCCTTATTCCACATCAGAGCCCTTGAGAGTATAACTTGTTGGTGGGGGCTTCACAGCCTGCAAAGTGCTTTCTCTACAATATCCCCATGTGATAAGTGAGTGCAATTATTATCCACTCTAGTTTAACCTTCCCCATTGCCTTTTACCTATTCTTCTGATATGATCTTGAGCCCTTTTACCATCTCAGTTGTCCTGTCCTTTTTTCCCCTGAAAGAACTCTCCCCAGTCATGAACAGTTCCTGCTAATAAAAAGGGCATTTGCTCAAGAAGGAAGTTTTCTTTATTTGTTTTCTTCTATCAACTTGCCCAAATGTGAAAAAGAATAGTCAGAACTTTAGGTCCTTGTTAAAACAGTTATTACTTTGCACAAATCTGCTTTTTCTGTGACTTTTTCCATTCTCTTTTGCCAAAGAATTTCATTTGATGCCTGGCATCAGATGTCCACGTGGGAGAGGCTCTTTGGAAAATCAGAGAGTTTCCTCTCCTGACTAATATATAGGATGATTAAATTGAACTAGAAGTACCGGTTTCCACAGTAATGTAGATCTGATCATGGTGAAGGAGAGGATGAAATAACAGCACCTGGGCTAAGCATCACTAGACAAGCCCGAACCTGCGAGAGGCGGGGAAGTACCCTGAGGCAGGTAGTTAAGTAGGATGTTTTCTCTCCTAATAAAGCATGTTGTATTAGTTGACGTGAAAGAGAAAATTTTGTGTGTTCGTGGACAGTACTACAAATTATTTTCCTGGGAAAAAAATTTATTTCTTTTTCTTTTCTTTTTAAAGTGTTAGGAAGATGCCATAGGATTTCCCTGCCAGATGGATAAAATAATATTTGGCACTGGCAGTGGAGGCATATTGAAGTATAAAAGATAGATTGGGTAATGTTTGTGCATATGATGCTATAATCAGTTTCCATAAAGATTATAAGCTGCAACAGAAACCCAAGCAGCATGAGCTTTTTGTCATTACTAGTCAACACAGGAAGATATCTTCAATTTGGGACAGGGTGAAGGAATATGTGGACAGTTTTAATAATTTTTCAATTAGGAATGTTTCCTGTGTCTCCAGAAAAAAGAAACTATTAGAGGCATTAAGTTCTTAACCACTAATTTTTGGGAAAGTACATGTGTTACTCAGCAGTGAAAGAAGCTGAGGTAAATAGGAGGTGTCTCAGAATGATGGGTTTGTGCTCTAGGTTCATGAAACAAGCTGCCTGAGTGATGAGGTGAAATCCAAGGGGACCCATAAGAGTATGTAGAGTTTAATGATACCTTTCACTGAAATTGAAACTTGCCAAGCCAGTGTAGACCATATTTGACCTGGCAGGGAGTGTTCTCATATGTTTAACAAGCAAAACTGAGCATTCAAGTTTAAACAATTTGGCCTCTGTGGGGTATCATGCAGAACTGTAAGCCCTAGGGGACTTGGAGGAAGCTTTAATGTGTGATACTGTTGAGAAGAGTTTTAGAAATCATTAGAAATAGGAAACAGTTATGCTTTTTCCAGTCAGTCAATAGATATTTATTAAGCTCTGTGCCAGACAGTGGCACTGGAAATTCGAATCCTAGGGGAGTTCGGGGAAGATGCTTGGCTGGGGGCAGAACAGAGAAGTGCAAGAAGAGTACGGTCCATCTAGAAAGGAAGCTGTGGCTGGCCTGGGCGCTGTACTTCAGTGAAGGCTTGATGAAGAGCTCTGTACTCTGCCCTCCAGTCCTCAGGGGCACAGGGTACTTTGAGGTGTGTGTACTAAGGAGGATTGCAGTTTTGCAGGATATTGAGGTCATTCCAGAGAATCATTACACAGTTGGGGAAAGATAGATTCTTTAGAAAAGAGAAAAAGAATGAAGAAATTGAAAGTTGGCCTATACCATCAAGTTTGGATTTGAGCCAAAAGTGGTCTCACTGCTGAAAACTGCATTAAATCTTTTGGCTCTCATTGTTTTTTATATCACTAGAGCATCATAGAGACTTTAGAAAGAGATTGTTATCTTCTTGTACCTATCCTCCACTGGACCTTGCATGATATAGGCCATTGATATCTATTTGTTTGAGAGAGGGAAATGAAGAGCGAGCTTTCCCGAGATGAAAGCTGATGAAGGAAAAAAGAGCTTACATTTGCAACAGCTTCTTGGACAGAAAATAGTAGAATCTCCCCACTCCCACCCTTAAAAAAATTTTTTAAAACAAAACAGAAGAGACATTTGTAGTTTGCTGTCAGGGAGGCGTTTCTGCTCTGGTAACTGAGGTGATAATCTAAGAGGTTATTTCTGTGTTTTTGTGATTTTTTGTTTGAATTTATAAAGCTCTGAGCTTTTTCTGGACAGGTTTTCAAAAAGTGAAAGTGCTCACTGAAAACTCCTTAAGGGAAGGGAAAATTCTTTTGGTCTTACCGGAGAGTACTAGAGGGGAGTCAGGGGAAGTGGGAGCATTAAAAAATTTTAAGCAGATTTGTTGTACTTTTTTCTAGGAACAGTTATCCCCCCTGAGAGTGTAGTTTTTCCAACAGTGCTTTCTGTTGTAGTGAAATAGTTTTTACAAATAAAACTTACTACTTCTTTTGATTTGAATGTTTGTTTACTTTTTATTCTTAGCCAGCAGGAATGTTCTCAGACATTTAGCATGTCTAAAAATTCTCTTTAAAAAGCAATACTATATAAGTAAAATAATATTTGACTATATATTCAAGGAGTGCAAAACCAGTATGTGGTTACTAGTATCTGTATATATAGCAAGAGTTATCTCTCTGTTACTTAAAACTGTTACTTCATTTTATGAGTCTGGCCTCATGGGCTCCTGGTAGATACCATTGTTAGGGCCTAATCTGATGTTGCTGGAATAACCACACATGGCAGGTGGAATATTCAGACAACTCTTCTCTAACTTATAATTTAGGATATTTCACAAATATTCCAACTAATACAGATTGTCTTTCTGTGTATGATTTTTTGAAAAAGGGCTAAATTCATGTCTGCCAAGCCATTTGAGCTATTATTTAAATTCCAAGAAACTCGAGCCTCCAGGCTTCTCAGTGACAGTGCGATTACATTCTCTTTCACATAGTTGTGGTAAGAGTTTCTCCCTTGGACGCATTTAAAGTTTTATTTCTAGGGGTTTGGAGTTGAAATTTCTTTTGTTTGATCATAAACAATAAATTGAGTGTTGGAAAGGACCTTATGCCATCTATCACCTCACTCATTTTACAGGGAAGAAATAGAAGACCAGAGAGGCTCGGTGGCTGTTCAGTGTCATAAAGTTAATCAGTGGCAGAACTGGGATTCAAACTCAGGTCTTTTGACTCTGAAATCCAGCTTATTTTCCCCTGGCCCATGATCCCAGTAGAGCAGTTGGGGGAAATAGGTTGAAATTTGTGAGATTTTGTGTTGTTTTTAAAATGTAACTAGGCAGCCCAACACAGAGTACTAGACCTGAAGAAGTTTGGAAAACTAGCTCATACAGCCTCAGAGGCTTCAGCGAGTTGTGCAACTTTGGTCAAGACACTGAATCTTTGTCTGCCTCAGTTCTTTACCTGTGAAAATCAGTCACATGTGTTAGAACAACATGATACAGGAGAAAGAATGGTGGGCTTTGGGTATAGGAAACTTAGGTTCGTTCCTGCTCAAATACTCATTGTAGCAGGTTATTTCCCAAGTCTGGGCTTTAATTTACTCATTCATAAATTGATAGATATGCAATTGGAAGAGAGAATTTAGCTCCGCTTCCTTGTTTTACAGTTGAGGAAATTAAGGCCTGGAAAGATTAAGTGACATCTCCAAAGTCACACAGGCAGAAAACAGCAGAACTAGAGTTTGAGAATATTTAGTCCTAGTGGTTTGTTGCTAGAGGAATAAAATTCCACAGGAGTTGTCCTCTGGGTTTTTTTTTTTTTCATTTCATTTTATCTTAGTTCTTTGCCTCATTTCTCAACTACTTTTTTGCCTTTGATTTGTATTTGGCTACCTTTATATAATAGATGGACAAGGGTCTTTTTTTCATATAATTTAAAAATATTCTCCTTATCTTTGCAGGTTTCTTTTGCCAACGTTTAACACATCACTCTTGGACCATGGGGAATATATTTGCTAACCTTTTCAAGGGACTGTTTGGCAAAAAAGAAATGCGGATCCTAATGGTTGGTCTGGATGCTGCAGGAAAGACAACTATTTTGTACAAACTGAAGCTTGGTGAAATAGTAACTACTATCCCCACTATAGGTAAGCAGTTAGCATTGCATAAGTAAATGGCAGTTCTGTGATCTGGGTCAAATGAAGACTCTTGAATTGGATCCTCTGACAAAGGTACCTTTCCTCCTAGTTGTAGCAACAGGAGGAAAGAAATAGAAAATTGAGTGGTACAGCTGGGAGCTTGGCTGAAAAGGCAAGAGTTTAAGAGAGATTGAAAAGACTCAATGAATTTGAGCAACTGAGCATTTGCAAGTCTCCAATAAAAGCTTAGTAACTGGGGAGCCAAGATCACACGTTATCCTTTCTAGCAGTTGGTTTGTTTCTATGGAAGTTGAAGAGCTGGCTCTGTCTGAATTTCTAAAAGAAAAAGGAGTTCTTTAAAAAAGGCTTCCAAGTTTTATTTTGTTGTGGTTTTTGGTGGGATGGTGGTGGTGGTTAGATTTTGTATTTTCCAGAAAAGAATCTCCAGAAGATCTTTATGCGTATAGAAGTCCATAGTTAAAGATCTGGTGATGGTTTGGGTCCGTTTTGATCCATGCTAGCCAATAGACATTTATTAAGTCGCTATTTTGTGCCAGCATTGGTACTAAGTGTTACTTAGCAAGGAGCTTAGAATCTTTTGCGAGAGACATCATGAAAACAATTCTGTATAAACAAGTTATAGAGAGGATAAATTGGAAGTAAGCCCTAGAGAGGAGGCACTAGAATTAAAAGGTCTCAGGTAGGGCTTCCTGTAGAAGGTGAGATTTTAGCTGGGACCTCAAGGAAGCCAGGAAATAGAGATAAGGAGAGCATAGGGGAAGGGGGGGAGATAGCTATGAAAATGCCTAAAGTTTGGAGATGGAGTGTCTTGTGTGAGGAACATCAAGGAGAGGCCACTATGAAGAACTTCGAACACCAAACAGGAGTTTATATTTGATCCTGAAGGTGATAAAGAGACACTGGAGTTTATTGAGTTGGGGGTTGCCATGTGACCTGAACTTCAGGAAAATCACTTTTGGCAGCTGAGTGGAGGATAGGTTAGAGTGGGAAGAGACTTCCCAATAGTCTACTGGGATGTCCAGGCCTGAGGTACACCAGATTAGTGGTGTTGTCACAGGAGAAAAGGGGGGCATCCACAAGAAAAGTTATTAAATTAAAATTGCAAGACCTTACCAGCTGATTGGGTTGTCAGCCTAAACAACTGGGGGGATGGTAGTACACTTAATAGGAAGATAGTGACAATACTAGTATTTAACAGAGTTATTATTCTGTGTTTATAGAATACTTATTATATCTATGAGATATATTCAGTGAGGGAACACCTCAGTTCTAACTGTAAATATCCAAATTTGACTTCATAGCCAGAAATTTGAAGCGGTTCTGTAGTAGCTAATTTAGCAGTATTTTTTGAGTTCATGCCTGTGATTTCATTATTATAGGGAACTCTCAGTGAGGAAGCCTCCTCTACCAGTGGAGATCAAAAACTGTCCTTCAGTATTGAGATTACTCCTGGGCACTGAGGGAATAAGTGACTTGCCCAGGGTCATAGAGCCAGTGTGGATCAGAGGCTAGACTTAACAACCTGCAACTTTCTGACTCAGCCTGTTTGTGTCAGTGTCCTATACTGTACTAGTTCATGTTTTTACTTAAAGAAGAGATTTGGAAAATAGCCAACTGAATAGCTGTGAAGCTTCTTTTATTTAATGTTTTCTTCGTACTATAATTTTCAAGGTGTCAGTTTATAATGGTTCCAGCTAGCTACCAAACTCTACAAAAGAATATCCTATCACTAAAGTTTTCCTTTGGGACTTAAAAGTCTTACAAAATCCAGACATTACGTAGACTGATGCTGATGGGTTGTACTGTAAAATCATTGTTGCCTTTGAATTCTTACAGGTTTCAACGTAGAAACTGTAGAATACAAAAACATTAGCTTCACAGTGTGGGATGTAGGTGGCCAGGACAAGATCCGACCCCTGTGGCGCCATTACTTCCAGAACACACAAGGTGGGTTATAGATTTGGGTCTTTCTCCCTCAACCCCAAGAGTCAGTTGATGCTTCTGGACTGTGCTAGATACTACTGAGAGAGAAACAAAGCTGTAGGCCTCTGTTCTCCATACTAACAGTTGATTTTCTTGAGCACTTTGAGACTTATAAAGTGTTTTCCCACAAAGTCCTATGAGGTGTGCAAATACTTTTCCAATTTACAAGTCAGGAAACTCACTCAGAGAGATAAACTGGTTTGCCCAAGGTTGAAGAACACAGACTTGAACTCAGCTGATCCAACTCTTAATCCAGTTCTTTGCACTGTTCACTGAAATCCTGTGTATTTAACTATAATGTAGACTGTAAGTGCATGGAAGGTATTACCAGGATATGGGAGCATTAGGTTTATTAAGAAATCTTGAATGGAAAACTTTTGATGACTGATTCCTTTTTTTTTCCTTCAGATGTATAACATTCTGGTAGTACCAGAACTCTATTTTGATAGTCATGCTATGATGGTATATATCAGTAAATACTTCATTTCTTCTGACCTCTCAGCTATGCCAGTTAATATTTATAGGATAATTAGCTCAAGGTATCTTAAGACAAACTGACAGACCTTTAAGAATGTGTCTTCCAACCTTCCTGAAATGCTACTTTCTTATTTTCTAGGACTGATTTTTGTGGTTGACAGTAATGACAGAGAACGAGTGAATGAGGCCCGAGAAGAACTGATGAGAATGTTGGCAGAGGATGAGCTTAGAGATGCCGTTTTATTAGTGTTTGCTAACAAACAGGTATATGCTTGAAGAATATCCAGAAATGTTTGCCTTACTCAGTTTGTTTTGCGGGTGACCAGAAAGTGTAGATTTGGTATTTATTGCTCATTGTGTCATAGAATCTTAAACTGTTAGAACTGGAAAGGACATTTGAGAGCATCGAATCCACACCCTTTATTTTACAGAGCAGAAAACTGAAGCCCAAATAAGAGGATGTAATATGCTTTAGTTACAGAGCAAGTTAATAGTTGAGTCACAACCAGAGCCCAGGTCCAAAATTACTGTCAATTTTCAGTGATATTAGCTGCCCCAAGAGTACTGTGCCCATTTGAGGCTCTTAGGTTTTGAGAGGGTAATAAAAGGTTTGCCACCTGTAGTGGGTGAAAGATGAAATGACTAAGGCAACAAAAGTTTGATCTTCCAAGCATATCACTTTATTAAACAGTGCCTGGCCCAGAAACCCAGGACCAGATCTCTTCAGCTTAAGCCTGGACTCTGAATATAGGGGGAGATGGATTTATACATCAAAAAAAAAATAAGGCCAGTTAATTAAGGAAACAATACAAATAAGGTAATCGGATTTCTGATTGGAAGAAAGACTTAAGGACTTTCCAGGTTGGGAGGGGGAGAGAGTGAACAGATGCAATTCTCTGAATTCAGAAAAGGAGAAAAGAGTATGTACAGTGAGAGATGGTTTGAGGAAGAGAGTTGACAGTTGGCTGGCTGATTGG
The DNA here is from genome assembly GCF_028372415.1 of Notamacropus eugenii. Classification (NCBI taxonomy): domain Eukaryota; kingdom Metazoa; phylum Chordata; class Mammalia; order Diprotodontia; family Macropodidae; genus Notamacropus; species Notamacropus eugenii. The sequence continues at coordinate 9,951,554 of NC_092872.1, read as the reverse complement.
TAGGAGAGATTCGGGTTATATTCATGGAGGGACTTCCCTAGAAGGTTAACCACAAATTGGTTGTCATGCAAATAGGTTGCCTTGGGAGACTATGGAAAAGGTGCCAGATCTAAGAATAGCAGTGATCTCTTTGTGGGTTGGCATGGGAGGGAAGCCTGGCCTGGAGTAATTTTGCCTGGATAACAGAGGATTTGGATTCTCTGACCCTTTGAGCTATGTGGCCTATGTCATTGCCTCCTGAAAACCACTTTTCTCTTCTTTTTTTCCCAGGATCTTCCCAATGCCATGAATGCAGCTGAAATCACAGATAAACTTGGACTGCATTCTCTTCGTCACAGAAACTGGTACATCCAAGCCACCTGTGCCACTAGTGGGGATGGGCTCTATGAAGGACTGGACTGGTTGTCCAATCAGCTCCGAAACCAGAAATGAATCAACAAAAATTCCTCCTCCCTCTTTCCTTCTCTCCCTCTTATTTCTTCCTATTCGCCCTTCGCTTTACTCTCATGTGGCAAACTGTGCTACTTTGTGGTATTGAGTGCCGGAAGCTGTTTTTTCCTACCCCTTGTCACAGTATGTATTGCACCATGCTGTAAATGTGGCAAATACAGGCCTGAAAACAGGTTTCTTATTTAATGTAAATAGTTTTTGTTTCCAATGGGGCAGTTTCTGGCACTCCTATGCAATATTACTCAGCTTTTTTTATTGTAAAAAAATCAACTCACCGTTTAGTACTGGGAAGGGATTTTAAGCACATTGACACTTGGGTTGCTGGGGGTTAACGTGCAGCAGCAGAGCCGAATGCTACTACTCCTACTGGCTTGTGAGATCTGTGTTGAGATCCATTTTGGTGGTTGGTTTTTAACCTGAACTCAGTGTATTTTTTTAAATAGTAAAAAAAAAAAAAAAGACAAGTAAAACACTTGAACACACAGAACAGAGAAATATGCTTAGTGTAGGTTTTGCAGTAACAACTTGAATACCAGACCATTGTAAATTTGTCTGCAGTTTCTCTTTTGAAACTTGAGAAATGATGATAAAAATCAAACAAGTGATCAATTTTGCATGGTTAAAATAGAGATCCATGTAATGCTATGTCTTTGGATCTTTATGTATTTCATAGAGTTTGTGCTTGTATTTGTGCTCACATGGATACTTATTAGGAAAAAAAGCTTTGAGGTTGTGGTTCAGAGCAGGCTGCACATTGAGAGCATTAGATCTTCAATCATAAACTGTTTATAACTAGACTTTTTCCCCCTTGCAGTTCAGGTCAGGCTGTGATTAGTTCTCCATTCACACTTGAATAACTCTTAGGAAGGACACAATTATGGCTGGTTATAAATATTGAGAAGCGCTTTCTCATGTATTTGGACAACAAAAAAACCAGCCGTTTAATTTTGGTCAAGTGTGTGTGTGGTGCTTCTGTTTGAAACCTCTCCACAGTAAGCACAGCCTGCGTTAGCCCCAAAGCTTGGCTGGAGATATTTCACAAACAGTCAGGGACACCAGGTGTTTCTGTGTGGTGTCTAGGTTTTGAAAGAAAATAAATTGAGCATGAGAGCTTGGGGAGTCATTCCATTCTAGAAGTATTCGGTCCCATTTTGGAACAATCCCCCTATCTGTATATGTGTGAAATGTCCTTTACTACCCCTCATTACTACAAGGGTCAGATTTGCCATCTGAAAAAAAGATCTTTACTTTTTTTTTTCTTTTGTATTTTGATAAACACTGAAGAAGCTGGAGCTGTTAAACTTTATCTCGGGAAAAACTCAGAACTGGTTTGTTTGGTGTTGTGGAAACTCTTACTGCTTTCAATACACAATTAGTAATCGACTGTTTTGTATACTTGTTTTCAGTTTTCATTTCGACAAACAAGCACTGTAATTAAAGCTATTAGAATAAAATCTCTGAACTATTTCAGGGGGTTTTTTGGTACCTTAATACTACCTGGGTTCCTCATGACTATACAATAATAATTAAGCAGAAGACTTCCCTCCAGGCCAATCTGGTCGGTGCAGGCTGGTCTGTGGACCTTAATAGGCAGCCACAAATTACTCTCCCCATTAAAGGCTCCTGGACTTTTTGATGATGGCAGTGGTTTTTCCACAGAACTCAAAAGCTCTCAGTGATAGTCACGTCTACTCTAATGCTTGGCATAATGGAAAGAACATTTGAGTCCTGCAATGCTTGAATGAAAGTTCAACTCAATGGCCTCTAAGCTCTCTTCCAATTCAAGGTCTTTGATTCGGAAGGCAGCTAGTAGCATTATTTCCAGTTTATTGATGGGGAAATAGGTTATTGTTTAGCTAACACATAGAAAGTCAGATTCAACCTGAAAGCTGCTTTCCTAGCCCTCAAACCCCACTCCCATAGGATCTAGAGTTGGAAGAGATTATTACATGTGATCTGAGTTAGAGGAGAAAGCTAAGGCAGTAAATAACAACTGGCATTAAAACCCAAATCATTTGACTATAAATCCCAGTGTCCTTTCTCTTGTCACAAATGCCTTTTCAGTGACCTGTCAGTACCATCATGGGTGCCCAGGTACCTGGCACATTTCTCTATACTAATCATTGCTTTAAGCAAAAGACCTGGAGATTTTTACTATCGCATGGAAAGATAAACTTCCAAAGCTGATTTGACTTTACTGTTGCAGGCATACTCTCACAATACTTCACCGACTGTGGTTGTTTTGGTAATACTTGTTAATAATGTAATCAAACTCTTGGGTGATTTTTGGCCATGCCCATTTAGAACTGTGTTTCTATGGTCTAACTTCATAATGTCCTTTTTCCTTAACGTAATGTTAATGGAACAGGTTCGTGGGGCATGCTTCTGCCCTGAATAAGTAAAAGGCTGCCACATTTCTTCCTTATCCCTTAATTTTCAGGAATTTGTTAGAACCACCACTCTTAGTGGTAGATTTAGACTTCCTTGAAGATAACCTGTTCATCAGAGGTATAGACTTGAGAACATTCTCCACAGGTGAAGCATCTACTTTATTTTTTTCTTCTCATTTATTATCTTAATAGCTTTTGTTTTTATCTTCACTTCAAATACATTTCTCCTTCCTTCCTTATGCAAGAAGAAGGAACCGTACATTCAGTGCTCTAGTCTCCGCCTTTGCAAAGACCTGAGCAGCGGGGGCTGGGGAGCCTTCTCTTACACGCTGGATTTGGTCACTTACTACACAGCTTCATTTTGGGACCTGTGTTCTTCCCATAGACACCTTTATGTATCCACTGTGTATTTTCCTGGTTCTACTTGCTTCACTCTGCTTTAGTCCATTTAAATGTCCCCATGCATCTGTGTTCATCCTCAGAATTTCTTCTGTTGCGGTAATACTTTATCACGTTCTTGGACCACCATCGCTTATCCATTCCCCATCTAATTTTGTTTCCAGTTACTTGGTTGCACAGAAAGTGGTGATCTCAGTGTATATAACTTGTTTGGACCATGGTGTCTTCTTAGCTTTGACTTCCTTGGGGTCCAGGCCTTGAGGTGAGGTCTCTGAGTCAGACCAGTATGGATGGTTTAGTCACTTTCTTATCATCACCCTAAACTGCAAAGCTTGTGTTCTCATTAACCAAAACCTTCTGCGGCTGACTTCTGCAGCATCCCAGCCCAAGTGCCCTTTCCAGCTGTGGCAGAGCCTTCTTCTGTAACTTTGGAGGAGCAGCTGCTAGCGAGAAGGATATACCCCCTGTAGTTTTCACCCATGTTATCCGTGGTTTCTCTGGAGTTGAGCAGAATGTCTTTTTTTCCCTCTTATGTTTAACAGCCCTTCAAATGCTTGTAAAGAACATGTCCTCCATAAGTGTCTTTTTCAGCCCAAAGAGCCCCTGTCCTTTCAACTGAGAACATATGGCACAAACCGGAGAGTTTTCATCTTGGTTACCTGTTTGAACACTCCATCTTACCAAGGTCCTTCCCAGAAAATGCATTCATTTGTCAACGAAGACAGTCCAGCTGTGATCTGAAGCAGAACACAGCCCATTGACCAGTTCCAAGTCTCTCCTTCCCTTGATCCAGAAAAAGGAAAAGCAGTTAGTCTGGTGTTGCCTGCTGTTAACGAAATCCTTATTCCCTTCATGTGTCATAATTTTGCGAGGAGTGAATGTGGACTGTCACTGGCAGTGATTAAGCCATCCCATTTGCCAGTTCTTTCCCTTTCTGAGGGTGTTGATTCTCTGGGCTTTGTGACTCGAACAGAGGAAGTGTTGCTGGGTCCATTATTACTAGCTTCCTGCTACACCCTCTCTGCCTTTGCTGGGGGAGAAACTTATTAACATATGTTGTAGTACATTCACTCACGACTTAGAATCTGAAAGCATACCTTGCCTTCATTCCCCTCTGGCCAGTCTCTCCTTCCTGCTTCACTAAACGAACCAGTAAGTCCTGTTAGACTTGGGACAACTTTGTGAGAAAGGTTTTGGGTTGTAGGGGGTAGGGGAGGCCCAGACTGCAAGCCCAGGCTCTCTCTTCCTGTCTTCAGTCATTTCAGGGAATCTGGCTGTAGGATGATAGTGAGGGTTCATTATTGGGGTGGAGCAGAGCCCCCTCGCCCGCCTCAGGCTGCCTCATCCACAGATTGATTCTGATTGTGTTTCTCATTACTTTTAACAGAGCAGAGGGTCAGTGATTACTGCCCTTCGTTCACCAGGCAATCTTCATAAATTATTGTCCACACTGTTTTTCTAACAGAAGTCACTTCGTGTGCAGTGCAGCTTGTTGCTCCCAGACCAGTCTCGCACACCCAGGGGAGAGGGAAGGGTTAGGAATTTCTGTATTGGATTTTTCAGTTTTAAGATTTTTTTTTCAAAGCACGTGTGATGTTTACTCTATCTACAAAGCTTATTGACCAGTTCTTACCCTGATGGAACCTCAATGCCACCCTCTGGAAGTGTATGCCAGTAGAGTCCAAGCCCTGCCAGACCAGAGACTGGCTTGTTGTCCAAGGACCGGACTAAAGTGCAGGGTGCTTGAACATTCAAGCTGGTCAGCAGGGCATGAGTTGTTTTGGCCACAGCACTTTCAGACTATATGGAGGGATGCATAAGTTGATTAGGATTTTGAGGTTGAAAGACCCCATGGAGATCACTTGACCAACTCCCTTCTCATTTTAAAGGTGAAGTAACGAGCCCAGAGAGCAGGGATTTTCCTTCCCCCCAAGGTCCCACAGCTAGGAAATAGCAGAGGTGAAATTGCTGCTCGCTTATGAATGAAAGGAGTATGTGTATACTGCTGAAATGATGGAAATAAGAAATTCTACTCCACAGAAATTAAATTAAGTGCTAGCTGACACACAGTAAAGCACTTTCTGTAATTGTCCACATTGATCTTCAGTTCTGAGACAGGTGTAATTTATTCCATTTCACAGATGAAGAAACAGAAGTTGGAAGAACTTGCCCATTGTCACACAGATGGTAGTTATGTGTCAAGCTTAGATTTCCTGACTCCAGCTTTGACCTCTCAGTATAGACTAGCAAGGTGCGGAGAGATTGGCATCCACAGAGATGGATGGTTTTGGCCACAGCCATGCTATGACCGTGTTCATACTTAAGACTGAGGGATTGTGACCCATGCTAACTAAAGGGAGTAGCCACGGGAAAGATGGGCAGTAAGTGGCACAGTGGATAGAATGCCAGACCTGGAGTCAGGCAGACTAGTTTCTGTGAGTTCAAAACTGACCTCAGACACTGTGTGTGATCCTGGGCAAGTCCTTTAGCCCTGTTTGCCTCAGTTTCCTCATCTATGAAACGAGCTGGAGAAGGAAATGACGAACTGCTACGTTATCCCTGCCAAGAAAACTCTTAAGAAAAAGTCAAACACGACTGAAAACGGTGAAAGACAGCACTGACGTTATTGATCAGGAAAACCTGTTTCATTGGAACATTTAAGCCTAGAGAGGACAAATAACCGCACAGCCCGTTTGTAGCAGACTTGGGACAGGAACCCAAAGCTCTTACCTTCAAGCCAGGTACAGTCTTCAGTCTGTTCTCTCTCACCCCCAGTGCAGCAATTCTACAGCCTTCTGGAATGCTACTCTTGTTCTCAGTCCAAACTTCTTCCCTACATCACACAAAATCTGTTTCCTTCAAACTTTGGCGCATTTGTTGGAGTGCTGCGCACTATAGAGCTTTACGCAAGGCTGCTACTTCCAGTGGCCAGCCCTTTGCTTAAGTTCTTGATTACGTCCCCTTTAATTCTGTTTCCTCTAGGTTTGAACATCCTCTGTTCCTTCTACCATCTCTTCCATGGGGACCCAAAGGCTGACTTCTTTGGGAGTCATCACTCTTAGCCGTTGGCAGTGATGGGTGTTATGTCTGGCATAATAAGCTTTTTGGTTTAGTTTGATCTCTCCTATTGATTGTTCTGCCCTATCTGATCTGCCTGCCTCCCTGGAGGATGTTTTGGGCAGGTCAGCCATTGGATAGACACCCCTCCCTTTTTTCCCATGCCATCATCACCCTTGCCTTTCCTCGCTTAAATCTTGACCTTTGAATTGTCCAATTCTACTTTCCAAGGACCTCTACACTCCCATGCTTTGCCCCCTTGGCCAGCTCATCTTTTTGTAAACCCCAACTCACCTCTATTTCAGTGCTGCAGAACACAAGAATTCACTGAAGCTTATTAGCAGTCCCAGCTGGGTCCTCACTGCTGCATTTCAGTCCTTTCTCTTCCTTACACTCCCACAGCACTTGTTTCAAACTTCTTGTGCTCTTTGCTCCTACCAGAGAATTTTGTCTCATACATAGTTCACTGAAAAAAATTAGACCATCCATATTAAGTTCCCCCGGCCCCAATTTCACATTTCAAAATCATCCCCTATCCTTTCATCCTTTGCTCAAGGTTTGCCTCTTCCTGATCCCATCCCCTTCTTTCGTGCCTTTTGGATGATTTTGAACCCTGATTTTTCCATCTCTGACCTTGACTGCTGAGTCTGTGGTGTCCTCATACTGTCATTCAGTCCTTTTCATGGCCACTCTTAGGAAAAGCTAAGCTCAATTACTTCCCACTCCTCAGTCCCTTGCTCTCAGGTTTTCACTTCCAACACTGTTCCCGCCAAGGTCACCAGTGGTCTTTAGGGTCAAATCTATCTGCCTTTTCTCATTCTTGACCTTTGCAGCTCTTTGACAGTGCTGGCCATCTCCTCTCATATACTTCTCCAGGGTTTCTGTGACGTCAGTTAAGTTCTTCCCTACCTGGCCCCTCCTCGGTTTTGAAGGTTGGGCAGTGTGTGCACGTGCCTCAAGGCTCTTGTCCTGGGCCATTTCCTTTCTGCACTTGATGATCATAGCTCCTGTGCATTCATTTGTCATCTCGATGCAGATAACTCCCCAACCTACGTATTCAGCTCTTTCATCTCTCTTGAACTCAAATCCATTACTCTAATTTCATGGCAGACTTCTCCACATGGATGCTCCATAGGCACAGAAAGTCCAGTCTGGTCCCAAACCAAGCCCATCATCTTTTCCCTTAAACCAACCTTCCTAGCTCATTTCTTTAAAATTTCTTACTTCCCTTCTTTCAGTCATACAGGGCCATAATCTAATCATCTTCATATTTTCATTCTTCATCCCTGCAAATCCAATTAGTTGCCATGCCTTGTTGATTGTCTCACTATTTCTCCTTTCCATCCCCCACTCTCCACTGCTAAGGCATACATGCTAGTTTAGGTCTGCATCACTTCCCAGTTGGTTCCCTTATGTTTGCCACTTTGCCCTTACAGTGTTTTGCTCCAGCCTGTTTCTCCCACTATCCAGCCCAGCTGTCCTTGCTGTTCCTTGTAGACGGCTCTCCATCTCCCGCCTCTGCCCTCCCCCAGGCTCTCCTTTCTCACTCCTGCTCTTCCAAGGCTCAGCTAGCGCCATCTTCAGGAAGCCTTTCCTGATACCTCCAGCTGTTACTGCCCTGCCCCATCACCTTTTTTTGGTACAGTCTTGTGTTTAACCATCTGTGAATGGGTCATGTTCTCCAAATAGAATGTAAACCCTTTGAGAACAAGGATGGTCTCCTTTATGCTCACAGGAATCCTCAGGGTTTAAGCAGAGTGCACTATAGGCAGGTATTAAATGCTTCTTGATTGAGTGAAAGCCTGCCTGCCTTTAGTGCCAGAAGAAAAGGTTGGCTTTGTCCCAGGGTTGATCTAGGAGCAGCCTGTTCTGGTGATCAATCATGCCAGCATTCTATTTACTTCCGCAGTGGGATTTAGAGCCAGAACTTTGGAGACTATTACTTTTTGTAGGAGATGAATTCTCATGCCCAAAGTCACACAGGACTTCGTGTGACAGGCCAGAACTAAAACCCAGGTCTTGGCACTTGTACCACTAGGTCCTTCACACATCAGGCCCAGTAAATCCAAGTACCAGCAGCCATAGAAGCTTCCTTCCAGGGAAACTGGCTTGACCCCCAGTGCTACCAATGAGGCCAAGGCCAAGGCCAAGTCCCTGAGACATCAAGAATCTTCACTCAAGTTCTAGGTCCTAGAAAAAACCTGGCCTGCAGGCTCCAGTTAAGGAACCAGTTCTCCTACCCCTCACAACTTCCCTTTCCAGCATTTCCCTATCTATATTCTAACCAAACTGGATGACCTGGATTCTGTGGCTCAGTTCTCATCTCCTTTCCTGCTATACTGGAACCTGGCTCCTTTTGGAAGGGTGTGCACGTGTGAGGCAGTGCAGTGTGGTCAGCTGACTTTTATGTTCATGTCCTGGCTCCAAAACAGACTCTGGCCTTTGCCCACCCTCCTCCTCATGGTCTTAGGAACCTAAAGAACTATGTGAAAGGCCAATCTGGGTGCATGTTCATCTGTATGTTTGCAGAACACTTCAGTCACCAACCTCCCAGCCCTGGGAGGTAGCTGGGACTGCGGTCATGTCCATTCTGTGGACAAGGCTCACACAGCTAACAAGCATGGAGCAGAATCCACTCTCCAGATGCACCTGGCCTGTCACCTGGCGCCCTCTGCTGGGAAGGAGGGGAGTTGCAGGCCCCGGCCCAGGTCAGACGGCCCACACTCGGGTAGGGCCTCCAGTCACTCACAAAGGAGTCCCTTCGCTCTATGCACACACGTCATACTAAAGGATTGTGACACTGTACATAGAATACCGTAACAAAGCTGAGTGACTGAGGCAAGAGAAAGGTTGGAGACTCCGGGAAAATTGAATGAGAACAATTTTAGTCAAATCAAAAATATTTATTAAGCATTTACTATGTGCTAGACTGTTAAGCAGAAGGAATACAAGGAAAGGTAAAGCATGATCCCTGCCCTTGAGGAGCTCCCATTCTAACAGGAGGAATAACGTGCAAATGACAGCATACATATAAATAACACATGTAAATGGAATTCTAGGCTGAAGGCACTAGTGGCAGGGGGAGGCTGGGAAAGGCCTCCTGCAGAATGTGGGAGCTTGGCTGGAGGTAATAAGTGTCAGAAGGCTGCCAGACAGAAAAGGTCAAAGTTGGGAAGGGTGCTGGAGCCATGTTCTAGCTGCTCCTTAGTACCTGAGCAGGGGAACATGGTCCAACCTGTCCTTGTCAAAGACCAATTTGCAGGCAGCTAAATGGTACGGTCGATACAGCGCTGGCCCTGGAGTCAGGAGGATCAGAGTTCAAATCTAGCCTCAGACACTTACTAGCTGTGTGACCCTGGGCAAGAGTTGTGGATGACATGGAAGTGGCAAGTCTAGGTAACTGGATGGTCGTGCCCTCCACAGTAATAGGGAAGTTTGGAAGGTGAGTTTTGGAGTAAAGGTGAGTCATTCTGAATACACTGAGTTGAAGTTGGTACCTGAGAGGGGTGCTGAAGAGAGAGACCATGGTTGGACCTAGAGATATGCAAGTCATCTGCATAGATAATTAACTGAGACAATAGTAAATTATGCAGAATTTTGGAAAGCCTCCGTTAATGTTCTGGGAACAAACGGCCAATTATCCAGTTGGGCTAGAACACAGACAAGAAATAGTATAACAGGAGAAACATGAAAGGAAAGCCGGAGGCCAATTCTGAAAGACCTCAAATACCAGGCCATGAAGTTCATACAGGATGGACCAGAGGATGGTCATGCAGATGGTCAGAGCCACTGAAGGTTTCTGAGCAAGAGTACCATAGACAGACCTGTCCTAACGAGGTCTCTATGTGGAAGACTGGAGAGGGGAGAGGGGAGAGGTGGAGCATGGAGGCTGCTCGGTACGCTATGCCAGTAGTCCAGGCAAGATGTGACAAAGTTCTGAACACAGGGTAGCAGCCACAAGAGTGCAGAAGGCAAGAGATACCAGAAACATTGTGGAGGTAGAATCAACCCAAACTGGCAAGAGACCTGCTGAGAGCAGTGAGCATGAATAATCAAGGACTCTTTCCAAGTACACCCTGGGTGACTGGGAGGGTGACGCTGTGCTTGAGAGAAGTCTGGAGCAGTAGGGGAGACACTGTTTTGGACACATGAAGTGTGGGGGCCCAGCAGGACATGTGGATAGATCATACGTAGCTGGAACGAAACTTAGGGGCCCCATAGTGGGTTCCTCATTTTACAGATGAAGGCTCTGAGGTTCAGAGAGGTAACACCACTTGCCAGGGTCACATGCAGCAGACAGCTGGTGATGATTCAGGACAAATCTGGGCCGATACATAGATATGGAAGTCATGTGCCAAGCAATCAGACTGTCACTGATAACATATTTAACAAAAACTGCAGCAGAACACAACCCCTTCCTTCATGGCCACAGTGTAACAGTCTTTCATTAGGCATCTGGTGGCACCTTCTACATGAAGGGCCCTGGGCTGTCAGCCTGGGGAAGGACGGAGGAAAGACCACTGAAGTGAGGAGCACTGAGGGCATAAGGCTGCCCTTCCCTTCTCTCCAAGCTCATCTCATCTGCAGAGCAGGGGAGACGGTCCTTGCCCTACCTACTTCCCAGCAGTGGTGTGAGGGATGAGGTTTACAAATGTGGATCAACATAAGAAGTGTTACATGGGAACAAGCAGACCCTGCAGCAGTAGCGGTGGTAGGTGAGAGGAGATAAAGACAAATGACCACTGTATAAGCCACAGACTTAGAGGGACAGACTACTCTGGTGAGTCAAAGAAGGGAAACACCATTTCTAACAAATCAGGGAAGGCTTCCTCAAGTTTCCTCATCTGTAAAATGAAGTTTGTTTACTTTGCAAATCTTATTAATCAGCATGGTGCAAGAACACTGGATTTGAGTCAGGGTTGGAATTCAGATACCAACACCATGATGTATTTATTACTTGTGTATGCCTGAGCAAGTCCTCTCCCCTCTTTCTGCCTCAGTTTTCTGCTCTGCAAAATGAAGTATTGTTACCAGTAATACCTAAGAGTCCCCACCCCCTCCTTTCCTCTGAGCTAATAAGCCTATTCATGGAGAGCACGTGGGGAGACAAATCAAGGCAGGATTTGGGAGTCACAAGACTTGGATTCCAACCCTGGCTCTGTCACCTTGAACAAGGAAACCTCTCTGGGCTTAGTTTCCTGCTCTGCCAAATAAAAGGGTGGAACAGATGCTTTCTTAGGCCCCTTCCAGGCCTCCAGTCTATAATCTTTGTGACTGGCATCCTGTCAGTGACTTCCTTCAGGTTCTTTCTTACTCCTTCCACACGCATTCTCACAACTGAAATCCTCCTCCTCCTCTCTAACCCTCCTCCATGGTTCTGAGTGCCTGCATGGGCTACAGGGCTCAGTGGGCTTTTACCCCGCTTGTTCAGGTCTCTAAAAGGAAGAGACTGGACTAGAGCAAGACTTCTTAACCTGGAACCCAGAGATCAAGGGGTCTGCAAATTTGGAGAAGAAATTTTTGTTTTCACTTTTATCTGAAACTGAACATTTCTTTCAATGATGATTTTTTTAAAAGTCATTCTTCTGAGGAGTTATTAATGATTATGATTAGAACATAAACATTATTCCTCATCAGACTGCCTAAGGGATCCATGACCCAAAAAGCTTAAGAACCCTTGGATAGGGGCTTTCCTGCTCAACATCTGACAGTCTTCTTGAGGTGGGCCACTTGGCCTACTTCCAAGGCTCTGACTGACCCCCTCAGAGCCTACTTTTACACCATTTCCTGATGCCAAAGGTCTTTGAAACCCAACAGAGGACCCACCTCACCGTGGGAGTCTTCAGTCCTGCAGTGCTCTAGAACTCGGCCCAATCTCAAGCGTTACCCACTCATGACCCTGTGCCTGTCTCCAACCTGCCCTAGCAATGTGGCTGCTCCTAGCCTGACTTGATCTTCCAGAAGCCTAGGAGCAATCCTAAGCAAGCCAGGTCACTGGGGGAGGCTGAGGCAGCTCCCCCTAACACACCAGAGCTTGTGAGCAGCAGCTCCCCATCCCCCAATCTACCCGACTCACTGATGACTTGTTCTCTATAAAAGCTCATGAAGGCCTATTGCTAGTGAGGAACGAGAACCAAATGTAGACTGAGGTCACTGAGAAGAGGCTGCGTATTAAATTTGGAGACTTGTATTTGAATCTGAGCTGTGGCAGTTACTATGTGACCTGGGCAAGTTATTCCTCTGGGGATTTACTCATCTGTGAAATGGAGTTCAAACAGAAAAATGGGGAACACTCCCAGAGCTGTTGTGTGGAAAGTGTTGTAGCAATGGAAGCCATTATTAACATGTTATAAGCAAATGTTGAAGGCCAGACTCCCTGGCATCCTAAATGGGCCTGAGCGACAACCACCTTCTTGAAAGAAGCAGTCACACGAGGAGCAATATGCATTTGGATCTATAATAGTCCCCCTTCTTCAGTCTTTCAGTGGAAATCAGGAATCACAGATGTCCAAGCTGGAAGACCTTAAAACACGAAATGTTAGTAAAATCACAGCTCATAAGGTCCCTGTGTCACATCGAGCCCCAGAATGTCCTCATTTGCATAAAGAAGAAAACAGGCCATTGGTAGACCTGCCATGTCCAGGGTCAGATAGTAACTTCTTAATTTACCTTTCTACAGCTCTTAAAAGATTGATAAGGCACTTTATTCACTCCCACAACCCTGTGAGGTAGGGAGTAAAAAGTTATTATAGATGGAGAAACAAATCTTGGCGAATTGAGGTAACAAATGATTTTGGAGAGGCCAAGTCAGGATGTGAATCCAGGTCTCCTGTCTCCTAGTCTTTTTTGCTAAGTGAGGAGTGTGCTAAACTTTCCTTCCTGGAACTCAGTTTAATCCATCTGTGGGGGACAGATCTGAGAAGGACCCAAAGCCCAGACCTCTGTTCTTCACCCCACTCCCTGAAAAGCAGGGATACAGGCAAAAGTTTTACTGGGAGGAGGAGGGCTGGGGGGAGGGGCAGGTAGGAGGTAGCATCTCCTAAAACAGAAAAGAACACATCAGTCCCACCGAGGGAAGGACCCAGCGTCTCTGCCCTGCCCCGTCACTCCAGAGGCATTGGAGAGCTCAGGCTTCTCCAGAAGCAGGTGTAGGGGCTTTGGCCCTTCAGCCCAGGGGAATAAGCTCACAGGATTCTAGGACAGGGGAAGGGAGGGGTCCCTGTGTGTACCATCTGCTTTCCAGGGTCAAGGTTCAGTCGTCTGAGTCATGCCGCTGCCTCTTGTGCTGGGGCTGAGTCTCAGGGCTTCGGTTCCTTCTCTTGTGGCTGGGGGAAGAGTGACCACCATCCCAAGAGTCCATGTTATGCCTGCTCCTGGGGGCTTGTGGCCAAGAAGGGGAGGGTGAGGCATGGTGTTGAGTGACTCTGTGCCTGTGGGAGACAAACACAGATGATAAGAACAGAATTCAGGGTCACTGTAGAAAGAGAACAGAGAATCTGGAGACTTGCATTTTATTGAATTCCTTAAGCACTTATTAAGTTGGGCTTTTAATCTCTGGACAAGGTCTCACTGGGTGACTGGCCAGATGATTTCCCTCTCTGGATCTCAATGACCTTGTCTGTAAAATAGGTAAAATAATCTTCATGCTACCACTTCACCAAGTAGTTGTAAAGAGAAAACTTTTTGTAAACTCCTAAGTGCTAGGTAGGAAGTAAAGTTGCTATTATGAAAACATAGAGTGTCAATTCTGCCTCCTCTGAAGCTGCTACCAGTCATGTGCAGGCGCCCCTCCCTCGCTACTGCGATACTGCCCAGAAAGGAGAGCCACCCCCAGCCTTGCAGGTCTTTACCCATCCAGCCATCCAAGCATGTCTGGCCACGTCACCTCCCTACTTGAGACCAACAGAGATCTTCTGTTTGCCTTTGGAAACCCTCTGTGACCCCGCCCCATGCTAACCTTCCCCGTCTGTGATACTGGCCTTCTGAAGGCTGTTCCTTGAAAAAGGTCCTCTCTCTCTCCTGATCCTGTGTATTTTGAAGGCTCTCCCTGTTTAACTCTGTCTCTATCTCCTCACTTCCTGCCAGCCTCCGGAAAGAAGTCTCTCCCAGCCACCCTAGATGTGAACACCTTCCATTTTTTTTGTATCTCTGTTTATGCAGTCACTTATCTGCCTGCTGTTTTGCCCTTAAGAAAGTAAGCTCCTTAGAGTAGGGATTGTTTTTGCCTTTTGTCCCCAGCACTCAGCACAGTAACAAGAGGACTCTGTACCTTTTCAAACTCTGCTCCCCCCAAGGCATTCTCCCTTCCTCTGTCCTCTGCAAACAACCTCCATCTCCAGCTCCCTCAGTTCACACTGGCCCCCTGCTTTTCTAAACCACATTATTTTAATTGCAGGGGAACGAACAAAGAATTGGACAGTGGGTGGTGCGAATGCCAGCACCAGCTCTGCTGCCATCTGCTCATTTCTGGTGGCTCAGATGATCTCAAAGGCTCCTCCCAACTCTCCTTGGGCAGTGAGGGACTGCAGTGCCCTCTACCTGTGCTTTATAAGCTGGGAGCCCCAAGAAGGACAGGGTGCCCAGTAAACTCCACCTGTCTGGGGAGGGGGAGGATGACGATGAGGGAGAGCGCCTCTTAGAATGTTTCTCTTTCTTCTTCTCTTTCTTGTGTTTCTTCTTTTTCTTCTTCTTCTTCTCTTTCTTGACTTTCTTGTGGCTCTCAGGCCTATTGGGAAAATGAGGAGGAGGATAAATTGGCCAGGACTTATGGTTTTCTTCTGGATGCAAGCACTGTAGTTGTCAAGAGGAAGAAAGAACCAAGGCAAACTTTCCCACTCAGGTCCCATGATAATAGGTAGAAAAGGCAGCTAGATTTGGAGTCAGAGATCTGAGGACGAACTCCCTTCTCTGCCTGCCCCTTGGGTGGCGCCTAAGCTCTCCTGACCTCAGGCTTCTCATCTGGGGCATGACCTAAGGCCCCTCCCACTCATTCTGTCCCTGCTGATCAGCTTATTAATGTAAAAGAAATGGCAGACTGTCAGGATATGGCTCCCATGCAGCCCCCCAGGCCTTAGAGGAAGCAGTTAGGACTGGCGGAGTGTAATGGATCCAACTCCTCCCATTTCTGCAATAAGCTAAAGGACATGAAATTAGAAGACAGGATGAGGAAACTCAGGCCAGAGAGGAGAGACTGGTTCAGGACCACAAATCTACAACTTTCCTGATGGCTTCCTCCTCAAACACCAGCTGAGCCCCTCCGGTCCCAGCAGCCACTGCCACCCTTCTGCCTGGCCTGTGCCACGCACCCTCCCTACGCCTAACTTCCATGGTCCTTCCTTACCTCGTGTCTGTTTTCCGCTTGGCCACTGGTGGGGCTGATGGCATTGCTGTGGCACTGCTCTCCACCTTGTGATGCTAAAGATCAGAGGGTCACAAATTTAGAGTGGGAAGGGGTTTAATAAGCCATCACAGATAAGGAAACTGAGGCCTAAAGCACGTAAGTGACTTACCTGTGGTCACGTAGGCTGTAAGAGGCAGAGCCAGAATTCAAACCCAGGTCCTGCCTCCAAAGTCAGTGCCACAAGGCCTCTCTGAAGCCAAAACACCATGTTGGTACAAGGGTGACTAACCTCACTCTGATATGAACTAGTCATGTGTGAAAAGTGATTGAAAAGAGAAAAAGGAAAGAACATGCCCCTAGGGTGACCTGCCAGAAGAGACACTAGCTAGCCAGGGACCTGGCTCGAGAGGACATTTCTTGTCACACTTAGAAAGCATAGTATAGCAGAAAGAACTTGGATCTTAGAGTCAAAAGCAAGGGGAGGGGAAGAGGGAGAGGAGAGAGGGAGAGAGGGAGGGTGAGAAAGAGAGAGAGAATGAGAATGCCACCTGTGCCTCCCTCATAGAATGGTGAGAAAAGCTCTGAAAACCCAAAACTGTGACAGAAGGGTAGCAATAGCCTAACAAGAACCTGCAAAGTCAAGAAGCCTACAACGATAAGTCCAGGACCTTAGAAATGAGCTGGTCCAATAAGAACAAGAGAATAGGCCCAGACAAAAAAATGACTTGTCTGAAACCACAAAGGTATCGAGAGATGAAGTAGGAATTCAAGCTCAGTTCTCTGGACTCCAAATCTAGTGGTTTTTCCCAATACGCTAAACTGCCAAAAAAACCAAAACAAAGCCAATCCCTCCCCCCACACATAACCGTCCTGCTACCACTACGAGCACAATCACTGCACTGCTGCTATTAGGACTAATGACTGACTTTATCACTTCCAAATCTGTTCAGTGTTTTAAAGCATTTTCTAATGAGCGCCTCACAGTAGCCCTGGGGAGCAGGTATTCTAGAACACAAACATCATCATGCACGCTTTGTCCACCACTCTTGTCTACAAGAGGGAGCACAAGCCCTGTGCCAAACATCTAAGTGGAGTAGTGAGGCCCTCAGGGAAGACTGCCCAAAGACACAGAGCGAGGTTCCAGGTGAGCTGGAGCCTGCTGCCCCTGAGAGCTCTCACTCCTACAGCAGCAAAGGATCTGGGTCCTAGATGCGTCAAGTCTTTGTGCCTCTTATCACAATTATCCAGGAAAGAAACAGCCTGGCCGAGTCAGTTCTAACTTGTGTCTCTGCTTTGTGTTACAACAGAATGGCTTCCTAGGAGAGGGACAGGGTGTGGCTTTCAGAGACCTAGGGAAGGAAGGAAGGAAGGAAGCTTTACCGTAAACACGGACAGCCCCAGCTTGGCAGCTTCTTTGTCTTCTTTGGAAAGCATCAACCGGCCAGCGGAGCCACTGAAGGACACAGACACAAGCATGCCACATGCCATCAACTTCCAGGATTGTCATGGCAGCTCCTACTCCCATAGGGCTTTGAGGTTCAGCACAAGATTGAGAACCAGAAGAGACCTTGGAGATTATTTTGGCCCAGAGAGAAGGATCTTTACCCCATCGTCACCCAGCTAGTTCATTTTAGAGCCAAGAAATTTGAACACAGACTTCTCATTGCAAGCCCAGCATGCCTCCCACTGCACTCCCATGCTGAGCCTCTGATCCTGACCCAGTCAAGCCCCAGATCAGGCTTTATGCAGTTTAGGGGCACTGGAGCTGAAGTGAAAACTCTAAGACCAGGAATATCTCCACCATACCACACTGCTTGCCATGGACAGGTCAGGCATCATACCACCAGGCCATTAACAGGTAATAATCCCAAACCCTCACCCTATTCCAGTACCTGGAGCTCCCCAGGCCTGACAGCTGGTCCACATCCTTCTCCTCACGATCAGTCCCTTCCCGCTTGCAGATTTCTACAAAGTCCTGGAAGGGAAGCAGAGACACTGGCTTCAGTTAGAGCAACGGGAAGACAGTTAGCTGGAGCAGACATCAGCTTCACCCCCTTCAGTGCCGCAAGGATATTAATTCTACACAATAGGCCCGAGGAGGTTAGGTATCAAATGCACTGATTTATAAGGAGTTTAACTGCCAAAGTGGAGGGAAGATGAACAAGAAAAGATGTGTTACTTAATAATCTCATAGCAACATGGGCTCATTTTCAAAAAGCCTGCCCATGGTCAGGCTTCTTGATTGGCTGAGAGTGAGCCTGGCATTGTAAACCAACCAGTAAGCTTGGTTTCCAAGCACCCAGGTGGGCCAGAATAATAACTAGCTTTTATTTAGCAACTGAAGGCTCACACAGCGCTACACAGAGATGATCGCATTTGAGTAACACAAGGTGTTCAAGCATGAAAGACTGAGACTGCTGTAGGAGAGCAGCCCAAGGGACCATGAGCGCCAGGGGAAGGGAATAGCACATCCTTAGTAAAGGAAAGGTTCACTTCATTGTGAGTCTTCCCTCCAAATGTCCAGTGCCTCAGAAGATAGTCTCTGTGAGCTGCCAAAGCTGGAACAGTAACCACAATCTCATCAATCCAGTAAGACAGTCAGTCTCTCTCAAGTCAGCCAGGCTGGACCTGTGCACTGGTGTTAGGAGCTACCCCAGTTTGCATTCCAAGTCACTCGGCCTACGTGAACCCAGTGGCCTGTGAAGTCATTACCAACTGGCCACCTTCTCTTGGGGATTGGTGATTCCCTACTTTGATGAAGCCTCAGAGGACAGTATTAATAGGGATATAAACCCAAGATGGTTCAACTGGTGATGGGAAAAGAAATGGGATCCAGGAAGCACTAGGCATCCTGCTTCCCATTCCTTACTCTCAGAACAAAGCCATTTCTCCCTTCTCAAATCACAGGAACACAGATTTAGAGAAGGGACCTCAGGGACAAGTAGCCCCACTGCCTCATTTGACAGAGGTGCTAACCTACGCCTAGTGAAAGTAAATGATTTGCCCAGGATCACACAGGCAGCAAAGGGCAGAGCTGAGGCTGAAACCAAGATCATCTGACTAACTTCATTGTGTTTTCCACCACGTACCATATAATTCGAAAACAAGAACTAAGGTCAGTCCAAAAGGTAGGTCTGAGAAGTAAGGAAAGGGCTGGTCTTGAGAGCAGGGCACCGTGAGGGGAAGGCAAAGCTTATCTAAATTCAGGGCCTGATTTCAGAAAGCTCATTGACTTAGTCTGGAATTGACCCCAAAGGATCCCTTTTCATTTCCAACCTTCTCTTGGGAATCAGAACCAGCCCCTAAACCCAACTCCACCTTCCAGGCCCTCCCCTCCCTACTTCAGCTTCTCTTACCTTCTTTTTTCTCTTTCATCCACCCCCATTCCCATTCCTTCCCACTCACCCTCATTCCCTGCTTATTGTCCTCTAACCCGGAGCAAAGCAGTCTACTCAGACCAGGCAAATAAGGTCACGCTCATCTTCTCCAGCCCCAACGCTGCCCTCATCGAGGGACCCACGATTCCTGGCTGAGTTGACCAGATCTCACTTTGCTTCATTATGCTCACCCCATCTCCCTTACGTACGTCAGCAGATTTATATACTTGTAGCCCAAAATAGTCCTCCTACTTGATATCAGATTAAGATCTACCCCAAAGTGAGACTACCCATCTGCTATGGACCCTTACTGTTTACAAATCCTCCTTTCCTCAAACCATGGGGATGTGTTCACGAGCAAATGCTCTGTCCCCAAACCAGAATTAAATGGAAGTGTTCTCCCCTGGGAGGATCCCCGCACCCTCTCTTCCTCCCAGGTTACCTCTTTGCTCAGTCCTGTGGGCTGCTTCCTCACATTCTTGTAGCCTCTGGAAGGAATCAGGATGAGAAAATCAAGAAAAAGAATTAGGGAATCCCAGCACTGCCAGAACCTCGGTAGCCTCTAATCTAACCCATAATCAAGAATTCCCCCTCCCCTGCCCCCCACTACAGTCTCAGCTAAGTGGT
Source organism: Notamacropus eugenii (assembly GCF_028372415.1). Lineage (NCBI taxonomy): Eukaryota > Metazoa > Chordata > Mammalia > Diprotodontia > Macropodidae > Notamacropus > Notamacropus eugenii. Next base: position 9,931,914 of record NC_092872.1, on the reverse strand, counting down.
CAGTCAGCCTCACCCCTCACCCCCCACCAGCCCATGTCTCTTCTGGGGTGCTCTCATTCTTAGCAAGTCTCCTAACAGCAAGCCCAAGTCTGCCTTTCCTTTCAGCTGGCACACACTGTCCCAAGAAGGCAAAACTAAGAGGAACCAAAACAAGTCAAATCTCTTTTCCAAAGACTTGAAAATATCTGCCACCTTCTTCCCGGCTGTTTTCTCTTCCAGGCTACACATGCCCACTTTCTTCTAGCTATCCTCACTGGCAGAGACACTTCACAATCCTGGATGACCTCTTCTGGGCACTTTCTAGCTTCTTAATGTCCTTTCTAAATTGTGGCGCCCCAAGGCAGTGCAGAGGCCATGGGACTGCCACCTTCTTATTCCTAGGAGCTCTGTTTCTCTGGATGGCAACCAGGATCATCACACTAGTATTCTGGGCTGTTCCATCATGCTGCTGATACAGTGACAGAGCGTGCAGTCCAATGAACCCCCAGATCTTTTTCAGACAAACTTCTAACCGTATCTCCCCATGCCTGTACTTCAAATTAAAAAAAAAAAGACTTTACAACGATAAGATTTTATATTCATTCTAATTAAATTTCATCTTACTGTGCTAACCTGCTGAGATCTTTTTGGATCCTAGTTGTCATCCACGTGAGCCTTCCCAGTTTTGTGCCATCTCTGCCTTTCTCTAAGTCACAGGCACAGATGTTAAACAGAATGAGGCCCAACACAAATCCCTAGGGCCCTCCACAGCAGAGCTCCTGCCATAGAACCAAAGAGCCATTAAAGGGCTGATTCCAGTCATCAAGCAACTCTGAATCTATTTCATTGTATTACCATCTAGGCTGGATCCCCATTTTTCTTACAATCACAGTATGAAATCCTTTATCAAGTGCTTTAGTAATAAGTAAATGAATATTAAGTGACTTGCTACCTAGACCATTCCCCTCACCAGTTTAAAAAGAAAATCAAGTTATTATGGCATAACCTGTTCTTGATGACCCCATGGTTTTCTCTTCGGTATGTTCACTAACCACTTCTTTAATGATAAGTTCTAGGATCTGCCTACGAGCCAAAGTGAAGCTCAATGGCTTATGCTTTGCCAACTGACCTCTTCCCTTTTTCGCAGATCATACCACCTGCCTGCTCTGGTCCTCAGGGGCCAATTCTGCTCTCTGTGATCTTTCATCACTGGTGGTGGCCCAGCAACCCCATCGACTAGTTCCTTCAGTACTTCAGGATATAGCTCCCCTGGACCAGGTAACCAGACCAGGTATCAAGGACTAGCTCCTTATTTATGAAGAATCAAATTTCTACTGTTCTTGTCCTTTCCAGCCCAAGAGCTATGCAGGTCATTGGTAAAGAAAAAGTAAGTAAAATAAAAATGGAGAGGCCCTGCCTTCGGTGATTTGTTATCATCTCTCCATCCACCTCCACCAGGGATTCTGCTCTTTCTTTGGCCCTCCTCTTTCCTCCAACACAACTTTAAAATAGCCCAACTCTGAGTTAAATACACTTGCTAATGTTGATAGAACCACAGAATGACTGAACTTTTTGAATAATGATGGAGGCAAAAGGGATCTTACAACACCAATGCCAGAAACTGAGGGGACATTAGAGCACCGAACATAGCGGCTGGAATGAACTTCCAAACGCAGAATTCTCTCTTTTCTCTCCCTGGTTGGGTTTGGGGTAGGAAAAACTCCTCTTCAGATTAGTTTGTGAGGAGCCCCCACTCTACAAAGCCATGCACATCCCCCACCAATTTCTGGGGCCCAGAACTCACAAAGCAGCCAGAAGGGCCTCTTGCTCAGCCTGGCGCACAGCAGCTAGCTCCTCTTCTCGGCTCAGGGCCACATCGCCTTTCTTGCCTTTGGCATACCAGGTGAGGTCACGGCCCTTCTGCCACCTGCCCACAGGAGCCATCAGGGAGTTCCCTGGGGAGAGACAGTAGCCCTATTCTGAGTCCATGGGAAAACTGCCAGCTCCGCTACCCTGGAAGAGAGCAGCTCCCACCAATTCGATCTCCCCCTTCCTTGGTGACTGACCCTTTTCCTCCATTCAGCCCCAACTCCCATCACCCCTCAAAAGGCAACAGCGTGAAAGAAGACAGAAACCCAAGTTCAAGACCTAATCCTTGCTCTAGAAGACCTTGGACTAGCTAGGCAGGGACAAGAAACACTCTCCTGAAAACTTAACTGAACAGTCAAGAGTTGTGATGAATGCCAAATGAGTGACAGGGAGAACAACGATGAGAGGCAGAAGTGATCTGGGAAAGCATCCCAGAAGACATGAGGCTTGCACTGGACACCAGAGGGAAGAGCACTGAGCCAGCTCAAGACTCTGCTCAGCTACTTAGGTCTGAAACCTGGGGGTAATTCAGTGCCTCTCTTTTGGCCCACTTCCTAATTTGCAAAAGAAAACCAGGCTGGACATCTAAGGCCCTATCCAGCTCTAAGGCCTAAGAATGTCTGTATTCTATTAAGACTACTTTAAACTCTTGTGTGTCTGGCAAAACTCCAAGACACTCAGGGCTGGTTTGGCCAAGAGACGTGGCCACATGCCACAACCTTGGAATTAGCACTTGGCAATCACTCACTGTAGTACATCTCCCCTCTCACATGTGTACACACCTTAGGCAGGGGAGCTGGGCTTTGGCAGGGAGAAGGGCACCAGCTTTTCCTGCCCTGAAGCTGCCTGTGGCCAGCACAGCTCTGGCTAGGGTGACCTCCTAAGTTGCATGCTGTGGCTCCCAAAGTGGAAGCATTGGGGGGGGCTCTCAAACAAGAGCCTGGGAAGACTAAGTTGTACTACACAAGTGCAATGGCAGCACATGTATAGTGGGTGCTCCAGGGCTCCGGGGCATTGACATCTTTAGCAGAGGCCATGTGATATCCCAGAAAGATCACTAGTTTTGGAGTCAGAAGATTTGGGTTTGAGGCCTGTCATGACAGTTTCTTCATCTGTAAAATGGGGGTAATAATACCTACCTTTCCTATTTTATAGGATTGCAAAAATGCCTTCTAAAAGTGCTACAGGAAGATGAACCATGTCTGAGCCACGGGCCTGCCTCTTACACTTGGATCTTCCCTCACTGAGGATTTGACCAGATAACCCCAACATCCCTCCAAGCCACCACATTCTTAATTTTGGACCAAGCATGTGATTTCATTGGTACAGCTGCCAATGAAGATTCTCAAGTGGTCTACAACTTCATCTTAGGACGTTCCCTGGAGCACTGGGAGGTTAGAGGACTGGTCTGTGGTCACAAAGTCAGTCTGTCAACAAACATTTATTAAATATCAACTATGTGCCAGGTGCTGTGCCAAGCACTCCAGATACAAAGACAAAAACCAGCCCCTGCTCTCTAGGAGCTCAGCGTCTAATGGGGAAGACCACATGCAAACAATTCTATTCAAACAAAATGCGAATGAGATAAAGCCCAGGGAGCCTCAAAGGGAAGGCTCTGGGATTAGGGGAGGGGGGGGCCTTGAAGAAGCAGGAACATGTGGAGGGAGAGCATTCCAGGCAGAAGGGGCAGTGAGTGCAAATGCTTGGAGTCAGGAGACACAGAGTAGTGCTCACAGCCAGGGTCACTGAATCACAGAGGAACTGGAGGGGAACAAAGTTTAAGACTGGAAAGGTACCAAAGAGAGGCCTTTATATTGGCTCTTGTATGTAACAGGAAGACCCTGGGGTTTACTGAAGGGGTAGGCAGGGAGGCACATGGCATGACTAGACCTCATTTTTTGGAAAATCACTTTCGAAACTGAATTGAGGATAAATCGGAGTGGTGAGACTTGAGGCAGGCAGACCCACAGGAGCTAGTGCATTACACGAGTCCAGGCACACTGGATGATGAGAACCCGCACTGGGTGGTGGCAATGTCAGAAGAGAAAAGGGGGCATATTGTAGAGATGTTATGAAGGTAAAGGGGAGTTGGCTGATGAAGAGTTAATGATGACCAGCCTGCCAACCTAGGTGACCAGATGGTGGTGCCCTCAACAGGAATGGGAAAGTCAAGAAGAGGGGAGGGTTCATGGAGAAAAGACCATGACTTCAGTAATAGGCATGTTGGGTTCAAGATATCTAAGGAACCTTCAGTTTGCATTGTCTAAAAGGCAGCTGGAAAGGTAAGAGACTAAAGTTCTGAAGGGAGCTTAGGGCTGCACAAGTCCATCTGAGAGTCATCTGCTACAGATGACAACTGAATCCATTGGAGCTGACGAGATCACCAAGTGAAACAGTAGGGAGAAAAAAAAGAGAAGAAGGGTCCAGGCCAGAGTATGTGTCAGAAGTAGGCCTTGAATCCAAGTCTTCCAGACTCAGAATTCAAGCGACATCATTCTGGGCCTAGTCTTTTGCCGATGGGCGTTTCACCGGCAGTTTGCGATGCTCCTAAATCCTGACAAGACCTCACTGTGCCAGAGGTGGCACTTCCAGAGCACACAGAGCCAGAGTCAAATCTGACTGTACCACCTAGGACCTGGCCCCTACTGTACCCTGCGACATCCCTGAAGGGAACACAGATGGGGAGCCCTCTGAGGGCAGGTTCAGGTTCAGATTTCTTTTCCCTAGTCATGATACCCTTCTGGGGGCTGAGCAAAGAGGAGATAGTAAGTAAAAACATGTTGGAAGAGTTCTCACAGAAGGGGGGACATGCAGAGGGAGAGCACTCCAGGCAGGAGGGACAGCCAGTGCAAATGCTTGGGGTCAGGAGACAGAGAACAATGTTCAAGGCCAGGGTCACTCCAGCCCAGGGGCCTGTCTCCAATGGAGCAGTGGCTGAGGGATGCTAAGGCTGACCCTCCTTTGTGGGTGCCGGATCCTCTCCCCTCCCCCTACACAAACAGGCCCCCACTCCATGGCCCTTATTTTAGGTATTCCTCTAAAGCATTCTAAAGCTTCCCAGCCCATATTCCTCCTTAAGTCATAGAACTGCTACCCGGTGCTACCAGGATGAGAGCAGGGGAAGGTCCCAAATCTAGAACTAAGGAAATCATCTCAAGTCCCCTTTAAGAATTTCTAGATTTCCTTTTGCGCAATACACCAAAAAAGCCTCTTCTCAGTAGCCTGGATATCACTCCCCTTCTTGGAAGCAAAAAACTTTGTGAGCCCTCTCCTTGGGAAGAGCTGTTAAGAACCTGAGCAGACCCTTCTGAAAAAGAACAGCTTTGTAGAATATGTCTTTTGGTGATGATGTCACAGGAGCTTTATCATCCCCAAGATAGATGGAGAAACTGAGGCACAGAGACAACAGAAATGATGTCACTCATCAATGGAAAGGACATTCAAGACCATTACCATGGCTCTCCCCCGCCCCTAAGGATCATGGGACCTCTCCGGCTACTTGCAGCCAGAGCCTTCCATGTGTCGTCTCTCCCAAGGGCAGGACAGTCTCACCTCCGGCTCTTCGCAGCCTCTCTGTACCTTTGTGGTGGCTTCTGTTGAGTCATCTCAGTTGGGCCCAAATCTTCCTGATCCCAGGTGGGGTTTGCTTGGCAAAGACACTGGAGTGTTTGCCATTTCCTTCTCCAGCTCATTTTACACATGAGAAAGCTGAGGCAAACAGGGTCAAGTGACTTGCCCAGGGTCACACAGCTAAAAAGTATCTGAGGCCAAATTTGAACAGGAAGAGATACTCTATGCACTATGCCACCTAGCTGCCCCTGCTTTGCATACAGTAAGAGCTTAGTTAATACTTCTTTCATTCAAACGAAAAATAAAGTGACTTTTCTCCACTCATATGGCCTGAGTCCCAATAACCCAGGAAAAGCAGGATTCTCCAGACCACTAGCCCTGCTTCAGCCCTTTGTAAGCATCATCAAAAAGGACAATATTCTTGGAAGAGTACGCTGTCTCCAACACCCCTCCCTCCCCCATTTATCACTGGTAAATCCAAGTGCTCCTGCAGCACCTCCCAGACCACCAGTCCTGCTTCTAGCCTTCAGCCCCCAGCTGTAGGTCACGGAAGCTATCCTTGTGGAGATGCAATCCAGCAGCCTCTTCTACATGTGCTGCAGGCCCCGTCTACTCAGGAAGACTTAATGCTGAAGACTCAGCAAAATTCTCACCAACAAACTCTTTGGCATTGTCAAATGGTTCAGTATCAGAAACCAGGGCAGTTTTCAGTATTAGAAATAATACTAAAGTAGATGCATTACCATCCCCTTTGCTGTTCCACCCAGAGGAACATGCAGACTGAAACCTTCTATGTGTACATGTTGTCTTTCCCTATTATAACGTGAGCTCCTTGGGAGCAGAGCCCAGCTCTGATTTTCTATGTGAATTCCTGCTGCATACTGTAAGCACTTAATTGATGCTTTTTGCACTCATTCATGAACACATTGTAAGCTGCGAAAGTATTCGTTCCTCATCTCTTTCATGTGTAACACCATTTTGTATGCATTCTATTCCCTGGCTCCCCCACCCCCAGCCAGGAGGTGTCCCAAGGAGCAGTGGTTGGCTTTTCTTCTTTGGAAGTCCCTGCTCCACTCAGCCCAATGACAATGCCCAAGGTTTTCGACCACTTGACTTACCCAGGTAGTTCTCCCTCTGTTTATCAGTCTTCACATCTTCCCAGTTGAACTGGTCTTGGCCACCTCGCACACCCCCACGTGAAGAGCCAAACATCTTTAGGAACAGTCTGTAGAGTTAGTTACTCTAGTGCCCCTGGGAAGACAAAGCCAGAAAATTCTCAGACTCAATTCTGTTCCTTCTATATACAGTAGAAGCCAATCAGGCTCTTTCCTCCCATTGAAAATCCCTAAAGGGAGGGAATTAATCTATTCTTTATGGTCTCCCCTATCAGACCCAGAAGAGAGCTCTGCACACAGGCCATGCTTAATTTTGAGAGTCAAAGAGGCCAAAGGACTGTAGTCTGTCATTTGTACTCTATGAACCTCAGTTTTCCTGTGAGATGGGATCACAGAATCTCAGGAGGACATCAGAGGTCACTTAGTCTAACCCATATCCAAAAAGCAGTCCTCCTACAAAATACCCTACAAGGGGTTATCTAGCCTCTGCATAAAGACCTCTCCAAGCAGTTCCCTCCAAGGTTAGATATATAATTGCCAGTGTTTCCTTAAATCAAGCTCAAATTTACCTGTCTGCACTCCTGGTCAGAGCTCCTGGTTCTGCCTTCTGGGCCCCTTAGAACTAGGCTAGTCTCTCTTCCACACGACAGTTCTTCCAATACCTGAAAAGAGCTTCCAGGTCTCCCCCGAGGCTGCTCCTTTTCAGCCTAAACGTCCCCAGTTCCTTCAGCTGATCTTCCCATGTCATGTACTCAATCCTGGCTGCCCTCCTCTAGCTATAATGTGGTACTCAGAATGGACCTGGGAGGGGAACAGTCTTGATTCATGTGATCTGCCCAGAGCACAGTAGGGCAGGAGAATTACCTATTTACTCAGGGAAGCTATGTCTCCCTCGATGCAGCTGAAAATCATCTTCCCTTTTTTAGGCTACCTTGTCACACTGTGGACGCCTGCTGAACTTGCAGTCCACAAACATCTCTGGATCTTGTTTCAGACAAACTGCCCCTTAACCATATGCTCCACACCTTTGTACTTGTGATTTCTGAACTTGAGGGGAAGACACTACCACTTATCCTTATTTAATTTCATCTTATTGGAATTAGCTCAGTGTTCTAGCTGGTCAAGATGTTTTTGGATCCCATCATGCAGTATGTTAACTATCTCTCCTAGTTTAATGTAATCTGAACATCTGATGAGCATGCCATCTACACTTTCCTCCAAATAGATCACCGCTTTTCTGACAGGCAGCGGGCTCATCAACCAGGAAGAATTATTATCAACAACATCCTCATCATCTCACGTTTCTACTATGCTTTACCAACAAGAGCCCCGTGAGTTAGATACTGCAAGGATTTTTTAGCCTAATTTCACAGGAAGAAGCTGAGGCTCAGAGAGGGTAAGATGACATTAGAATGCAAGTTCTTGGCCATTAGGGATTGTTTCATTATTTGTTATGTGCATTCCCCAGGGCAGGGTACAAGTAAGTGCTTAATTGTTCCTGCTCATGAACAGAAGCTTACTCAAACCCATGCCTTGCTCCAGTATCTCCCAAGCTGCTCTTTATTCTTCTCACTGTACCTGACTGCTTCAGTTCATTCTATCTTCTCACAAACAAAAGAGAAAACAAGAAGACCATTTCCCATATCTTTCTCCTGACATCAACTCTTCCTTCTCGAGGATAAATGACCCAGAGAGAAACTATGGACAAAGTTTAGGGCCCATCTCTCTGTAGATGGCCAGCTCCCTAGCTCTACCACCCCTGTAGCTCTACCATCCCCTTCTAGGGAAGAGGAAGGAGAGATGACTAGAGACACTCTCTGTTCAGCCTTCCCATAAGGGAAGAATTCTGAACTTCTAAGAGACTGAGTATCCAAGCTAGAATTGGAGGAAAGAACAGCCAAAGGTTGGGAAAGCAGCCTGATGCCTGAAAGAGTCTGCGATAGACAGCAGGAGATCTGCTCTCTGGTCCTGACTCTTCCATGGACTCAATATCACCTTGGCCAATTAATTACCTTTCCCTCTTTGGACCAGTATCACCTGTAAAAGGAGCGGGATGAGTGAGGTGGTGTCAAAAATTCCTTCCAGCTCTAACATGCTATAATTCTACATTCTGAGATCCATTCTAATGTCCCATGACATTAGACCTCTGTCGTCTCAAAGAGCTCCTTGTCCAATATGGGAAACAAAGTCTTTGCTAACATGGAGCACCCTGTGTGAAGACTGAGGCACTATCCCAACTGACCAGTTCTTCAATGTCCTCCTCTGATCTGAAATGCTAACAGTCACAGACTGGGTAGTATCAGAGACAGAAAGTGCCTTCTGAGCAGAGGACATCTGAACTGAAAGAGACCTAAGAGATCACCTGGCCCAACGCATATTTTACAGATGAGGAAACCAAGACTGAGGGAGAAATCACTCGTAGGATCACAGATTTAGAGCTGGAAATGACCTCAGGTCATCAAGTCTAATCCTCCTCATTTCTACAGAGGAGGAAACAAGTCCCGAGAGATAAAATGACTTGTACAGGTCACACACGTGGTGAATGGAAGAGCTGGGATTGAAACCCAAGTTCCACGACATTTTCTAGGGTCTGGAAGGGCTTCACTGACTTGTCCGAGGTCACAGGGAATCCAGGAGCTAGTAATGGAAAGGAGGCTGAATGGGGAGGAGGGTGGCCTGGGCTTGCATCCGGGCTCTGCCCGGGTCCAGCTCTGCGACCTCAGCCAAATCCAATGTTTTTTCTCCCAAAAATAAAAACATAAATGAAAAAACCCTTTCACAAAGTGACTGAGGAAAGCATTTTGCAAGCCTCAGCCATAACTCCCATTCATACAGCCCTGTGAAGTTTTCAAAGCACACGACACACCAAGTCCAGTTAGTGCGGGCGGCGGTCACAGAGCAGGGAGCTGGCCCCGGGCGGTCGGGGAGGTCTGGGCCGTGGGCGAGCCGGTAAAACTGGGATAACCACAGCACCTGCTGGTGTCCTGCAGATCCAGAGGTCAGCAATCTTTAAAGCGTTATGTCCATTATTAGACATCCCCTCTGTCCCCGATTCAGCCAGTCTTGGGCCTTGGCAGCCCATGGGCGGCCCCCTCCCTTCACACCTCGGACGTCACCCCTCAGTTCTCTCGCTGCATGCCTCCTCGGCTCACTCCACTCCCCGTTCCCCACACGTGCCGCTGCAGATCCCGCCCCCCTCACTCCACCTATTAGGCCTCAGATGCACTCCCTCAAGCTCCGCCCCAGACTCCCCTCCTATAAAGCCCGAGGCATGCCTCCTCAAGACCCCCCCCATCTCCTAACAGAGCCCAGGCACGCCCAAGTCCCTCCCCTAGCTTTCTCTCCTATCAGAGCCCAGGCACGCTCCCTTAAGTCCCACCCCTAGCCTTCTCTCCTATCAGACTCCAAGGCACGCTATCTCAAACCCCACCCCTCTCCTATCAGGCTCTAGACGCGCTCTTGCAAGTCTCACTTCCACCTCTCAGGCCCCAAACGCACTCCCGCAAACCCCGCCCTCACCCTCCTCTCCTATCAGGTTCCAGGCACGCTCCCTCAAGTCCCGCCCCCACCCTTCTCCTATCAGGATGCAGGCATGCTTCTTCAAGTCCCGCCCCTATCCACTCTCCTATCAGGCTCCAGGTACGCTCCTTCAAGTCCCGCCCCCAGCCCTCTCTCCTATCAGGCTCCAGGTACGCTCCCTCAAATCTTACCCCTTTCCTATCAGGCTCTAGACGTGCTTTTGCAAGCCCTGCTCCCGCCTTTCAGGCCCCAGGCGCATTCCCGCAAGCCCCGCCCCCACACTACACTCCTATCAGGCCCCAGGCGCGCTCCCGCAAGCCCCACCCTGCCCCCAACCCCCTCCTCTCGGGCCCCCCAGGAGGGCTCCTGCAGGCTCCGCCCCTAACCCCCCTCAGGCCATGGCACCCCCCCCCCCCACACACACACCTCGAGTTCGTCCCTTCAGCTCTTCAGGACCAGGGACCCCAGCGTGGCCCGTGGCCCGTCCGGCTCCAGACCCTCTTGGACCGCAGGCTCCTCGACCCAGGCCCAGCTTGGCTCACCAAGTTTCGCAGTCTGCCGGGAGGCTCTTCCGCCGCGGCACAATAAGGGGGGGGGGGGAACAGGCCACAGCGGAGCGGGCACAGGAGAACGCCCGCCGTTACAGCCCCAGCCGGAGTGGGCGGAGCCGCGGCCGGAAGGCCCGCCTTCCCCCGCCCCTCTCTTTCCTCGATCCTCTTTCCCGCGGGGGCGGGGATGGAGAAGGAGTTGGCAAGGTCCTGCGGTTCCGTCGGTCACCGCCGGGAGGCGCTGCGGGGCCGGGCCTCGCAGCCTACAGAGGGCGCTTTCACGCCTCGCCGCCTCGGCTCCGCGCCACGTTCACGGGCAGTCCGAGCAGGCCTGCCTCCTTCCCGTTCTTCAGAGGGGGAACTGAGGCGGAGGCCCTTGAGCGCCGCCTTCCCGGGGACCGCCCAGGCGGGGGGCGGGGACCGCCCAGGCCAAGGGGGGGGCGGGGGGCGGGGACCGCCCAGGCCAAGGGGGGGGCGGGGGGCGGGGACCGCCCAGGCCAAGGGGGGGGCGGGGGGCGGGGACCGCCCAGGCCGGGGGGCGGGGACCGCCCAGGCTGGGGGGGGCGGGGGGCCGGGGACCGCCCAGGCGGGGGGCGGGGACCGCCCAGGCTGGGGGGGGGGGCCGGGGGGCGGGGACCCGCTCAGGCTGGGGGGGGGCGGGGGGCCGGGGACCGCCCAGGCTGGGGGGGGCGGGGAGCGGGGGGCCGGGGGCCGGGGACCGCCCAGGCCGGGGCGGGGGGGGGGTAGAGGGCGGGGGGCGGGGACCGCCCAGGCTGGGGGGGCCGGGGGGCGGGGACCCGCTCAGGCTGGGGGGGGCGGGGGGCGGGGGGCCGGGGACCGCCCAGGCTGGGGGGCCGAGGGGCGGGGACCCGCTCAGGCCGGGGGGCGGGGGGCCGGGGACCGCCCAGGCTGGGGGGGCCGGGGGGCGGGGACCCGCTCAGGCGGGGGGGCCGAGGGGCGGGGACCAGCCCGGCCTCGTCCTCCAGCCCGACTCCTGGAGGAGCGCCGCTCACACCTGCTTCATATGGCAGCCTCTCTTTGCGCCCTGGCTTCCCCCCTCCTCGGTGCCAAGGCCGGGGCACCTCCTCCGTCCGCGGCGGGTCTCCTCCCAGGGGCTCCACGGCCCCTCGAGGCACTGTGTGGGGCTGGGGATGCGGCGCCTTCGTGCACACGAGGACTCCTGGAGCTAACCTGGAAGGGCACTAGGGAATGAGGCACAGCCAGGGCAAAGACCTGGAGATGGGAGAAACAGGAAGATCAGTTTGGCTGGAAAGGTAAGCTGGGGTCTGGGGGTGAAGGCCTTCGCAGTGTCGGATCCCACGGGCAGTAGGGAGCTGTGGGGAGGACTCCGCGCAAGGAGGTGGCGAGGGCCTCGAGGCCACCTGTGGACCTCCAGGTCCTCGAGTGCTGCCCTGCCATTGGAGCCACCTTCATAGAACAAATCCTTCTGTAAAACTTGGACTCGGTCAAAGGGCTGCACCCGAGGACCTAGAACACGTGGCCTCGAGGCCACCCCTGGGGAGAGGCTTGAGGCAAAGGCCAGTTGGAAGGCTGTGTTTGAGATCTGATTAGATATGGGGGGTTGCCAACCTGGGTGACTGGCAGAATGACGGTGCCCTGCACAGAAGTGGCGGGGGATGGAGGGTATAGGATAACGTGGTCCAACTGGAGACTCCTGAGGAGGAGCCGGCGGTGCAGCTGGGCAAAGGTCCAAGGGCTGGAGACATGGTTCATGTGTTTAACCTGTGGGCACTAAGGGTATCTAAGGGTATCACAGGGAGAGCATGTAAAGAGTGAAGACTCAGGACAGAATTCTGGCAGGCCAGGGGCACAGGGGAGAATCAGGAAGATGGAAGAGGGGGGACAGTATTCAGGAGGAAAGGGTGGTCTGTAGTGATAAATGCTAAAGGGGTGAAACAAGTGAGATATGAGGGAAAAGCACTAGATTTGTCGATTACAAGATGATCAGTCACTTTGGGAAGGGCAGTTATGGTTCCCATACAAAGAAACTGGGCTGGACAAGGCTAAGGATCCCCTCACTGGTTCCCTTGAATGTGGTCCTTTTGTCACAAATTTAGAATCTGAGGCCACAGAGCCACCTGTTCTCTGCTTTTTGTTTCATTTTTTTAATTAATTATTTTCAGTTTTCAACACTCACTCCTTAAGATTTTGAGTTCCAAATTTTCTCCTCCCTCCTCCCCCTATCCCAAGATGGTGCGCAGTCTGATACAGGCTCCCCATATACATTCCTATTAAACATATTTTCACATTGATCATGTTGTAAAGAAGGACTAGAACCAATAATTGGGAACCACGTGAAAGAAGAAACAAAAAGAGAGTGCACAGCCTGCTTCGATCTGCATTCAGACTCCACAGTTCTTTCTCGGATGTGGTGGCATTTTCCATCAGGAGTCTTGGATCCCTGCACTGTTGAGAAGAGCCAAGTCTGTCAACAGTGGTCATCGAACAACACTGCTGTTCCTGTGCCCAGCGTTCTCCTGGGTCAGTTTGCTTCACTCTGCATCAGTTCATGCAAGTCCAGGTTTTCCTGAAATCCGCCTGTTCATCATTTCTTATGGAACAATAATATTCTATTACGTTCAGATACCACAGCTTGTTCAGACATTCCCCAATTGATGGGCATCCCCTCAATTTCCAATTTTTGCCACCACAAAAAGAGCTGCTATAAATATTTTTGTACACGTGACTCCTTTTCCCATTTTTGTAATCTCTTTGGAACAGAGATCTAGAAATGGTATTGTGGGTCAAAGGGTATGCATTTTTGTGTCCCTTTGGGCACAGTTCCAAACTGCTCTCCAGAATGGTTGGATCAGCTCACAGTTCCACCAACAATGCATTAGTGTTCCGATTTTCCCTCATCTTCTCTAACATTTATCACCTTCCTGTTTTGTCACGTTAGCCAATCTGATAGGTGTAGTGTGGTACCTCAGAGATGTTTTGATTTGCATCTCTCCAGTCAATAGTGATTTACAGCATTTTTTCATGACTATAGAGAGCTTTAATTTCTTTCTCTGAAAACTTTGACCATTTATCAACGAGGGAATGACTTGTATTCTTATAAATTTGACTCAATTCTCTATATATTTTAGAAATGAGGCCTTTATCAAAGACATTGTAAACATTGTTTCCCATTTTCTGCTTCCCTTCTAATCTTGGTTGCATTGGCTTTGTGCACTTTTTGGTTCATTTGAAGCATGGGATTTCTGACATGGAAGGCAGTGTAGGCTAGTGCTAGATTTAGAAGTAGTTAACTTAGGTTTAAATCCCTGCTGCTGCTTACTCCCTTCTGGTCTGTGTGACACAGACTCTCTGGGACTTGGTTTCCTCATCTCCAGTGATGAGATTGGTCTAGATCAGGTTTTAAACACACTCTAGGAGGCACAACACTCCCAACAGAGCACTGTCTGAACGGGATCAAAATGTAATTGGGAAGATGTTTAATCAAATAAATAAAAATACAATAGAACACAGATAATGTTGGTGTGTGACTTTCTAAGTTAATGTAAAGATCTTCAGAGATCCTTATGTACAACTTCATGGCTCCCATTTCTACTTGAGTTGGAGACCATTAACATTCCTTCTAGCTCTCAATCAATGATCCAGTGATAAATCGATCAGAAAATGTTGACTGGAAAACAAGTACTCTTTGGCTGTGAGCGCATGCATGACCCGACAGGAAGCCCTTCACACCCCTCCAGGTCAGTCAGTGTGGCCTCCATGGGTGTTGCCAGTCCCAGAACAAGCCATGCTCGTTCTTGTTTGCTTCTGTGCTGCTCCTCCCTGTGATCTCTTCCCTCCCCTTTTTAAAAAATCATTGACAATCTTTATTTTTGAATGAATGAATGCAAAAACATTTATTAAGTACTTGCTATGTGCAAACACGGTGCTAAAAGCTGGAGATAGAAATACAAAAAGGAGCTTATTTCTAATGGGAGAGCCAATACGCATAAGAGGGTATGGTGGCTAAGGATGGAATTTTGATCTGGAAGGTAGAAGAGATGATGAGTGGAGAGAAAGGGGGGTCATTGACACACTTTCTAATAGGAATGGTAGTACTGATTATGATTCCAGAGCTGGAAGGAGGGAGTGAGGGAGGCAGGGTGGGTTGCTACAGTGTAAAGTGAAACAAGGAGGGATATAATGAAGCATTCACCGGTCAGAACAGTGGGGCCACAGGACAAGAGTATGGTTTCTGGCCCAGTTTGGAGGCTGGCAGGGCTGATGGCAAGATGGCCAGGGTGTTCTCAACTTTCCCCACTGATTGAATCCATCCCTGAAGTCAGTCATTAAACACTTATTAAGTACCTATTATGTGCCAAGCAGTAGGGGTACAGAAAGAGGCAAAAGACAGTCTTTGTTTTTGAGGAGTTCAGGATCATGGGGGAAACAACAGGCAAACAAATTTTATACACACACACGTATATATTTTTATGTGTTATATATACATACACACATATACAAACTATATACAGGAAATATTGGAATTAACTCAGGGAAGGTACTAGAATTAAGAAGGGTTGGGGAAGGCTTCCAGTAAAAGATGGGATTTTAGTTGGAATTTAAAGAAAGTCGGGGAAGTCAGCAGATGGAGTGGAGGAGGAAGCGCATGGGGAGAATGCCTGGAGCTGCTGGATGGAGGTCTTGACTGTGGGACAGCCAGGAGGAGTACATGGCAAAGAGGAAGGTGGAAGAAGACTGGAAAGGTAGAAGGGGGCTAGGACATGAAGGGCTTTTGAAATGCCAAACACAGTACTTCTTAGAGATAACATAAAGTCCCTGGAGTTGATGTGAGTAGGGGTGTGACATAGTCAGATCTGTATTTTAGGAAAATCACTTTGGTAGCTGAATGGAGAATGGATTGAGGCAGGCCAGCAGCAGGCTATTGAGGTTGTGATGGGGGCCTGTACTAGAGTGGCAGCGATAGAAGAGATGGGGGTGGTATTCAAGGAATGCTGCAAAGGTGAAATCCACAGGCCCTGGCAACAGAATGGATATGGAGGAGAGATGGTGGAGAGTCCTGAACAACTCTTAGGATGGGAGCCTGAGGGATTAGGAGGATGGTAGTACCCTCTACAGTAACAGGGAAGGAGGAATGGTGGGGAGGAGGGTTAGAGGGAAAAGACAGTGAGCTCTGTTTTAGCCATATTGGGTTTAAGATGTCTGCTCGTCATCCAGTTTGAGATGTCTAAATGGCAGTTGGAGATGTGAGACTGGAGATTGGCAGAGAGGTTGGGGCCGGAAAGGTGGATTTGAGAGTCCTCAGCATTAAGATGGTAATTAAATCCACGTGAGCTGATGAGATCATCAAGTGAAGGAGGGAGAGGAGAGGGAGAAGAGAAGGGGGCCCAGGACAGAACCCTGAGGAATGTCTAGTCAGTTAGAGGGTGTGTTCTGGAGGAGGATCCAACAAAGGTTGGTCACACAGAAAGGAGGAGAAGGCTGCAGAGCGGGGGAAGAGAAATTGGGAAATTGGCGATTAAGAGATCCTGGGTAAGTTCAGAGAGTTCCAGCTCCCATACCGCCTCAGGCCAGTTGGAGGTCTCCCTCAGTCCTGGGCTCCTCCCTTGTATATTCCCATCGTGTAGTCTAAATCATCCACGCGCACTTGGCACTTGTCATGGGCTTCTTTTGCAGTCTTGCTTTTTAGTATTTACTAGTTTGCCTTTTGGTGTATGTACTATCTCAGCTTCCCTGTTATCCACCGGCTCTTTAAGGCCTTGAAATTTAGCCACTCGGCGTTTGCCAAGTCTCACCTTGATCACTCCTACCCATGTGCTGAGTAGAGCTGGCGGAAGTCACACAATTGAGTTTGCTGGGTATGCTGCAGATTGGTTGTTCGCTCATTTTCCAGTCATGTCTGTCTCTCTGTGACCCCGTTTGGAGTTTTCTCAGCAAACATACTGGAGTGGCTTGCTCTTTCTTCTCTAGCTCATTTTACAGGTGACAAAACAGGGTTAAGTGACTTGCCCAGGGTCACACAGCTAGAAAGTATCTGGAGCTAGATTTGAATTCATGAAGATGAGTCTTCCTGACCAGACAGAGGCCAGGCACTCTGAACGCTGCATTGCCGAACTGCCCCATCAAATTCATGTTATCTGAACCTGGCTAAGGCCGTGCTGTGGCAAAGCAATCCTTTCATTCCTCCCTAATTGACTTCCTGTCTTACTGCCCGTAACCGTCCCAAATGTTACCTTCTCTCTAACCTCTGAATTCTACTTTTTGGAGAAAATTGAGACCATTTGCTGTAAGCTCCTTTTTCCCCCTTTCTTATCTCAACATCCCTGGACTCTATCCCTATTTTCTCAACTTTTTACCTTGTCTTTGACAAGGTGACCGTTCTCCTTAAAAAGGCCAATCTCTCTCTGTGACCTAGATCCCTGCCCTCCCACCTCTTCTAGCACCTTGCAACCTCAATCATTTTCCCCTTCTCTCTAATCTTCAGCCTCTCCTTATCTCATTCCTTCCCATATGCCTTCAAACATGCCTGTCACCCCATATGTAAAAAAACTTTGCTAGCCCTTACCATCCCCTCAAGCTAATTTCCTCCCAAGCCATCAATTCTCCCCCTCAACCAAATTCCTAGAAAAAGTTGTCTATACTCACTGCCTACACTTTCCTTTAACTTCCTCAACCCAAATCTTGTAATCTGGTTTCTGATCCAATCACTCAACCAAAACTGTGCTCTCCAAATTTACCAGTGATCTAATTGCCCAACATGGTAGCTTTTTCTAGCACTCATCCTCACGGATCTCTCGGTAGCAGGTGGCACTGTTCACCATGCTTCCTCCTCTTCTGGCTTGTATTCCTCCCACTCTGACCACTCTCCCTCCCACTCTTTTGCTGGCTCATCATCCATGCTGCGTCTCTAACTAGGTCTGTCCCAGTGCTTTGACTTGGGCCCTTTCCTCCCTAAAACTACCTTTCTTGGTTGTACTTCCCATTGTTCTCATTATAATCTCTATGCAGATAATCTATACAACTATATATGCAGCCTTAGTCTCTCCCCACAGCTCCATTCTTCCATCAGCAGTTGCCTACTATAAGTTTAAAACTCAGTAATGCTTTCTCTCCACTGACTTAACTTTGTCCTCTCTGGGACTGTGTGACCTCATGTTCACCTGGCCATTTTCTGTTCTGCTGCTGCTCCATCCTCCCAGCCAAACCCCCAGAAACCATGCCTGGGAGGGGCCATGTTCTGCCCCTGCCTCATCTTGCTCTCTGAGGACTGTAATCAAATCCACATTACCATGGCTCCTGGAAAGGGCACGTCAACTGACTGCCCTACTGTTCCATTCAGTATCTTTACAATTTTCTAGAACCCAGCTCATCCCTGGTCACCCCTCCCCTTTATCTGTTGTCTCCTATTAGAATGGGGATTCTTTTCCTGTGTAGGTCAGACGAGGCAGTCACTTTAGTCCCATTCAGTTCTCAAATTCTATTCAGCTTCTTGAAGCCAGTGACTGCCTTTTGTTTTTAATGCCAGCATTTAGCACAAGGCTTGGCATGTAAGTGCTTAGTGTATGATTTTCATTCATTGCCACCGTTATCATCATGAAATGCTTACTAGCCCTCTACCAGCCATATTATCTTCTCATTCAGTCCACATTATACATGGATTTTTTGGACTGGACTTGTGATTTTACTAGCAAGATAAGCATTTATTGAGCACTTCCTGTGTGCCATGGGGAGCAAGGTGGCTCAGCGGATAGAGTGAGGACTCATATCTTCCTAGGTTCCAATTCAGCCTCAGACATTTACTACCTGCGTGACTCTGGGCAAGTCACTTCACCTATTTGCCTCAGTTTCCTCATTTGTCAAATGAACTGGAGAAGGAAATGGCAAACCACTCCGTATCTTTGCAAATTAAACCGCAAACGGGGCCTCGAAGAGTCAGACACAATTAACAATGACTGAACAATAACAACAAATGGGGCAGACATTGTACTAACAAGAAAAAAGAAAAAGAATCCTTGCCCTAAAAGAGCTTATCTACAAAACCGAGCTGAGAAGGGAGAGGAGGAGGACAGAAGGTACCTCCTGGGTGGGGTGGACCATAGTGTCTCAAGTCCAAGACATCATAAGCACAGCTGAGAGGCACTCCCCAAAATGGAGGCCCCAGGGAGAATCCCCCGTGGGACACGAGGGTGGCATGACGGAGGGGACGTTCCAGGGTGAGAATGAAGCTGAGGCACAGTGTGGAATTCTGGAAAGCCAGAAGCACAGCCAGGAACCAATCCAGATCTACATCTTTTCTGCCATCTCTAGTCTTAAAAACTGTCTAGGAAACTGAGAGGTCAAGGGATTTACCCAGGATCACAGACAGGATGTCAGATCTTCTTGACTCCTAGGCTGGGACTTTATCCACTATTCCCTGCTTCCAGATTAATCTCCCTGATCAATGCTCCAGGTTCTCTACCAAATTCTGAGACTCCATACAGCTTGGCACTCAGCCTCCAACTAGCATCATGCTACCTTTTCAACCCTATCTCACAGGTCTCAGCATTCCTTCAGTCCTATCTCTCAAGGTCTGGCTCAAATGACACTTCTCTTATAAAGTCTTTCCTGATCCCCTCTGTCAAAAAAACCTTTTCTTCCAGCGTACCTTCCTAGCACCGAGCACATTCTACCTGCATAGTGGCTATTTGTACAGGTGAGAGTCTGCAATGGAAAGAGCACCAGACACGTGGTCAGGCGGGTTTGACTTACTCTGCCTCCCTGGACCTGTACCTTCCTTTGGAGGAGTCTCATGCAGTTGTAAGAATCCATGAAAACCTGAACAAATGTACATGTAAACTGTTATTACTGTTTGTACATTTTATCTCTCCTATGAAAATGTAAGCTCCTAAAAAGAAATCAGGTTCATCTTTCCCTCTGTCAGTGCCTGGAGGGCAGGCCCCACACCCATCCATCTTTATTTCCCAATGCTAGGCATACAGAAGTTGGCCCTCAGGTCAAGGCAAGGGTTTGAATCAGGGAAAAGCAGCAGAGGAAAAAAGTCTGGGAAAACCATCCACATAAAAGAGAAGTGCAACATTATAACCTTCAGTAGTTTTTAATTTTTAAAAATAGTAATCTATTTGGGTACATTAAATGCACCCACCCTTCATACAATTTTAACATCATAACATGTTCAGTTTTTCCTCCAGAATTTTGCGTACTGTTCCACATTGAAGTCATCTCCAAATTCTGCCTCTTTTTTTTCCACTTCCATATACTTGGGACTCCGCTTGCGTAGTCTCATTCTTCTTTCCTCTGCAGAAAGTGTGTCAATATCTACTGGCATCTGAAAGACATGAGGAAAAGCAAAAGGTGTAACCATTCACTGTGAAATTCTGAAAACTCAGAAGCAAAATCCTGGATGTGGAAGGGACCCTGGAAGGCCATCTGGTCCAATCTGCACTGAAGCATGAATCCCTTCCACGTCATCTCCAACAAATGGTCTTCTAGCCTCCCCCGACAATTTCATTCCTGAAGCAAAATGTGATTAAGTCTTCTGTTTAGCAATTTCTTTTTTTTTAATATTAATTTTATTTCTTTTTAGTGTTCTACAATCACTACCATATAACTTCGATTTTTTTCCTCTACCTCCTCCCTCCCTCCCCAAGACGGCATACAATTTTATATAGGATCTACACATCATTCCTATTAAATACAATTTCACCATAGCCTTGCTGTGTAGAAGAATTACAATGAATGGGAGAAATCATATAGCAAACCAAAATGTAATACACAAAAAAAATGATCTGCTACATTCTGCAATTGAATTCCATAGTTCTTTCTCTGGATGTGGAGGGCAATTTTGCCTTAGGAGACCACTGGGAATTTTTTTTTTAAGTCCTTGCATTGCAATGAAGTTCCAAGTCTAGCAGAAAAAACTCTGGCACACTGTGGTCATTGCTGTGCACAAAGTTCTCCTGGTTCTGCTCCTTTCACTCAGCATCAGTTAATATAAGTCCTTCCAGGCCTCTCTGAAGTCTTCCTGTTCATCCTTTCTTATGGCACAGTAGTACTCCATTACATTCACATACCATAATTTATTCAGCCATTCCCCAATTGATGGGCATCCCCTTGACTTCCAGTTTTTGGCAACTACAAAGAGTGTGCTATAAATATTTCTGTACATGTGGGGCCCTTTCCCATTTAATATTGCTGGGTCAAAGGGTATGCACATTTTTGTGGCCCTTTGGGCATAGTTCCAAATTGCTCTCCAGAATGGCTGGATCAGCTCACAGCTCCACCAACAATGTATTAGTGTTCCAACTCTCCCGCATCTTCTCCAACATTTATCATCTTCCTGTTTTGTCATGTTAGCCAGTCTGATAGCTGAGATGTGGTACCTCAGAGTTATTTTGATTTGCATCTCTCTAATCAATAGTGATTTAGAGCATTTTTTCATATGACTATAGATAGCTTTAATTTCTTCCTTAGAAAACTGCCTGTTCATATCCTTTGACCATTTATCAGCTGAGGAATGTTTAGCAATTTCTTATCATGGCTCTATAAACCCAGGATATTTAGCCTTTCTTCATAAAATTTATTTCCCATTTACTTATTTTTATTACTTTCCTCTGGATCCCTTCCAGGACACCAAAATACAATACAGACAACAGCTGAATTCTCAGGGTGGCAAGGCTTCCATGATATTCAAAATTTCAGAAACCTCATTACTTAGATATTAATTTGTGAATCAAATAAAAGATCTTCCAGCACCAACCCATCCTGCAGTGCAGGAATTAATCTATGTTAGCTCTTTAGCCTGAGCTCATAAGCTTGTCATTAGCAGCATTATTAGTGGGAGTTAATAAAGGGAGGTCTTGGATGGCCCTATTTGAGAAGATCAGAGCTGTCAGTCATTGCCTGCATTATATCAAGCATTGTCATTAAAGAAGAAAAACATTTTGTTATTTAGTAGTACTGAGCCAAGGAGTCCTTCTATGAAGTCACTATAACGAAACAAAACTGATTTTTTTTGTGCAATACCCACACTAGAATTTACACATCCAAAAGAATATAATCTTATTCATTTAACAAACATTAACGGCCCACAATGCGTACAATATTGTTCTGGGTAACGTGGAGGGGACACAAAAATAACTTGTGTGACACTGAACGTGTGCCTTAGCCTCTCCAGGCTTCTTTTTCCTCATCTGTAAAATAAGGGGGTTGCACTAGATACTCTCTGAGGTCCTTTCTGGCTCTAAATCTATGATCCTATTATAAGTAAGTCATGGTTTCTACTTTCATTTCTACCTTCATCTGTAGTCTACCAAGGGGTTTGACACACATACATGCTGACAAATGCGTAAGAGGGATGCCAGCAAAGTTGTTATGATTGACTGGGAAGACAAGGACAGCTTAAGGAAGATGCATGCGAGATGACCTTTAAAGGATGGCTAGGAATTTATCGGGCATAAGAGACATCCAGGCACAGGGAATAGGGAGAATAAAGTCATGGAGACAAGAAAGGGTGAGAGATGGAAAGAATATGGCCACTGAAGGGCATCGGTTTAACCTCCAGCTCTTTACAACTATAAAAAAAAAAGCTGCTAGAAAGATTTTTGTGTGGGGGGTCCTCTTCCTTTTTTAAAAAAAGACTCTTTGAGCTATGGGCTCAGCTGTGGCATCTCTGAGTCAGAGGAGATGCCTATTTTAATGGCTGTTTCTAAGCTGCTTTCCAAACTGGCCATGCCAGCTCACAGCTCCACCAACAGCACATTCTTGGGCCAGGTTTCTACCCTACAACATCTGTCATTTTCCATTTTTGTCAACTCTGCCAATCTATTGGGTGTGAAGTGGAACAGCAGTGGCTTCAGCTGGCATATCTCCAGTCATGAGCGATTTGGAGCTGTTGATAGCTTGGATTTCTTTGAACACTTCCTGGTCGTATTCTTTGACCATTTGTTGGCAGGTGAATGACTGAACAAATTATGGTGTATGATTGGAAAGGAGTATTACTGTGTCATAAGAAATGATAAAATGGAGAGTTCAGTGACACCTAGGAAGACTTCTATGAGCTGTTGCAGAGTGAGGTGAGCACCACAAATTACAAAAACAAGCCACTTTGGAGGACGTTAGAGTTCTGATCAGCAGTGACCAGCCCTAATTCCAGAGGACCAATGAGGAAGTACAGGGACAACCTCTTAACAGAGAAGTGAGGAGTTCAGACACAGCTAATACAAGCCAGTGTTTTGCTTGCCTATGCATATTTGTCACAAAGGTTTCATTTTCTTTTTCCAAATAGTGTGGGGGAAGGGGACAGAAGAGAAAATGGATTTCTGTTCACTTAAAGTAAATTTAATTTTAAAAAGGAAATATAGATGACATAAAACAAAAGATATCAATAAAAAGAGGATGGCTGGCAGCAGAATCTGGCAGGACCACTGAGCATGTACACATAAGCAGTATGGAACAGATAAGAAAAGTCTGGTGTCACAAAATTGTGGAGGATCCTAAATGCAAGGTTGAATTTGAATTCTATTCAATAAACAACAGGGAATCACTGAAGGGTTCTGAACAAAGGACAAACAGAAATGGCGCTATGTAAAAGGCAAATCAATCGGGCAGAAGTGTTAAGGACAGTCTGAAGAGGGGAAAGAAGCCAGACAGGAAGATCAGTTAGAGTTCACAATAGTGGCAGAAATCAGACTCTCTGAGTTGGAAGGGACCTCAGAGGTCCTGTATTCTGGTGTTGTTCGATTCAAATAAAATGAGAGGCCACTAAACCATTCATAAGAATCCCTGCAAGCAGACA
Source organism: Notamacropus eugenii (assembly GCF_028372415.1). Classification (NCBI taxonomy): domain Eukaryota; kingdom Metazoa; phylum Chordata; class Mammalia; order Diprotodontia; family Macropodidae; genus Notamacropus; species Notamacropus eugenii. The sequence goes on along the minus strand of NC_092872.1, from coordinate 9,908,542 downwards.
GGACCTAGAAAACCATATATTAATATGATCTGTTTGTGTTTTTATTTGCTATTGCTGTTTAGTCATTTACAGTCATATCTGACTCTGTGATCCCATTTGGGGTTTTCTTGGCAAAGGTACTGGAGTGATTTGCCATTTCCTTCTCCAGCTCATTTGACAGATGAGGAAACTGAGGCGAACAGGGTTAAGTGACTTGCTCAGGATCACATAGCTAGTAAGTGTCTGAAGCCAGATTTGAATTCAGGAAGATGAGTCTTCCTAACTCCAGGCCCAGCGCTCTCTATCCACAGTGCCACCTGGCTGCCATATTTCTCAATTACATTTTAATCTGGTTGGGCCACACTCCAGAACATTGTGGGCCACGTGTTCCACACCTAAATGTGAGGATCCCTCCAACAACACCTCTAACAAGTGTCCGTCAGCCTCCCTCTGAGGCCTCTTCCTGAGGAAACCCACTAAATTGTGGATGGCTCCAGTTGTTAGGGAACTTCTCTTCCCATTCAGCTGAATTCTGCCTCTTGTACTGCCATTCTGGGGCCAAGCAGAAGGAGTATAAGCCCACACCCGTTCAACGGCCCTCTTGATTCTTGCAGACAGCTATCAGGCTCCTTGGTCCTCTTTCTCCTAGGCTAGACATGTCCTGTCCTTCACAAACCCTCAGAAAGGACATCCTCCACCCTCCCACAAGCCTGGTCTCAGCTTCTTCTGCATAACTGAGAACAGAACTTCATTCGTCACATGACTAGGACATACCTGGGCAGAAGGGCCAGCCATGTGGGCTGGCATTAGCTTTCCCACTGCCGCAGCTTTCCCACTGCCGCGTCACACTGGGGACTCCAATAAATGAGCCCTCCACACCCTAAAACCCCAGGTCTCTCTCACAACTCCTGATCTCCTCATTCTGAATTTGTGAGTTTATTTTTAAGCCCAAATAAACAACGTCATGCTTATCCCGACGTCAGATCACAAATAAAGCCTGTAAAGCACCGCTTAATTACAGTTTTCGTACCCCTAGCACCAAGCATAGGACCTCTCACAAAGGAGGCACTTAACAAATGCTCCATCATTTATGGGTTGATTTTCAGGTCCTGAGTCAGCTATCCTTCCCGGCTTCATGCAGTGTTCTAATTTAATAAGCTCATCATCCATGCCTTTGTCCAAGTTACTGATGAAAATGTGGAAGAACACAGGGCCCAGTATAAATCTCTAAGTTATCTTCGACATGCCTCTATACCTTGCATCTCACAGCCAAACTCCCAGAAAAAAGACACCTACACTTCCTCTTGGCCATTTTCTTTGATCAACCCTTTGTAGTCTGGCTTGAGACCCCAGAACTACCACTGTTCTCCCTGGGTTTCTAATGATCTTATTTGCTATACCCTTGGCCCTGGCATAAGCCACCTATTTCCTGACTTCTCCACAGCACAGACCCTGAAGGCCCCTCCTTCCTGCTGGGTACACTTGGTTCCCTCAATTTTCAGGCTTTCTCCTGGTTATTCTTCATCTGCCTTCTTAATCTCCATTGCTGGATCATCCAAGTCCTACCCCTAACTGTAGGGTTAGAACTCCCCTAAAGTTCTCTTGTACAATTACCTCATTACTTCAGAGATTTCATCAATGATCATCTCTATGCAAATAACTCCTAGGTCTGGATAAAAAGCCTACCATACGCAACATGAATTTTGTATCACTCACTGCGTATTAGACATCAGAGCAGAACAGTGGAAACAGGAACCCTCTGCAGCCACAGGGCCTGGGCTCAAATTCTGCATCTGATGCTTTCTGCTTATGTGACCTTGGGCAAATCATTTCATTTCCCTGGGCTTCATTTTTCTCATCTATAAAATAATGGGGCTGGGTGGCCTCTGAGGTCTCTTCCAGCCACAGATCTATGATCCTAAGACCTCCACCTGAATGCTCGGCATGTACCTCCAACTGAACATACCCAAAGTGGCCTGTTCCTTCTCTTTCTAAGGGCACAGCCCCGTCAGAGAATCTCAATTCTTCATTCTCTCTCCCTGCCCACATCTCATATCTATTCCTTTCTCTCCTCACACCACTCTCACTCTCACTCAGAATCTCACATATCTTGCCATGAAAGGAATAATCACCTCCTATTCAGACTTGCAAATTCTAGAGTCTCTTCATTCTAACACAGCCTCCATTCAACAGTCATTATTTTATCTTTCCACAGCACACGCCTGACCAGGTCATTCCCCTGCCAGGAACCTTTGTTGGCTTCCTACTTCTTCCAGGATAAAATACCACCTCCTTTGCTTACCATTTAAAACTCTACGTGATCCGGTTCCTGCCTGCTTTTCCAGAGGTACTGCCTCTGGCTGCCTTCCCTAGTTCCAGCCAAACTGGCCTAGTCGCCACTCCTCAAACACACCTCTCCATTCCTGGCCTCCACGCCTTTTCGGGAGGAACCCCTGCCTTCCTTCAAGGCTCCGCTCATGCACCATTTCCTATAGGAAGCCTTTCCTCATTCCTGTGAGTACCCTCTCTCTCCTCTAATTATCATGGATACATCTATCTGTTTGCACTAGGTATCCTCCAAGTAAAATGTGAGCTCCTGGAGGGCAGGAACTGTACCCTAAATTACAGCCCAGTGTTTTATGCATAGTGGGCTCTTAATAAAACTTTTCTGGATTAATATAAAAACAATTTTTAAAATGGAGTTTGTGCTCAATTCTTACTGTGAGGATCCGCCGAGGCTCCTTATATCTGATATGAATGGTAGATCCATCTTGCTTGACCAACATCACTGGATACAACCGAGCATAAGTCTTCCTATGCATTCGAGTGAGAGAGGCCCTGTTGGAGTTGAGCAGGATGGAGGACGTATGCAGGTGATGTGACATGGGAAAGCCGACCTTCGCTAAATTCTGCTGTAGGAAGCTACAGAGGAAAAGGTTCAGATGGTCAAGGGTGATCTCATTCACTCAATGAAACTACCATCAAACATTTACATTACACACAAGAAAGATGACAAAGCCATGTCCACCAATGTAAATGGTAAATGTAAATGTAATTTATGTAAAAGGTAATGCTGTTTAATCCTCACCAAGAGGTCAGGGCAGGAGTGTGGAACCTGTGGCCTTTTAGGTCGTGGATGAGGCCTTTTGACTGAGTCCAAGTTTTACAGAACAAATCCAAAGGGATTTGTTCTGTGAAGTTTGGATTCAGTCAAAGGGATGAATGTGAGGACCTAGAGGACCACATGTGACCTTGAGGCTGCAGGTTCCCCACCTTGAAGCTACAGAAATATCTCCTCACCCCCTTTATGGTACTTTAAAGTTTACGAAGTATTTTCCTCCTTATTACAGCCTTGTCAGGTGGCTGGTACAAAGATTATTATCCCTATTTTATAGATGAGAAAACAGATTCAGAAAAGTAAAGAGATTTGTACAGGTCATACAGCAAGTCATTGCCAGAGCTAGGATTCCAATGCAGATCTTCCAATCTCATTCAGAAAGAGACAGGAGGAGATAAGATAGCAGAATGAGGTAAAGTATTTTTTGCAGAGCTTTTCTAGTACAATTCTCAAAATAACTTTAAAAAGCATCAAACTGAATTCTGAGTGGGACAACCCACAAAAAGTCACAGTGAGTCATTTTTCTAGCCCAGGGAAGCACAGGACAGAAAGAGAGGTCTTTGAACACTGGGGTGGATGCTGGGGGCAACCAGTGCACAGGGACAATAAAGTGAGTGAACACCTGGTGAGAAAGAGATTCTAGAGGACACCTGTGCTAGCGATAGGCACAGGGAGAGGTGCTGTTTGGCAGTTCCTTTGTCCCTTCCCCAGTTCCGGGTTACAGTTCCAGGGCAGAGAGGAGTGGACGTAGTCATAAGGAAGCAGGGGCCCTACCTAGGTGAGGACCAGAGTGCAGACCAGAACTCCTAGCCATGAAAACAGCAGAGGGATATAAAAGACTGAAGCTCAGCCCAGTAATCCCCAACTCGAAGTTAGCCAAACCTAACTAATATAAACTGCAGAGTCAAGAAACAGGCCATAAAAATGAGCCAACAAACAAACAAAAACCGACCTGTCCATAAAAAGCTGCTACGGTGACAGGGAAATTCAAGAAAAAAAACTCAGAAGATATGTCTTCTGACTTTAAGGAAGGCGGAGCAAGCTCCTGGCCCAGGGCTTCTACTTACACACAATACATAGGACAGAACTGAGCTCCTGTGGGGTGCTGATTAAAGTGATGCTGGACTGACAAACTGTAGTGTATTATTGTGTCCTCAAGGGATAGTATTCTTTTTAAACATTCGCTGTTAGCAAAATGTGATTCTGATGACACTTAAAATGTGTGGTCAATTGAAGTACGCAGAACTAACTAACCCACATTACTGGAAAATTAGAATGATTCAGTTATGAAAAGTGATTAGTTTTTGACTCTTCTAGGGGTTACTTATGGGTAATAAGGATAAAAGTCTTTGTATGCGGACAAACCAGACCTCAACAGAAGCTATTTTGGTAAAGGATAAAGTTAAGCTGCATTAATCCCCAGGGATATTAATAAGATGCAGGGCATTACTGAGCACACCTGATGTTACAGAGATTCTGAAGCAATTAAAAAAGTTTTCTTTTAAAGTCCTAGTGTTTACTCATTTTCTTGGTGTGGAATTATGACTATACTTGCTTGACACTCAAGGGAAGGTGTAAGTAGGAAGAGTGGTAATGCAAGGATTTAAAAGACTGACTGGTTAAAGTGACACATCTTTCTTTGGTTTCCAAAGACCTTCTCAACATATCCAACACCTGGCATTTTCAAAGACTCTCCAAGTTACCCATGGGATAACAAAAAGAAAAGTTTTAAAAGTCTTTAAATGTCTCTGAAACTGCCATCTGATTCTGACTGATTCTGCAAGTTGTTTTTTCCCACTCAACTAATAAATCTGAGTGCCTAATATATGCAGTATTGTGGTGGACACAAACAAATCCGTAAGACATAGTCCCTACCCTGGAAGACCTAAATTTCTGGCAGGAGAGGTAAGATATAAACACATTAAAAAAAACTTTAAAATATGAGTTAACAAGTAGCCAGAGATATAATTCAGGGGAGCAAAAAGCTGCAGTCGATGAGGATACCTATTGGGCCTTTGTAACTCACATTTAGGACTCAGACAAAGAAAAAGGCAGTGGCATGCTGCAAACAGCATGAGTAAAGGAATATGAAATGCCTCTGAAGGAGTGAGTAAACTTGTACTAGAGGAGCGGTATGTTCATGTAGGGAAGGAGAAGGACACTGGACTAGCAGTCAGAAGCCATGGGCTGAACCCTGATTCTTCCATGTGGTAAGCTGTGTGACTACCGACAAGGGCCTTCCCTTCTCTGAGATGAGGTTTACTCACACTTCACTAGGGCATTATACAGAAAGTATTCTTCAGACTTTAGATGTGAGCCACCATGGTTATTCAGTTGTTCTAACAGTGGAAGGCTAAGTATAGAACATTTTCTGAATAATTAACAAAGACAGGTAACTATGGAAAAGGAAGTACTTGTCCATGGTTTAGTACCCCTGTAATGCCAGAGCTTTGTGCTTACCCAATCACTCTTACAGCTGCCATTCTCACCCCTGGTATGCCTGGAGTAGCTGGTGAGATGCAGGCTGTCTTCACACAGCTGTCAACTGAGCCTCATCACATCCAAGGCCAAAATATTAATGGATGTACACTGTGTACAACCTGCAGCGCAACAAAACGAGACATCTATTTTTAGCTGAGTCATTCTTTTAAAATTGCCTCTATTTAAAAAACCATAAAACAACTCCCATTCCCAACCCTCTCTTCCCCACCCCCTAACCCTTTTCAGTCGTACAGCTGTTAGGCTAGGGGTCAGACTCTCCCAGAATCTTGACTAAACTCATTTATTAGGTAGCTTGGGAAACACTGATTGGAATGTTATTAAGGTACCACCAAATTTTCAGGGGGCTCAAAGGGCATAAACTGACAGAGAAGCAGGATTTTAGGGTTGCGAGGGGCCATCTAATCTAAATCCATCGTTTTAGAAATAAGGAAACTGGGCCCTAGAATAAGGGTTCTTAACCTGGGGTCTGTGATTCTGAATAGGGAAAAAAAAATAAACTGCATCTTCATTTTCAATAATCTCTCATTGAAATTTAACATGTCTTTTAACTATAAATGATTTTTAAAAATTATTCTGAGAAAAGGTATATATATGCTTCACCCAGAATGCAAAAGATCCATGACACAAAAAAAGTTAAGAATCCCTGTCTTAGAAATTCAATTTAACTCAACTGTTCTGGAGACAGAAAGATGTGAGTTCAAATTCTGCCTCTGACCCGAGTCACTTAAACTCTGCGTGCCGCCGGCCACGACGGGAGGTATGAAGCTGTGGAGAAGAGGCTGATCTTGGTGGACAGAGGAACTCCCCATTCATGCCCCTCAAAACAGACAAACAGGAGTCTGCCTACTGTCTGTATTACGTATCTACACACGCCAGGCACGTTCTATTAACTGCATACTTCAGGTACCCACGTGCTCTAGGCGGGGCCGGGGGTTCAGCAGGCAGACAAAAATGAACCAGCCCCCGCCCTCCAGGAGGCACGAGGGGCCGGGGCAGAGACAGCGAACGGCCGGGGCGGGGGGGGGGGGGGGGGGGGGGTGCGGGGAGGGGGCAGAACTCCTCCAGGGGCTCCGGGGGGGGAGGGGAAGGGCACAGGGGCCTCCGGGGCTCCCGGAGGAGCGGGGCTCTAGAAGCCGGGAAGCCCACGAGGAGAAAAGCTTCTAGGGTGCTTGGGGTACTGGAAGTGACCTGGCTAAGGTGACACGAGCCTTGCGGCGGCCCGAGGGCCCAGGAGGACGCCAAGGCCGGGGTCCTGCGAGGGCTCGGGCAGCCTTCCGTCCGCCGCCCTCCCCCCGCCCCCCGCGAAGGTCGGCGGGGCTGGGACCCGATCGGCCCTGGGCGTCCCGGGCTCTCTCCGAGTCTCCGGCCCATCCCCGAGTGGATCGGGCCAGGAGAGCGGACGATGGCCGCCGAACCACCTACCTCCGGGGCCGCGGTGCGGGAGGCGTCCGGGAGGCGCTCAGCGGGCCGCCTGAAAGGGAGCCGCGGCCTCGGGGGCTGCGCAGGCCGGAGGCTCTCTCGCACACCGGGGGCACAAGGTCGCGTCGGTGTCGCCTCGCAACGGCGCGCGGCGATGACGTGGGAGGGCGGGGCCCGCCGCAGGGGGCGGGGCCGCACTCCGCCTGGGGGCCGCCTTCATGAGCTGGCGCGTCTGGCCGAAGCTGGCTGCAGCAGCGGGAAGAGCGGCGGCCTCCGCCTCCACCGTGGGAGCCCGGGCGGCAGGTGAGGCCGCGAGCGACGCGGGCGGGGATGGACGTCCGGACACCGGCGGGTCTCCTGTGCCCTCCCGCCGCTTCCCGGAGCCGGGAAGGGCCGGGCAGGGGCAGTGGAGGGACCCCGAGGACGGGAGCCGGGAGGGGACACGCGCGCCCGCGGGGCTCAGGGAGCCGCGGCTGGGGGCCCGACGTGACCGGCCGAGCGGCCACGGGTCCGAGGGCGGGGGCTGGTGAAGGAGCCCTTGGGGGTGGTCGTCCTGCCGTCCGGCCCCGGCGCTGTGAGCGATCTGTGCGGCTCCGAACCGAGGTGGTCTTGGAGAATCAGCATGCATGCATGAAGCGCCTGCTGTGTACCCCAGCGCTGCCCTGTGCCCTGGGCACAGGAGGGAGAATGAAACTGACTTAATTCGCTTAGTTTCTGTTGTTCAGAGGGCCCACATCTCTGCTGAATTTAACCCGAGGAAGTTCCTCTAAGTCTTGCTTTGCCCCGTGGTTGTTACATTGGGAAAGATTCAGTTCAGCTCGTGGTAACTAAGTGTCCTGTGTGAGCCAGGACTGGGGCGGCATCTAGTCCGTGGTCAGCGGCAGGCCCCTTCTTTGCTCGAGGGCCTTCAGCGCGGTGGGGCCACTGCACCAGGTCCCCAGCTCTACTCTTGGATAGCTCTTCCTACTAGAATGTGCCTCCCAGTGCCAAGGCCGAATGTGCTGGGACAGCTTCTGCCCGTTGTGCCCGGTTCTGCCCTCAGAGATCAAACAGAGCCAACTGCCCCTTCCTGACTGTATCCTTTCACCACCGAAAAGAGCTGTCACGGCTGCCCCAGCGGTCCCTCCAGGTGAAACATTCTCAGCTCCTGCAGCCAGTTTTCGCATGGTCCAGGGCAGGGCTGACAGACCCTGTCTGCTTCCCCGCGTCTGTTAGAGCCCCTGTAAATGCAGCAATAGTTGATACAATGTTACAGCAATAGTTGATACAATGTAAGCGCTCAGGCCAAGGGCTGTAAGAAATACGAGGAGACTTTCCTGTGACCTGGATGAGCAGAGCAGGAGACCGGAGACCTTTAGGAATTGAAACCTGAGATGGACCTTGAAGACAGAAGGAGAATTCAAAAGGAAGAGAGGGATGGAGAGTCTGTCCATTCCAAGAATATTAGGAAAACTAAGAGAGGCTAAAATTTGTGAGAAGGGTGTTGAGATGCCAGATAGTGAAGGCCTACAGATGCTACAATCAAGGCTTTTTATAACACCAATTAAAGCAGTTTACAAAGTGCTTTTATTTGCACTTCATTTGTGTAATTTTTTCCCCTGTAGTCTGAAGGGAAGAAGATAATGGAGGCAGCATCCAGTTAGATGCTTACAGTAGTTTAGGTAAGAAGGGACAGAGCCTGAACAAGGGTAGTACCAGCAAGAGTGGAGAAGAGGGTATAGAGGCAAGAAATATATTAGATATGGAGGAAGAGGTATAGGGAAAAGCTGAAAGGAACTCCAAGGATTTGAGTTTGGGGAATTGGGAAGACTGAAATACCAACAACAGAGGTAGAGGAGTCAACTAAAGAGAGGTTTTAGGGGACAGAGACCAAACTCACTTTGGGCCATATTAACTTGTACATGCTGGTAGCAAATTCAGGTAAAGATGTCTTGTGGACAGTTGGAGATTCAGAACTGAAGCCCTAGGGAGAGACTGGGTTAGAGATACAAGGTTAGCCATGTCCTTATTTGGTGGTTGGTTTGGTTTAATGTGAATTTGGCCATGTTTTGCATGCCCGGCCTCACTCCTCTGACCCATTCATCCACACCTTAAAGCTGGGAAATTCACAAAAATAGTTTAGTGATTGGGAAGAGAAGTTGAAAAGGGAATAGATTGAAAAATGAATTAAAAGGAATTTCTTCTTCTTTCTCAGTTCCTCCTCTAACCTAGTCCCTTAAATCTGATGTAGGAACAACAAGGAAAACCTTTTTTGTAAAAGAAATGCCATCTTTTCTTTTCTCCTGAGCTGAGTTGGTCGCGGTGGTCATTGGGGCAGTGAGAGGGTTAAGGCTGGTATTGAATAAACTTGTGTTACTTCCATTTTTGGATAAAAGAACACAGTGCTGAAAAATGTACTGCCTTTGCCATGCAAAGCTATAGCTTGTTATTTGTTAAAGTTTTACTTTTGGCCTTTGCTTTTACACCAAAATTATTTCCCTTTAACCAATTCCTGGCCCCCCAAATCCTCCCTTAACAGGAATTCTACCAAATGAAATCCTCCTCGACATGAAATTGACCAAATCCTAACATGAGAAACACTTAAGCAAAGCCAGCTGAAAAACAGCCAGATCTCACAGCAAAGGCTGCCGTACAAACAGTTGTGGCTTACTCTCCTTGCACCCCTGCACGCGCTGGCAAAGGTCTTTATCACTCCAGTCGGCTGAAAAAGCAATTCCTCCCTAAACCCTCCTCTGCCCTCCCAATGCCTGTTCCCTCATTCTCCCTAAGCCCCTGAACTGAAAACTCTTAGGCTAGGGTTTCCCCATAGTACAAGTTTGGGCAGTAGAAAACGTAGATAATTTTACTGGTCTCCAATATAATTTGGCTTAGGACACATTGCTCTGATCTAAGGAACTGTAGAACATACAATGTCAGAGCTGGAAGTCTTTAGAACATAGAATGTTAGAAATGGAATAACCTTACAACAGAATGTTAGAGCTCGTAGCCATGACAAGTGTAATATGGTGGTGAGAATACTGGTTTTATATCCTTTCTACCTTGGTGACCTTGGGTAAGTGGGTTAACCTTTATGGTCCCCAGTTTCTTTACATGTGTAGGTTGGAATACATCTTCTCCAAGGTCCTTTCCAGCTACAGACCTCATCCCATGAGTTCGTTGGTTCTGGGCCCTCCTGTTCCAGATGGGTAAATCACACAGCCTGATCTACTGGTGCATAGAATCTGGTAGGATCTATATATCATTCACCCTAAGAGAGAATCTGTTTATCCAAAGTACCAAAGCATGTGGTTATAAGGTTATGACTTTGATATCAACCCTACCTCACTACTATTCAGTCAAGGACACTAGCCTTCTTGCTCTTTCACAAACAAGAGTCTCTGTCTCCTGGCTCTGGGCATTTTCTCTGACTAGCTTCTGTCCCTGGAATGATGCTCATCTCAGCCTCCTGGCTTCTGTAGAAGGCTTTGCACAGCATTCTTTATTCTAGTGCCTTCCCTCAGTCTGACGTCCTGTTACCCTATGTAGAGTTTGTTTGTTCACAGTTATTTGCATATTGCCACTCCCGTTAGACTGAGCTTTCCAAGGGCAGGGACTATCTTTGGTCTTTCTTTGGATCCTCAGAATTTAGCACTGTGCCTGGCACATTGTAAATGCTTAATTAATACTTCTTAGTTTCCTGAATGACTATGACCATGTTGCTTCTCTGCAGATTTAGGAGTATGTGTAGGGTTTTTTTCCTGGCCTTTGGGCTCTATGAGTATCTTTCCCTAGCACATACTTGATTTCAGTTTAGGATGGATTTGAGACTTGTCCTTTTGCAGCCAAACAGTCCATAGGAAATTTGAAAAAAAAAAAATGCCAAGCTGTATGTTACCTGCAGTGTCGTAGAAGGCAGCACTGGGAGAAGGCATCTGTGTGCTCTGGGTGGGTTTGAAAATTTCACCCCCTATGAGTTACTATTAATTCAACAAACATTAACTGCCTGCTGTGTCCAAGACCATATGACTGGTGCTGGGAACCTCAGGAATCTTATAATCTTATATGGGAGTAGGCTATATGTAAATATATGTGTTTACACACACACGTGTTTGTGCATGTGTGTATGCTAGAAGATAGGATGATAGTGATAAAGGGCTGGGAGATCAGGTAAGGCTTCATGAAAGAAGGGCCATATAAGTTGAGCCTTGAATGAAAAAAAACTTTGAATAGTCAGAGAAGAGGAAGAATTAGTTCTAGGACACAGAAGCCAGTCTTTCTGGAAGATGTAAAAGAGGTTGGGATTAAATTGGTCATAGCAGGTGATTCAGTCTAGCTGGAATGTGAAAATGTGAAGTATGACTGGAAAGGTCAAGTCAGGAGGGAACAGATTCAGATCTCTTTCTCAAGTCCCAGGTAAAAAATCTTGTTCATGGGCAGTGGATTATCAGATTGGCAAAGGTGGGACGATGACTCGCCATGTATCAATTTAGGTCTTGTGCAGTTGTTACTCACCCACTAGATGAGAACTATAGAGTTACCAAGGTTTTCCTGCGTGGTCCCCCAGAGCCCACCATGTGCCTCCCCCCAGCCAGGCAGGCAGAGACCATTGGTACTTCTTGGTCTTATTCCTTTTTGAATTGGGCTGCAGGGCGGGGTGGGCTGGTTGCAATGCTGAAGGGTCAAGAGAATAGAAATAGATGACCCACCAGGGACATGAGGACCTTGAAGCCGAGGCCAGGCCTACCTGAGGTATTGAAGCTTTTCCCATTTTCTTGTTATTTCCCCTGTTATAATTAGGGGACTGACTTTCTAGGGGCCACCTCTGTCCTGGTGGTCACTACCACTATCAGATGTCAACATCTTTTTATCCCTAAATTGGTCCCTTGGTTATGAAATTCTTGCAAGAGCAGCAGGGTTTGTTCCCCTCCATTTAGGGAGTAGGGCACTCCACACCAGGGAAGCAGTTAGGAGCCTCACCTAGTCAAGGGCTGAGGAAGGGAAGAGTGTGCAATGGAAGACCTTGCTAAGAGTTTGGAATTGAAGTGAGCATTGCTGGAGGGAGCAGCCCTTGTCCTTGCCAGGTAGGAAACTTGTCTTGTGTACTGAACACCCTTCTAGCATTATTCTGTTAGAGAGTGCTTAATAGATTCTGATTTACCTGCCTTCCTGGAATTACTTTACTGCACAGGGCAAGTCAGTGAGAGTTTGCTCTGAAGTGAATGACTTTTCCTTCACATACTTTCCTGCCTTCCTTCAGCCGACTTCATGTTTGTACCCTGTGATGTCCCTTTTTTAAAAAATTAATTTGTTTTCAGTTTTTTACAGTTACTTCCATAAATCTTAGATTTTCTCTCCCTCCTCCTCCCTCACTCCCCGAGATGGTGTACAGTCTTATATGAGTTCTACACATACATTCTTACTAAATACATTTTCACCTTAGTCATGTTGCATGGAAGAATTAAAATGAATGGGAGAAACCATGAGAAAAACCAAAACACAAGAGAAAATGGTCTGCATCATTCTGCGTTCCAGTTCCATAGTTCTTTCTCTGCATGTGGATGGCATTTTGCCTGAAGAGTTCTTTGGAAACTTTTTAGGTCCTTGCATTGCAATGAAGTACTAAGTCTGCCAGAAAAATTCCTCACACACTATGGTAGTTGCTGTGTATAAAGTTCTCCTGGTTCTGCTCCTTTCACTCAGCATCAGTTCATTATAAGTCCTTCTGGGCTTCTCTGAAGTCTTCCTGTTCATCATTTCTTATAGCACAAAAGTATTCCATTTCATTCATATACCACAATTTGTTCAGCCATTTCCCAATTGATGGGCATCTGCTTGATTTCCAGTTTTTGGTCACCACAAAGAGAGCTGATATAAATATTTTTTGTACATGTGAGACCCTTTCCCATTTTTATGATCTCTTAGGGATACAGTCCTAGAAGTGATATTGCTAGGTCAAAGGGTATGCACATGTTTGTAGCCCTTTGGGAATAGTTCCAAATTGCTCTCCAGAATGGTTGGATCAGCTCACAGCTCCACCAACAATGAATTAGAGTTCCGACTCACCCACATCTCCAGCATTTATCATCTTCCTGTTTTGTCATGTCAGCCAATCTGATAGGTGTGATGTAGTACCTCAGAGTTGTTTTGATTTGCATCTCTAATCAATAATGATTTAGAGCATTTTTTCATATGACTCTAGATAGTTTTAATTTCTTCCTCTGAAAACTGCCTGTTCTTATCCTTTGACTATCAACTGGGGAATGACTTGTATTCTTGTACATTTGACTCGGTTCTCTATATATTTTAGGAATAAGGCCTTTATCACAGACACTAATTGCAAAAAGTCTTTCCCATTTTTCTACTTCCCTCTGTGATGTCCCTTTTTATAGCACAGCATGATAAAAGTTCACAGCCACAATGGAATTTCTGTCAGATAGTCAAACGTTGATTGATGCCTGTTCTGTTAGGCCCCCCACTAAAGGGCCCTGTTACTATTTCCTGACATAATGATGCCCTGAATTCCAAAAGTGATCAGAGGAGGCAGGTTTTGCCAAGTTGGACAAACTTCCAGTGAAGACCACATTCTGAAAGGGCATCTGTGTCTAAGGACTAGACCAGTTACGTGCTCACGGGCTCATCACCACAGAGCTGGCCACCAGGGGATTAATTTTTTTCAGTCATATCCACTTAAGCCATTGTCTGTTGAGTGTGGATGGACTGCTCTTTGCCCTGGTGGGGTTCTGACACATGATATTGTAATCCTGCATCCTTGAAGAGTAATAATCCTATATGATGATGGCTCTTCTGGACAGTGTTCAGCATGCAAAGAGCCTGCCTCCTGCCCTCAAGGAGTTGGTGATCTAGTTAGAGATATAAAATACGTACATTTGATGAGGCAACTACCGATACTCAATGACAAATACCAGGTACCTTCACTAACATTGTCCTTGTGGCATGGGTGTGACAGTGGGCTTTCTAAGATTAGGCCAGAAAGTTCAGATTCTGGCAGGGCTTACCTACATCCCTTACCAGGGATGTAGATACTAAGAATAGGCCTAGGTTTGCCTGTCATCCCAGGGCCACAGATCACAGATTTAGAGCTGAAAGAAGGGACCTTAGGAGTTGAGTCCAGTCCCTCATTTTGTGAAAGAGGAAATGGAGGCATGTCAAGGTTAAATGACTTGCCCAAAGAACACATACAGTGTCTGAAGCAGGATTTGACTTGCTGACTCTTGCATCCAGTGCCCCCTCCACACTGCCTCTTAAAGACCTCCCTCTCTAGGTGTACAGAGGGAGGCTCATCACTAGAAGGTTAGTCACTGGGTAATGAATTATTTTGCCATAGTATCTCTGCCAAGTCATGGAGGAGATACATCTTTCTGTGAAGGACCACCCATACTAATGAAATCACAGATAATAGAAGAATTGAAGTCACATCCAATAAAATTCACTGACTACCACATGGAGACCTGGGCGTAATCTTCCTTGGAGGATTCTGAAGATACTTGAAATTTTCAGGACATCAGAGCCCTCATTTTGAACATCATAAGGAAGGGATTCTGGAGATCATTTAGTGCAGCCTTGTGATTTCCATCAGTATTTTTCAGTGAAGGAAGTACTCAAATTGATGAATTCACAGATCTTTTAATATTGAAAAGTGTTAACTAAGTGGTTCATACAGTATGAGATTGTTGTTGACTAGGATGGTCAGGGAAGGCTTCTTGTCGGATGTGGAATTTAAGCTGGGCCTTGAAAGCTCCAGAGGATTTGGGTAGGCATTCTTGAGCATTTCCATAGGAGATGCAAAGCCCTGGAGACAAAAAATGTGCCGGATGTCCCCTGGGCAAAATGAGGCAACAGCTTTCCTTTCTTGAGAGTGGAAGGTGGATTTGGGGGACTGATAGGAGATAAACCTAGAAAGTTATCTTAGAGTCACATGGTAGAAGCCTTGAAGGTCAGGCTCAAGAGTTTGGAATAAGAAAATGTTAGAAGTATAAGAGAACTTGGAGACCACACGAGGGCTAAGAGGAAACCATTGAAGGTTTTGGTGAAAGGGAATGATATGATCAAAATAGTGAACTTTTCTGGAATCGGGTGGTGGCAAGCAGGGTGGATTATCTTATAGAGAAAAGAAAATGTCTTCTGATTGAACTGATGAGGAAATTCAGATGAATTCTACCTGCTACACAAGATTGTTGTAAGGAAAAGGTGTTGTAAATTAGAAAGCACACACTGTAGAAATGTGAGCCAGCAAAAGAATAAAAACCAAACATATCTGATTTGAAAATTCAAGACAGTATCCAGTGTTGGAGACACGGCCTTTCCTGTGCTCCAGGGCCTCCGAGCAGGCCACAGCTGCTTAGAAAGGCAAAGTCACAGGCTTAGTACAGATTCTTCTGTCAGATGGAAGAGTCATCCCTGCCCTGTGTTTCTCCATTGCAGGGACATCTTGACCAAATGAGAGATTGTACATAACAGTGCTTGGGAGACTGGAAAGCAATGCCGACAGGAGACAGCATTGTTTGGTGACACGGACCCTGGGCCTGGAGTGAGGACACCCAAGTTATTTATGTAACTAGCTCTGAGACTTTGGTCAGATCCCTTAAAAACCCTCTGAGCCGATGTTTCCATACCTGGAAAATAAATACATTCAATTCTGGACAGGCTCTTATAGCTCTGAGAGTGTATAAGTCTGTGACCAGTAGGAATATTCCATAATGCCGAGAGCAAGTGAGTTGTGGTGACCCTCTCTTTCCACCCTGCAGAATTCTGGGCATGCTTTTTTAACCTCCTCATAGGGAGTGGTTACGAAGATAAAATTGGTTAATGCACACACACAAACCACTCTACAAACACTAGGTTGGTATCATCTCTGGGTAAAGTAGGTTATAAGTACCACCCTCCTATCCCATGTCACATGAAGAGGTAGAATCCTCATAGAACTTTAGAGCTGTCTCTTTTTCTCACTTATTTGGAAAAATCCCATAGATCCTTCCAGATCTACCCCAAACGCCATCTTTTTCAGAAGCCTAGAACCAGATAACCCCACCCCCCCTTGAAGTCCTGCTGTTCTTTCCAGTCATTTTTATTGCTCTCTTTCTGTTTACATTGCCTGGATTTCCCCTTGTGTGTCTCCCCTTCCCCCTGCCAGAAAACCGTACCTTATGGGACTTTAAAGAAAGAAGAGGGAAAAAATCAGTAAAACTGATCCCCATGTTGACAAAACTCTGATATTACACATTCAGTGTCCACCCCATGGGACTCCTCTGCCGGACAGCAGCGGGAGAGCTTCTCCTGTTTCTTCTTTGGGGCCAAGTTTGTTCTGTGTCGTCTCATGGCACTCATTCATCTGGAGTTGGTTTGTGGTGTTTGTTCTTTCCGTTTATATCATCATGGCCCTTGTATATTGTTTTTCTGATCTTCCTTGTGTCACTTTCCTTGTCTCTCTGTACTCTCGTATTAGCCATTTCTTCCATCATTTTCATGTACTACAATGTGCCCACCATCCCCAGTGGATCCCATAGCTCTTGATCTGCACCAGGTCATGGTGCTTAGCATGTAGCACATCATGTCCCTCCTCCCTTGGATTGTGATTATTTGCTTAATGTGTCATGTGGTGAAAAGAGTCCTGGACCACAGTAGAAAACCTGGGCCAGAATCCCAGCTGTCACTTATTATCTGTGAGACCCAGTCTAGTCCTTTCTCCTCTCTGGATCTCAGTTTCTTTCTTTGTAAAATGAAGGGATTTAGTTGGGTGGTCCTGAAGGCCCCTTCTGGCTCTGACCTTCTGTCATCTTCTGATTTCCCCTATTAGATGATAAACTTCATATATTTGTGCCCTCCCACGGTGTCTTGCCCACATTAAGTCCTCAGGAAATACTTGCTGAGTGGATGAATTGTGTTCTACAAACATTTATTAAACATATACCAAGTTCAGAGATTCTAAGGGTGTAAAAATGAAAAGTGTCACAAGTCTAATGGGGGCAGAAGGGGGCGGGGGTAGGGATATACAATATTAGACAACCTTAAATGAATAATCATACTACAAGGCAGAATGTGATGGGGGCAAAGGGAGAGACCCGGACAAAGTGGACAATTTGAGGAGGAAAAGCTTACTTCACTTTTCTTGTGGTGAGAATCAGGGAAGAAAAGGAGTTCAGCAGGTGGAGAGGAGCAGACTTTTTAAAAGCTGGTGACAACTTATCCTCAAGAGGTTTAGGAATAAGACCAGCAGGGCTCAAAGCAGAGCCGCTTAGGCTAAGACCCTGACAGGAAGTGCTCATTGGCTCTTCTAAGATATCCCATCTGGATTTTAAGGTTCAGCCCAGCCCAGCTCCAGGAGTCTTTCTTTTGTTGTCTCCTGAGCTCTCTGACCAAGAGCAGGCTATTTTTACCTAGAAACATATCTAACATTGTCAGAGGGGTCTGAAATAAGAAGTAAGTGCAGCCCATGCTGGGAATGGGGCAGGGGTGAGTAGTCGGTGTACTCCTACCAGAAAAGGCAGATGAAGAGCGGAGGCTGTCAGCAAATGAAGGCACCTGAGAGCTCAGGAATGGAGCTAAATATGGAAGCTTTTTTTTTTGCCCTTGACAGCCTCCAGAGACAGGGACCGGTGAAGCAGTAGAGGATCCCAGCAATTTTCTTTTTAATCCAACTCAACAAACATTAAGTATCTCCTGTGCTAGGAATACAAAGGGAGCTCTCAGCTGGGTGGGGACATGAGATGCTTACATCTCTGCTGCAAAAATGACAGGGTTGCCAGATCAACCCTAAGGTTCTTCTTGGCAGACTCAAAGGAGAAATGCAAAAAAATTGACCTGAGAAGTTTGTGAGAGAGGCTACATTTCAGCTGGGAAGGCTCATGGAGTTGAATGGAGAGACCGACTTCAAGAACTGTAGTTGGGGGACAACTTGGTAGGAGGAGTGGGGCATTGCTGGAGGATCTGATGGAAGTATGAGATGTGGTGTGATCAGAGTTAGACTAGAGAAGGGAGGAGGACAGGAAGAGCAAGGTAGGCTGGAGCTGGATTGCAGAAGGCATCCGTTGCAGGTTTTTATTTCTTAAAAAGCCATTCATCAGGGAGGAATTTGTAAGTACAGTATGAATATGGGAAGGGGAGAACAGAATATGATGTTAAAACAGCTTGTTCCCTAAAGAAAGGGGACTAAAGACAGGAAGAGAGAGAGAGAGAGAGGGAAAAAGGGGGAGAGGAAGAGAGAGAATGAGCATGTGTGTTTGTGCTGAGGAAAACCAACTTCTCCTAGCATTTTGCTCAGTTCTCACCCTTACACTTAGCTCATTCTCCCTTGTGTCATAATTTTTGTTCACGTCTTTCTCCCCATTTGAGTCTAAGTTCTTCAGTCGTTATTGATTTGTCCCTAGGACTTTTTCCATAGTAGGCATGTCAATATTTGTTTAATTGAATGTGCCCAATTTAATTAGTGCAGTTGGGACCGGTGTCATTCTCCTGCCAGCTAAGCCCTGGAGGAAGTCCCCTGGCCTTGGGAATTGGGAAAGGTGAGGACATGAGGGGGAGTTATCTAACAGAAGTCTGAGAACCAGGTGGCCACCCCCAAGTTAAAACTTTGCTCTTCTCTCATCCCCTATGCTTCTGTCTCTCCTCTCCCTCACCTTCCTTGTCGCCTTTCTCCCTCCTCTTTCCATTCTTTCTTCCCCTTCCTTTTCTCTCCATTTTCTCTTATTCCTCTTTTCCTTTCTGTCTCTTCTCTCCCTCTTTTCCTCTTTGCTATCTCCCATGTCCTTTTTCCTCTCCTCCTTCCCTTGTATCTTCCTTTCCTTCTCTTCCCTTCTCCCTCCCTCTAGGGATGACGGGACCAAGGCCAGTTGTTCTCAGTGGACCATCAGGTGCTGGGAAAAGCACCTTGTTGAAAAAACTTCTTCAAGAATATGGCAACATTTTTGGCTTCAGTGTCTCCCGTGAGTATATTTGGCTGATTGGAGGTGAGAGGTCAAATGTGGAGTAGAGTTAGGGGCTGCCCAGCAGAAGGGAGGCCACTGGTCATTTTTCTTCACTGACTTTACCACAGAGGTGAGACCAGCTGCCCCTTGGATAATGTGGGGCTCTGCGTGCAAATGAGAGGGGTAAGATCCTGGGACTCTTAGGGAAAAATGACTCCCATTCCTGCCAGCCTCCAGCCCATAGTATAAAGAAGGTTTGAGAACAAAGCCAGAGGGGAAAACCTTGGCTGTGAAGAGGAGAGTTTACTGTAATAACCCCTTCCTCTCCAAAGGAGACTTCCTCCTCCAGAGCCCTGCTGGCTTGTAGAGCTGCCCCCTGGAGTCTGGAAGCCTCTGCCGGAAGGACACCATCCATCTACACTCCCTGTCTCTGCTTCCTCGCTTCCCCTGACTCCCAACTGTACAGCTCACATGGGTCTGTCTTGCATGTTTCAAGGATTCCCGATTTCATGTCGATACAGCCTCCATTGCTGCAGGGCATCCCACAGGAGATAGTTTTACTGAGTTGCCTTGATGGCCTGGCATCTGTGCCTGCTGCTGCCCCCTCTGCCTGAGCAGGGCAGGGGCCTGTCCTAAAGGCTTAAGAGAGCAAGCACCTGCTCTGCCCACCCATCCTGCGTTGACAGGAGAGAGATCAGAGGCCCAGCAAGGGAAAGGGACTTGTCTAGCATCACAGAGAGGGCTTCCAGAACTGGGATTCAGGCCTGACTCTCTTTCCACTCACCTCTTTAGTACTTCAAGAAGGCAGCAAGGTAGTGTAGTGGGTAGAACACTGGGCCTACAGTTGATTTGAATCCAAGTTCAAATCCTGCTTCAGACACTTACTAGCCATTTGACCCTGGCTGGGCAAGCCACTTAACCTTCGTTGCCTTAGATTCCCCATCTCTGAAATGGGGATATTAATAGCACCTGCCTCCCAGGGTTGTTGTGAGGACCAAATGAGATCATATGGCTAAAGCATTGTGCAAACTTTAGAGCGCTGTGTGATGCTGGCTACTATTATTCTTACTATTAGTCATCTTTCCCATGAGTCCTGCCTGCGGCTGTGGTCCCTACCTTGACAGATGGAAACTGTAGCCACAGACTTTGTCCCATGGTAGTGAGGCTTTTCTCACTTGGGTAGGGTGGTCCCCAGGGATGGATAGGACTGTTACTGGGGCCATACTTGAGGTCTGTCCACCTGGGGAGCATCTGATGCCCTGAGTCAGCTGACTAGGCTTTAGGGAACCCCCACACCATGAGGAGCCATCAGGGAACACTGGTGGAAGCATTACATAAGTGAATTCTAAACATATTTCATTGAGGCACAGTACACATACCTGTCACCTGAGAAGAAGGCTCAGTTAACCAGAGCACCTCATCCCTGCTCACGTTGAATAACTATAAGGGTTAGGACCAGTGCACACGGAGGTACTCCTGGATAATGAGGGACTCTTGGCCATTTTTGGTACTCAGATCCCTTTGGAAGCCACAAGTAAATGGACCCCTCAATTGCCATGGCTTCTTGCCCCTGCTCTCCCTAGATCCAGGCTGCGCCAGAGCTTAGATGGAGCAAAGAAACCAGCCTACCTAAGCTTTGCCAAGGCCTCTCAGGGCTACCTTCCCCCAACCCCGCCCCTCCCCCCATACCTAACTCTACCCTAGAGAGCTCCATGGAATATGAAAGTTGAAATGGCTGATGTGGGGACTCTTAGCACACTGAAAGTTAGAGGTGGGGGAGGAATTTTAGAATATAACACAGAGAACAACACTAAGACTTTTGAGACACTGCGTACAGTATTAAAGTTAAGGTAGAAACCCAGGTGAGACCTTAGAAATGACTTCATCTAACTCCTTTGTTTTCCCCTTGAAAAAATGGAACACCCAGTGTTGAGTTGCTCTGGGGCACATAGTTAATATGAGCCAGTATTAGAACTCAGGTCTCCTGATTCCTTCAGTACTCATTCTGCTATCCCATGGCATATACCATAGTTCCTTTCCCGTGACTGATGAGGGCAGAATGCTCCCTCAGAGCTGGTGGCCTCTTGATGACTTGTTAATGCTATGGGGGAGGCCTACAGGGGATCTAGGTTTTGAGTCTCCAGAGTGAGTCATTAGCATGCTTTGTTGCAGATACCACAAGGAGCCCAAGACCTGGAGAAGAAAATGGCAAAGGTCGGTATACCTCGTTATCTGCTGATTATAGAAAAAGGTCCCATTACCCACAATGCATCCTTTTCCTAGTCCTAGCAGTGGGTGGATCCCCCCCAGTGGAGGACATGTAAGCTAGAGCTTGGGAGACCTATAGTCTTGGGATAGGGCCTCAGGTTTCCCTTCCTTCTGGACTTTGTCTCCATCTTCCATTTCCTCCCACCCAGTGTGTACCTTACCCTTTCAGTTCAGTTCAGTCATTATCTTTAGTACCCACGTGTATCCTGCATTGGGTCTGTGAGGTTCAAAAAGAACACAGATAAAGTTTCACATTCAGTTCTTCTGTTGCACAGTATGCCAAGTAGACTGACCTGCATGGGGTAGATGTTGGTCTTACAACATAATGACAGCATTTTCATAGATGAAGGATACAGGAATACACGTAGAAGGTGGTTTTATGGCCTCTTCACTGCAATTCCCATTCTCATGAAGTTGCATGTGTCACTGTCCTCAGAAGGGTGACTATCCAGACAGAGGCTCAACTCTCCATGGCCCATGGGGATGAGGGGAGATGGTCTGTGCAGTGGCAGGAGCTGGGTCTTGAACTCAAGCCTCCTGACTTAATCCAGCATTCTCTGCCCTCCCTCCTCAACAAGCATCCAACATGCTAGCTTAGCAGGGCAAGAGAGTTTAAGTAGGGGATTAGTGGGGGATCAGGAGAACAAGTGGCAGGCTTGTACCTGGACTCTGGGGCCTCCGACTCCTAATCCAGCACTCTCTCTGTCGTGAAGAGTTTATCTCATCTCCCCAAAAGACTCCCAGATCAGGACACTCTAGGAGTCACCCATAAATGTTAGTTTACTGTGAAATGGAAGATGTCAGAGAAGGAAGTGTAGAAGAGTTCTAGAATCCAGACTGGCTTTGGACCTTGCTCCTAACTTGCTGGTTTGTAAAAAATGATAGGGATAGGAAGAGGGGAGCAGAAGTGGAGCCCAACTGTCAGTGGACTTTTCCATTTTGCCCGTGTTTGTTCCAGATTATCACTTTGTGACGAGGGAAGAGATGCAGAGAGACATAGACGCTGGAGAATTCATCGAACACGCTGAATTCTCAGGGAACATGTATGGGACAAGGTAGGCGTCAGCTTACTTGCCTGCCGAGACCTTCCTGTGGGAATATCAGACTGACTAAACAGATTCTCTTGCATGGAAAATTTGGCCGAACGTTGCTCCATCTTAGCTCACCAATGTGGGGAGCCTGAACTGTGGCCCTTGGGGATGGTGTTACAACCAAGTCTGGCCTACTCTCGTTAGTGTACAAAGGTGCTGTTCCATTCACCTGCCCTGTCTATAGAATCGAGAGTGTTTAGCTAGAAGAAGAAAATCTGCCAAAGCTCTTGTCAGGTGTCTATCTCAAGGGCTGTCGTGTGGAAGAAAGATTATGTTTATTTGCTCATCGTTGGTAGTACATAACATTTGTCTCCCATCTCTTTCCATGCCTTTGTTCTGGCTTTCACCTGTACCTCAAATGGACTCCGGTCTCCCTCCCTCCAATGCTCGAATTTAGCATCCTCGAATTTAGCCTAGTGTTTATTTCTGCCTGTCCATGCTGCGTCCCATGATGGAAGGAAAGCTCTTGAGAGCAGGGACCGTTGTTTCTCCTGTCATGGTACCCACAAATGCCTGGGACATACTGTTGTGGGTTCTTGAAAAGTGCTTATTGATGGATTCTGCTTGACCTCAAAGGGTATAGTTAAGGAGGGTGTGGGGGGAACTGCGGAAGATTTTGGCTTAGTGTAAGGAAAAACTTGCTAACACCTGGAGCCACTCAGAAGTGAAAAGTTTTAGGAGTTCCCTGTCACTTTATTTCCAGAGGTGAAGATACTGGAAAACTTTTCCATCCCTTGGCTCTTGGGACTATGCAAATTCCTGCCCTCTTATCCCTACCCCACCCCCCACCCCCACCCCTCTGATTGCTCCCTTGTCAGCTCTGCATAAAACCATGCAGTGATAGGGTGATAGTGAACAGACTGACAGTGATTCAGGTACCTCAAAGAGAAACTCCTGAGCAGTGCCATCTAGCAATGATCTTCTATCCCTGGTGGGGTGTGGGACTCCTGTGGCTGGCTGTGGTGGTGCAGGGGGAATCTATAATCCCTGCTGTTGGGAAGCTGGTGGATCATTTGAGCTTGGGAGCACTGAGCTACAGAACTTTGGGGAGACTGTGTGTGGTGGGTGCTCATGCAAACAAGGGGAGGGATGATAAAGGGATAGAGAGGGAGAGAGAAAGGAAGGAAGAATTGGAGAAGAAAGAGAAAGGGTTGGGAGGAGAGAGAAATGAGAGAGAAGGAAAGAGGGGAGAGAGGAAGGGTTGTGGGGGGACAGGATTGGGAAGAGAGGGAGAGAGAAAAGGAAGGAGACAGGAGGGAGAGACAGAGAGAGAAATAGAGGACAGAGAAAGAAAGGAGAGGAAGATACCCACCTCGTCCTAGTTAAATCAAGTGTCCTGTCACAGAGACCCAGATGACCCCTTATTGGGGATATCGTGGAGTGTTTTTCTGCTTGGATACAGGTTGTGAGCCACATGACATGTCATCTGAAAAGCCAGTGCTCTTCTAGTCCTGATCAAGAGAAGTGTAGTATCTTGAATGGGGGAGGTGACTGTTCTGTTAGCTGGGCCTGGGCTCTGCATTGGGATCTGGGCACCACAGCTGAAATGAGGCATAGACAAGCTGGAGTGTGTCTAGAAGATACTTCTTACTAGCCAGCAGCAAAAGGGTTGGAGAATATGCTGAATGAGCATCCCTTGAAGCGCCTAGAGAGGGAATTTTGCAGTAGAGAGGAGGAGGAAGCTTAGAAGGGATGCTGGGGTGTCTTAAATACGAGAGGTGCTTCATGTAGAAGAACTCGATGAACTTCCCTTTGGCCCCGGGAAGCAGCGGGTGGGAAACGGACGGGCGTATGTAGTCTTTTTTTTTTTTTTTTTGGCAAATTTGTTTATTTTGAACTTAAATACAAAATTAAAAAAAGAAACAAACAAGGACAAAATAAGAGAAAGGGGGAAGATATTGCCATTTGCACAGCAGAACGTAAGAGGATTCAAAATATAAAGCAGTAAATTTCTATTGCAAGAAAGCCTATGTAATAAATACAGCACGTTGTGTTCAGAACTGCCTGGCTTTTCTTTCCTTCCCTTCAGGGTTTATTTTATTCTCTGCTGTACTTTTTACTTTGTTCTTTTTACCTCTTTTCTCCCCCCCCCCCCCCCCCCCGCAAGAAGACTGAGATTGAATGCAGATACACACATACACACATGTTCATATATATACACACTCATATGCACATATACACGCAGGTAGACATACACTTACACATATATAAACACAGAAATCTATAATCATAGACATGCAGATATACATTCACGTTCATCTCTGTAAGACCGTACTATAGTTTGGCCTCTGTTTCTCTGAAGGTCATAACAGCTTCCTTTCTAAGTCCACATCTTTCCATATTTTTCTAAATCTAGCAACTCATCATTTCCTTCACCATAGCAATATTCCATCCAACCTTATGCTGTCTAGTTATTTTAAATGGTCTAACACAATATTGATTAATATGGCTGAAATGTAGTGTAGTTTCCCTATTTTTCTCTTTTGACTAAATCTCTTTTAGCCCTCACTGTCTGAGATCATGATCCCTACCCCTACTTTTTTTCCCTAATAAAGTCTACTCCTGAGCTTTATTTTATATTTGTATGAATCTCTTATTTTCTGTCCCTCCTGACTTTACTTCTGCCTGATACTTTCCCCTCCTATTACTTAACCTATGCCCCCTCCAAGGATCCTTCCCTTATCCTCTCCCCTGACCTTTCCCCCTTGCTCTCTCGTTTCTCTCTGAATTTAGACTTTGATACGTTGTTGCCTCATTATCCTATTCCCGTTAATCTAAGCACTGTTCTATACCCTCCCTTAATTCTATTTCCTCACCCCTTTATTTCTTTATAAATTTAGAAAACTTTTATTCCCTTCTAAATGTATATATTATTCTCTTTTTAACCCATATCTGGTGTGAGTAGGCTTCCATCTAAAACCTCCCCCCATCTCCTTAGGGTTTTATTTCTGAATTCAGAAGACTTTTATGCCCTTCTCCATATATAACCCATTCCCAATGAGAGCAGGCTTCCAGAACTCCAGCCTCCTCCCTCATCTAATTCCTATATCCGTTCTTCCTCTCATACCTCATTTGTCTAAGATAATTACTTCTTTTACCTTTTCCTAGACAGTATTACTTTTAGACTCACATCATACCCAGCTCTACCCTAGTCTTTCTTTCAGACTGTTGAGTTACTAACTACAGTCTTAGACATTGAGTTTACATTTCCTCCTATAAAAAGTAAAAGTCCTTATTGGGTCCCTTATAATTAGTCTTAGATGTTTACTTTAATATTTCTCTTGGATCTTGTGTGTCACATTTTCTGTTGTTTAGGTCTTTTTGCAATAAAATCCTGAAAGTCCACCAGTTCACCGAATGTCCATTTTGTTGTTGTTCAGGATTACATTTCACTTTGCCGGCTGCGGCTGTGATGTTTTAGCCGCAGCCCCAGTTCTCCTTCTCTTTAGTCTGTGGTGGTCCAAGATCTGACGCCCTTCAGTGTAGCTGCTGCTGGGCCTTGGGATTCTAATGGCTCCACCACACCTGGATCGATCCTTTTTCTCGTTCTCATAATATTTTCTCCTTGAGCTGGGGGTTTTGGAATTCAGCTCAGATATTTCTGTAGGTTTTCCTCATCGAGTCTCTTTCAGGGGTGGTCAGTCTATTTTTTTCCATTTCTCCTTTTCCTCTTGTTTTAACACTTCAGAACACTTTCTATAATTATTTCTTGTATTGTTGTATATTCTTTTTTCGATCATAGCTTTCATAGCAGTCCAGTGATTCTTCTGTTTCCTCTTCTCCAGATCACTTGTTTTTCTTAGGAGATGTTTCACATTGTCTTCTATTTTTTTCATTCTTCCTATTTTGTTTTATTATTTCTTGGTTTCTTATAACTTCTCTGACTTCCCTTTGCCCAGTTTTAGTTTTCAAGGAGTCATTTTCTTCTTTAAGATTCTGCATCTCCTTTTCTAATTGATTGACTTTCTTTTCATAATCTTGTTTTTCTTGGATTGTTCTTATATTTTAAAATTTTTCCTTACTTTCTCTCATTTGATTTCTAAAGTCTTTGTTAAGTTCTTCTGTGAGTTCTTTTTGGGTGGGTGCAGACTCTGGGGTAGGAAGGCTCTTTTTTTGCTTCACTGTCCTCCTCTGAAGATGAACCCCAGTCTTCTCTATTCCCACAGTCACTTTCTATGGTTAGGTTATTTCTCATTTGCCTGATCATTTCAAAAAGATTCACAGCAATTTCTTGTAATCACCTCTTGTCCTGGGGTATGGGGATTGGTGCCTCTGGCCTCAGGTCCTCCTTCAGCTCTCTTCACTCCAACCTGGAACTGAAACCAAGAACTGCACCCTCCTGTAAGTGCCCACAGCCAGAGGCATGGTGTCCTGCCCCACTGCTTCCACACTGACCAGGCTTGTGCTGGTTCCTTCCTGCCCAGGGCCACATCTTGGCTGCACAGCTGGGCCTGGTGACCCTTATCAGCAAAAGCTCTTTCAGTCTTCCCCGACTCACATGTCCAGCTCCCCACACTGAAAATTCCTGTGACTGGGGCCAAGGCTACCTCCCAACCCAGCTAGGCCTAGAGCTCAGGGCCTCAGCTTGAGGAGGGGGTGGCAATGCCCTGATGGGCCAGGGAAGGTTTTGCAGAGGAGATGGCCTCTGAGTTTGGCTTTAAAGGATAGATTGGAATATAGCAGGCAGTGATGGGAAAGAGGCCAAGTAGGAGGGGAAGGCTGTACCAGGAACAAGAAAACAGCATGAACCCAGGCAGGGTGTATCCGGGGGACATGGAGCTGTCCAGTCTGGCATAAAAAGCCTGAGAAGAAAGGGTGGTGCCAGTGGGTGGGATGCCTTCGGCACCCAGCTAGAAGACTGAGAGCCATGAAAGATGTGGGAGCAGAGAACTGACCTGATCAGATCTCTGCCTGAGTAAGATGAACCTGGTAATATCTGAAGGATGATTGGAGGGAGGACAGTGTAGAGACAGAAAGATTGGAGTACTTGGAGAACATTTTAGTGAGAGAAGTAGGTATACGAATATACTTCCAGCTGGTGACAGTAATAAAAAAAAAAAGACTAATTTTTCCCAGAAATTCTTCCAAGAAAGTTGGGAGAAGGCAGAGACATGCTGGCCATAGACATGGAAGCCAAGAGGTCTGGGTTCTAGTCTCGATTTTCCTTCTGTAAAATGGAGTTGTTCTAGAAGACCCCTGAGTCCTTCCTAACAGTGACATTCTGTGTTCTAAATGCGAACATAAGCCTGGAGACCCCTAGGAAATGTTTTTGTCCCTTGATTCCATTCACGTGAGGTTGGTAGCACAAGTTCCATTATCCCCATTATATAGATGAGAAAACTGAGACTCAGGGACAAGAGGTAACTTGCCCATGCTCATACAGCTCATTGAATTGAATCAGGTTTTCTTTGATATTAGCCCTGTGAATAAAACTAAAAA
Source organism: Notamacropus eugenii (assembly GCF_028372415.1). NCBI lineage: Eukaryota > Metazoa > Chordata > Mammalia > Diprotodontia > Macropodidae > Notamacropus > Notamacropus eugenii. The sequence continues at coordinate 9,880,826 of NC_092872.1, read as the reverse complement.
TTTATCTTCCAGACTTTAACTTAATTTCACATGAGTCTTAAGTTGAAAGTGCCAGCAGGAAGAGCGCTGGGTAATGAGCAGTCGCTGCTGCCCCTGAGCCTGGGAGTAATTGTCATAATTAGCCCATATCTGTCAGGTCTGGGCATGCTTGAAGGGCCACCATCATCCTGGAGTTCTTCCTAAGTCTTGTCCTAGGAGGAAATACAGGAAAACTTTTCTGTCCCCTGAGTAGTGGCCTTGGAAGTGCCTGCCAATGCCCTTACCCCCACTCCCTTGTCAGCTTTACCTAAAATGAGGAATGAACCCAGTGATGAGGAGCAGGTGATTAATGCACAGAGTAGGCCCTGAGGAAGGCTCTAATGAGGCATGGGACCTGAGAAAGTGCACTGTGGGGTTGGCTGCCTCTTCTGGCTGGAATCAGTTTAAAGCAGACCAGGAGCACAGCCTTTAAGGAGGACAAGTCCTGAGGTTGTGGGATTTAGAGCTGGAAAGAGCTGAGGGATTGTCCAGTTCAACCTTAGTGTTTTATAAATGAGGAAACTGAGCCTGGGAGAAGTTGCTGCTTGTCCAAGATATTCAGGTAGTAAGTGGCACAAATGAATTTGAAACCAGGAATTCACATAATCATACATGACCCTGGGGTTGGTTAGAAGGTACTTCCGAGGCTGCTTGTTCATCTTGTCCCTGAGCAGGCATCCCCACCACAGAACCTCCAGTGCGGGCCTCTGATGGTAGGGAGTTCATCACTTCCTAAAGCATGCCTTCTGGGCATTATGAAGTTTTTCCCTTATATCAGCTCTAAGTGTTCCTCCATGCGGTTTCCTGATTCCTGGGATGGTGGAGCTTTGTGACTCCTGGAGAGTGGCCTGAGCACCACCATTTTACTTCTGACACAAAGTGGTCCCAACCCCTATCCCTTGTGGATGAGGATTCTCTCAAATCCCAATGACTGGTGGGAAGAAACAATTGAATGAAAAAGCACTTATTAAGTACTTGTTACAGACCCCACAGTGTAAACAGGTATTGGAGATGCAAACCTAAAGGTGAAAGGTTGAGTCGTTAACAGGAGGAGACATTATTGAATCAATTAATATGGAACACATATAATAAAGGGGTGATCCGGGAAGGGAGTGTTGGTGTGGAGAGCCACAGGAGGACTGAGCTGATTGGTAAAGTTTTTTCCAATAGCTTCAGGGCCCAGAGGAAGAGGTAGAAAGTGGTAGTAGGGGAAGGGGGTGGAGGAATGTTGTAGGCAGACAGCAAGATGGCTTGGATGGAGGTAGTGGAGAAACAGAGTAAGGCTTGATGGAAGGGAAACCTCCCAGAATGTGAAGGGCTTCCTCAGGTGGAGGTGTTCGAGGAGGGGCTCCCGACCACAATGCCCCTGATGAATAGAGGGGAATCCTGTGGAGGAAAAGGTTCAGCTGCGTGGCCTCGGGGATCCTTTCTAAGTAGGAACAAACGCTTTCATGCTGAATGAAACTCAGAAAATCAGGACTCAGTCGTCTGGGCTGTGGGAACATAGACGAGAAGGCACTGGGTGCGTCAAGAACCTTAGTTATGTAACTGAATAGCCACAGAATCTCGGGACATCTCCCAGTGAGGAGTGGGGGCGGGGCGAGGAGGGCAGGTGAACAAACATGTCCTTTTTTTGGTAAGTCACTGCGTGCTTGTAAAAAAATGTAAAGAACAGAAGAAAACTTCCTGTACAAACGTGTTTGCCTCTTGTTTGTGTGATTGAATATTTATGTTTGTAAATGGCTCTTTGTGAAAGATGCATACATGCACACATACATGTATATGTCATGGGTTTTTGGTGTGTGATTATTGGCAAATAGCAAAAAGAATCATTCCCTAAGCTAGTGGTTCCCTTCCCTGTTTCCTTGTAAAAGCTTCTGTTGAAAAGCCCAACTTTGGCTGAACTAAGGAGAAAAGAGATTCCCTCGGCCAAGACAGAGAAGGAAAACTCAGCCTGCCTCCAGAAGCCAGGTATACCGATGACACGGAGAAAGTACTAAGCCCCCCAGAACCGTAAAATAGCCACAGAATCAGAGGTTGAGTAGATTGGTGAACATTTGGGGGAAGAAGGCTGAATGAGGGGCCTCTGTGGGTGGTGGTAGAGAAAAAAATCTCACCATCCAAAGACATGGGCATAAAGTTTAGTATTCCTTGGCAGTAGAATTTGAGCAAGTGCTGATCCTCAGTTTCTTAGCTGTAAAGTAAAAGATAATAATTGTGCCCACTTCCTCCTAGGATGGTGCCACTTTATAAATAAGAAAATGCCCAGTAGGGTACAGATGGACAGTTACTGGGAGAGGGATAGTCAGTGTTGTGAAAGTTCTAGGAGGGAGAAATCCTCTCTGCTTGAGCAGATCGTGGATGGCTTTGAGGAGGAGGCAGCAGCATTTAAGCTTGAAAGATGGATAAGATTTTCACAGGCTGAAAGAACAGTAAGTTTTCCACTTGGCTGGAGCGTTCAGAATATTCTGGGAAGGAAGATGAAGACATCAAGGGGGTGTTGGCCCAGCTAATGAAAGTCCCTGAATGCCAGGCTGAGGAGTGTGGAATTTGCTCAGTGGGCCATGAGGGACCATTTAAGGTTTTTGAGGAGAGGCGTGGTATAATCTTGTTTTAAGAAGATTGCGATGGCAGAGGATATAGAGGGAATTTGAGTAGAGGTACAGAAATGAGCCAGGAGGCTCTGGAAGTAGCCACAGAATCTGAGAGTTACACCTTAGCAGCCATGTAGTCCAACCTATACCTTAAAGGAATCTCCACTGTAAGAAGCACACACAAGAAATGGCCTCCAGAAAGGGAGAATCCATCACCAACTTTAGGTGGTGGGAGCAATGAAAATGGAAAGAAGGGACAGGTCTGAGAGAGGTTGAGGAGGAAGAATGAATAGACCTTGCTCATAGGGTATAAAGGAGATGGTGGAGAAAGAACTCCATTCTGAGGGTAGTTGAGAAAATGGAGGCAACGAGGTGGCTCAGTGTAGAACAGTGGGCCTGGAGTCAGGAAGACCTGAGTGACCCTGGGCAAGTCACCTAACTTCTGTTTGCCTTAATTCACTAGAGAAGGAAATGGCAAAGCACTCCAGTATCTTTGCCAAGGAAACCCCAAATGGGGTCATGAAGAGTCAGATATGACTAATGACTACAGAGTGTACTAGATGCTAGAGACACAAAGGTAGATGCCCTCAGGAACTTCGTTCTGCGTGGGGGTGGCTCAGCATCTACATCGCTCACACTGAGTATAATTAGACCCCAGGATGTTTGAGTGATTGAATGATGACCTCATGGGCAGGTGAAGAAGAGGGAGGAGCCAAAGATGATGAGAGGCTGGCTTTATCTGACTGACTTGGCATTGAAATAACAGTCATGATCCTAGGTATCTTCTCATCCACTGAGTTAACATGTCCTCACTATAGGACAGTAGACCTGTGCCCAGCTGTTTTATGTTACAGAGGGAGGAGGTACCTAGAATTAACTGTGATGTTAAAGCAAGAGGCATCTGTGGAACATAGTGTTTAAAGGAGAGACAGACGGACCTACTTCACCTCCAGTCTCTGCAGCTCACTGACAGCGTGATCTTAGTCGAGACATTTTGCTGTCCAATTTCCTCATCTGTGAAGTGGACAGTAGCCTTTTGTCTTCACTTCCTTCTCGGGGTTACAATGAGAAAAGCATTTTGTGAACTTTGGAACTATGGTCCTAAAGGAATGTAATTAATAATAATGTTGTTGTTTACAAGTCTTTGAGGTTAGTCAGCATTCTGGGTGGTCCTATCCCCATTTTATGGGTGGTGCAACCGAGGCCCAGAGAGGCTATACCTCATCCAAGGTTACAGATTCAAGGAAAAGCAGGGCTGAGACTAGAGTGGGTCCCCTGTGACATTCCTCTGTGTTGCAGCTCGGGATGAGGGGATGTCAGGGGCCACAGATGAGGGATGTGGGGGCAGCCATTGTACTCTTCTGAAGACATCAATCAGAGCAGGGCTGGTTCCTAGCGTCTGCTGAATGGCTGTTCTGCTCTCTCTCCAGCAAAGCTGCTGTGCAGGCCGTGCAGGCCATGAACCAGATCTGTGTGCTGGATATAGACCTGCAGGGGGTCAGGAACATCAAGAAGACCGAGCTGCATCCCATCTATATCTCCATCCAGGCGCCATCCCTGGACATCTTGGTATGCTTCTTCTTGGACCCCGGGGGGACTGAGCAGGGAGCCCCCACCTCAGGTGGTCTCCCCAGCTACTGCAGAGCTTTAGGCTTTTCAGTGAGCTTGTCCAGTGAGAGGCACTTCATAGTCATGAGCCCCCTTTAGAGAAGAAGAGAGGCCAGCTCTCTTGGGTTAGGGTTAGGACCCTGGGCTGGGCCTGCCCTGAGCTGCTCATTGATTTCTGGTACAGCTTCCTATCTGAGGTAGATCTGCCTTGTTTTCTGGGTCTTGGGACCCCCAGGATGCTCCTCTCCATTCTTTATGCTTCCTGGGCTGGACCCTTTCCCCTTGTCATTCTCAGCTTTAACCTTGGCCTTTTCTGTCCTACAGTTCTAGTTCAGCACCTAGCTCTTTATTCTCTCAGAATTAGTTCCCTTGGGCACAGCCAGCCTGACAAAGCAGAGCATGACTGGGATGGGGGGAAGTTTGGACCAAGGCTCCTCCTTCTTACCTCCCCCTTTCCCCCCGCCCTGGGCACTGATGAATGAAAGGGTCTTTGTCCATTAACATGAAGGGGACACCACAGAGGAAGGGCTGTCATCCCACCTGTTCTGAGGCAGCAGCCTGAATGGGACGCTAAAAAAGGAATCTCTTCTTGACCTGAAAAACTGACTAACCCTAACCCTAACCCTCTACTCACTGTCACCAGCCCAGGTGGAGCAGGAGGAATGATCTTGTTCAGGGACGAGCATAGCATGAGGTCACAGCTTTAGAGCTAGGAGAGGCCTTTCAGTCATTGAGGCTGCCCCCTCCTTTACTCAGCCATCCAGTGAGCCCCTGAGGCCAGATGTGAACCCAGATCTTTCTGACTCTGTGTCCTGTGTTCTCCCTCCCATTTTTTGGCCATTTGCTCATTCGATAAACATGTCGTAAGTACCTTTATTAAGGTCACTGCCAGGGATGTCAATCAGACAGTTCATTCATTTCTTTAAGCTGTCAACATTTCTTTCCCCTCTTGGCAAATGGCATGAAAGAGCTCGAGGTTTGAGCTTATCCTTGGTCAAGCTGGGCCTCAGTCCAGGCCTCTCCTTCAGAGACTCTGCAGATAAGTGGACCCTACTCAGCATCCTCGGAGTAGTGAGGGCCAGGGTGGCACTGTGATCACCAGGCCTCTGTTGTGTGTTTCAGGAAAAGCGACTGCGAGACAGGAAGACTGAGACAGAGGAGAGCTTACAGAAGAGGCTAGCTGCTGCTGCCGCCGACATGGAAAGCAGTGAGTACAGTGTGGGCACAGAGAGGCTGCCTGGGGGACCCTGGTGTCTTGCCCTGTGTCAGGGATCATAGCTTACCAGGCTTACTGTGGGTGCTGTCATCCATTCACTTAGCACATCCATGGGAAATGCTTCCTGAGGCTGACCACCTAGGATGCCAAAGATACAACATTCTCCGGCTCTTGTTACCAGTTTAAATTCAGACATGTCACTGTTACTCTCTAGGCTCCTTTGCTATAAAATGAGGGGGTTAGATCATATAATCACCAAGGTTCCCTGGTTCTGACAACTTATAGGTTCCAGGGGCATCATAAGGATATGGAAAATTGGGACTCAGAATGTGGGAGGGACGCAACATCCAGAGACAGCAGGGTGTCTGGGAAGAACCTTGATCTGGGACACCAGAAGACCTAGATTTGAGTTCTTGCTCAGCTGCTGACTTTCTGTGTGACCTTGGGCAAGTCACTAATGTTCTCTAAACCCTGGTTTCCTTAGCCATAAAATGGGGATGATCACATAGTCAGGGGACTGTTGGAAGGATGAGAGCATGTTGAAAACCTTAATGTCTCTAGAAGTGTCAGCCGACATCATCCTAAAATAGAACCGCCCTCATGGCACTTAGGCCTGATAAGATGGTAACTCACAGAACTCTGGAATATTAGTGCAAGGGAGGCACAAAGGGTCCCCTTAGGATGGTCTACTGCTGGGCCAAATCTGGAAGGATAGAACGGCGGAGACTGAGAATGCTGGGGATGGCGATGTGGTCAGAGAAGGACAAGGCTCTGCTGCTTTTGGCTGGGCTGGAGGGCAAAGTGAAGGAGGAGGGCCACTGGGAAGCTGAAAGCTCCTGGCCTCCACGTGGCAGGTCTGAGTGCATGGGAATTGTGCTGGAAGGGGCTTGAGAAATGTCATGTGGTGTCGGGACAGGAGGGAGTCTGAGTTTGAATTTGGCCTCCTGGCACTCGTGTGATCTTGGACTGGTCCTCGTCTCTGACCTTCATCTTCCTCATGTAGAAACTGAATGATTCCTAAGACCCTTCTGGCCCTTTGTGAGACCCACTCATGATAATAGCTCACTTTTCTATGGCACTTGACCATTTGTAGTGTCATCACTGGAGCAGAAACCACCAAGGGTCAGTGGGTTCTTTGTTTTGTTCTGTTTTATTTTGCCGTGGTAACCACTAGGATGTAGAGGAGGTCCTCCTGAGAACATCAGTGTGGAGTATCCTGTCTCTTTGGAGTATCCAAGTATTTTCAGTTTACAGAGAACCTTCCTCCCAAACCCTGGGAGGCAGCAACAAGCCTTTTTTAAGTGTCTGCTGCATGCTAGGCACCAAGAATACAGAGACCGAAATGAAACCATCCCTGACCTCAAGGAGTTTATGTTCTATTGGAGAGGAACAGAGTTTGCATAGAAAATAAATAGAGAACAATTTCATGAGAGAGGCGCATGCTCAATGTGAAGGGTCGTTTGTTAACAATAGAATAGGGGGTGTAGAGGGCCTGGTAGAAGGGAGCCGTGGAGCGGGACACATAAGGGGTGAGGCGGATAAGGGGTGAGGCGGATGGGCATGGGAGAGGAAGGCTAAAAGAGGCTGAGGGGGAGCCCTAAGGCCTTAGATTGTCAGCCCTTTCACTGTAGCCGTGACCGTGTTCCTTTGATAGTGGATCCAACAGCCAGGGGGTGGAAAGTGAGGAGTGAGGGGGCATGTACGTGGTGGCATGGCAGATAATTCAGTTCAACAAACTTTGATTAAACACCTACCTGGTGCAAAATGTTGTGCGCATCTCTGGGGTACAAAGGGAAGCCATTCTGGGACAATACAACACGTGCAAAAAATAAAGAATGCAGTTTTTACAGAATAACCCCAAGAGGGAGAGAACACTCACTGCCCAGGGGAATGGAATGAGGCCTAGCGTCGCAGGCAGCAGCATCTCAGCTGGGCTTTGAGGGGAACCAGGCATTCTAAGATGTAAGAGTGAGGAGATCCCGTGGTCTAGACATGGGCACCACTTAGACATCTGCCAGAAAACAGGAGATGGGTAGTCCTGTACAGGACAAGCTGGTAGACCAGAGGGACAGAAATGAAGAGTGCACAAGGGGGAGTAACCGGAAATCAGATTGGAAAAAGGGGTGGCTGCCACATTTGTGGAGCACTCTACTTGCTGAAGAGTCTGTGATTTAACCCCGAGGGAACAAGGGAGCCGCTGAAAGTCTGAGGAGAGAAGTGATGGGGTCCGTATGGAGCCGCTGAAAGTCTGAGGAGAGAAGTGATGTGGTCCGTTATGATAGGAAAATGTATAGGGCAACGATTCTTAAACTGTGGGTCATGACCTCATAGGGGGTTGTGAAAAATTTGGCAACAGTAAAAGATTTCTGAATGCACAGTGACCAAAAATTAATTAAAAATCAAATACTAATGAATCCGAGGTGTTGCTGGCAGCGCTTGCCCATGTTGCATCAGGCAGCTTCCCTGCAGCCTTGATTCTGAACACAAAGCAGGACCCCTTTGCACTGCACATGCCCTCAGGCCACACAACGCCAACCAACACTGCCAAAATTAAAACAGGGGTCCCAAGTGGAAAAAGTTTAAGAAACCCTGGTCTAGAGAGTGAACTAGAGGGAGAAAAGAAGCGAGGAGATGAATCAGAAGGCCATTGGAATAGACCATGTGAAAGGCGGTGATTCTATATACTTACATTGACTTAGCAAAGTTCTTTCCTCACCACAGCCCTTTGAAGTAGAGTGGTAGTGATGTATTACCCTCAGTTTCGAGCCAAGGAAATTGAGACATAGAGGGCAGGTGACTGCTGAGAGCCGCCTAGCTACTGAGTATCAGACACATTGACCAGAGTTCTTCCGATGACAAATACATCAGGAATCGTTTTTACACCCACTGTGGATCATCCCAGTGCCCTTCGGTCCATAGCTTGTTTGGGAGAAGCTAAGACAAGATGGTGGCGTCCCTGGGGAGGAAAGGGGAGGGCAGCCTCCTGAGAGGATTCAGGATGCAGGCTGCTTCTAATGCCATCCCCGGCCCCTCCTTCTTGTGTTTCCAGGCAAGGAGCCTGATTTGTTCGACCTGATCATTATCAATGACGACTTGGACCAGGCTTATTTGATGCTGAGGAAGGTCCTGGCTGAGGTGAGGTGCTCAACTCTCTTGTCTTCCTTTCTCCCGGCCCAAGGCCCCGAGGTCTGGAGCAGGCGTGGCACTTGGTACCTGTAGTAGAGCACAGGGCAGTGGCCTTTCATGGCCCCGTTGGGTTTGGGTCTCGGCCCTGCTGCTTGTGACTGAGGGCTGTCAGGCTACTTGCCACCTTTTTCTTAGTCTCAGTGAGTGACTTGGATGAGATCTGACCTCTGCAGTCCCTAAGATGTTCTGTGGGGCTCCAGAGCAGGAAGGAAATGGCTGCAGTGCCCCCTGCAGCCCAGGGCAGAGGCAGGCAGCATGCTTCTTGGCCCCAACTGAGCCTTCTTCTCTTTCCTGGCAGGAAATCAGGAAGGCCCAGCAGTCCATCAACTCATGAAAGGAAACCAGAGGCCATCCCACTGCCCTCCCTTCACCCCTTTACATTCCAAGAGAGACATTCCCTTTCATCTGACCCCTCCCTACTGCAAACCACAGAGGAGTCTTTGTGTGCATCAGCTGGAACCTTGGACATCTTGGGCCAGGGTATAGGTGGGCAACTGCGCATTTTGGACCCCCACATCTTCTCCCACCATCAAGACCTTAGAGGCATGCTCAGAGCATCCCCACAAGACCCAGGGAGAGACACGGTTTCCCCAAGGCTCCGTCACCCCCATTGACTAAGGCTGGGAACCTCTAGGCCAGGTTGGTCATGGGCAACTAGCCCTACAGTGACCTTTGGACCAGGGAGAGGGTGTACAGACCCCGCAGAGAAAGGAGACTCCGAGAGGCCGGGGCCCATCTGAGCCCTGGATCCTTGGCTTCCCATATGTCCCATGCCACAAGCCTGACCATGTCAAGGTTAGCAACTTAGATGCCAGTCAGTACCACGAGGCTCTTTGGATTGGAGGACAAGAATCCTGCTGTCCTTTGATCTCCACTGTGGGTTCTCTGGGGAGTCTGTCCACTCAAGTTCCTCCTTGGAGGGAAAGACCAACCTTGTATTTGGCAGCAAAGGCTCACACCAGTCCTTTGGCTGCCAGGTTCTGGAAAACATCCCCTGAGTGGTAAATCACTCTGGACTGCCAGCCTCACCCTCGAGCTTGGAGGGTGCAGTGGGTTTATGAATAGTTTGGAATTTGGGAAAGCATTCTGGGGACCACTGGGGACACCCCCCCCACATACCCACACATCTGCCTGCACACCTCAGACATTTGGACTCATTTCCTGACCCCTGTTGACCCATTGGAAGGATTCATTACCTGGCCCATCCCTTCCCGCCCCAATCCTCTCTCCACCCTCAGCAGACTAGAGCAGCCTGAACTGTTCCACACCACCCTGGTCTCTGAGCCAAGAACCCAGCTTGTAATAAAAAACATTTTATTTTAGAAAGGCTTCCTGTCTTTTCCTGAAAAGTGAGCTTGGGGAATCTAGCTAAGTTTCGAAGCTTCTCCTAATCTGCCTGTTTTCATTGCTCTGGGAATTCATCCTGAGGCAGAGAAGGGGCTGCCTGGTGTGTAGGCAAGTGAAGGGAGGTAGAAACCCCTGACCCCAGATGCTTTCTTCCTAACACCTTGGGGTGGTTTTGGTTTCCTCTAGGCCTCAGTGATATGGTCTGCCTTCTTAAAACTTCAGAGCATCCCTGAGCACCCATCTCCCCCATAAAGAAACAGGCCAGGTCCCATGACTATCCTACTCTTTCATTAGCTAGGACCCCAAGGTGGTGGTGAGGGAACTGACTGCAGAACAAGCAGCCCAAGGCCTTGCCCATGAATATGACACACAGGAGCCTGAGGGCTTTCTCCAGCAGGATGGGTGGAGACGTCCTCCCTGTCTGGAGGGCCAGGTCCCAGCTGTTCCCTCCCACCCCCCAGCTCAGGATCCTAGGAAGTGAGGACCAGACCACCCACCTTAAGTAAAGACCAGGAATCTTATAAACTTAGCCCATTTTGGAATCTGGGAGGTTTGTCCTAAGTCTACACCTCTCACTCCCTGATAATGTTCTAGGAGAATGTTTCCTTGGCTTCTTCCTTTTCTCTCTCTAGGGGCGTTAGTCTCTACTGAGAACTCCCTGTGTGTCCCGGTCTGCTGGGCTTTGTTGTGGGTATGGGGAAAGTCACCAGATCCACAGGGTTACACTAACAATGTCTTTCTGGAATACTGTATGGCCATGAGACAGGAGGCCATGGTATCCAAAAAAATGAAAAGGTAAAGATCGCTCACAGGTCAGTGAAGAGGCATGGGTGGGCATGAGTGGGCTGAAATAGATTACCAATGAAGAATTACACATGTTAATTCAATCAACATTTATTAAGCACCTACTGTGTTCATGGCAGGCAGCAAAGTGGATAGAGTTCCAGGCCTGAAGTCAGGAAGACTCAAGATTCATCTTCCTGAGTTCAAATCTGGCCTCAGACACATACTAGCTGTGTGTCCCTGGGCAAGTCACTTAATCCTGTTTGCCTCAATTCCTTATCTGTAAATGAGCTGGAGAAGGAAATGACACTCCAGTATCTTTGCCAAGAAAACCCCCCAAAAACGGGGTTGCAAAGACTTGGACGTGACTGAACAATGTAGCTGTTCAACAATATAACTGTGTACTCAGTGCTAGGCATCAAAGAGAAAGGAAAGAGTCCTTGCCCTCAAGGGACTTACAGTCTGCTGGAGAGATATAGCATGCACACAGGTAAACATAAGCATTGTCCAGAAGGGAAAGGTGCTAGTGACTGGGACAGAAAGGAAGCGTGGGGTGAGAGGTGATGTCTGACCTGCCCTCTTGTGGAGGCTGCAAAGCCCACAAGGTGGAAATGAGTGCATTCCACACAATGCCAAGTCCTTGGCAGAAGGTCCACATGGAGGATTTGTGGGAGGATGTGGACAAGTCACACGGGATGAGGAGGTGCCCTGTTAGAGGAAGCCGTCCACCTCAGTGGAGTCACCGTTCCATTCAAGTACAAGGCTGGAGACTGAACTTTGGGACCTTGTTGGCTCAGAGCCCACAACAGACCTTGTTGCTGACACAGCCATACAGGGTACAGGGCATGGAGACTCCACCCAGGGGCATTGAGCCAGGCCCTAGCTAAGGGCCCAGGGATTTCCTAGAGTGGCAGAGATGCTTAGATTTGGAGGGAGTAGCCCTTTCAGAGAATTGTGTCCAACCATCCACCCAGCACAGGAATCCCCTCTGGCATTTGCACTCTGCTAGAATACTTTGCTGGAATGCTGTTTAGAGACAGGAAGCTCCCTCTCTGTCCAGGCGGCTGTGTCATGTTTGGAAATGGCTGCAGTCTATAAAATGTGCTTTGTGATATTGACCTGAGGTCCATCTGGCTGTAACTTCCCATCATTTGGTGCCCTAGAACTTCCCAGGACAAGAATGATTCCTCTTCCCCTTCAGACACGTAAGGACATCTCTCCCTTCAGCCTTCTGTTTCTCAGCCTAATTCACTCAGATCCTCAGAGCATCTTGTATATATCCCCATCCTGACTGCCCCCTTTTGAACTCGCTACCTACCACTTGTCAGCATCCTTCCTAATACAGAGCACCCAGGGTTGGACCCAAACACCCCAGATGCAGCCAAACCAAGGCAGGGGACACTGGAACTAGATTATCCCTGGCTCTGAGTACTAGACTTCTCTCAAGAGAAGTTAAGACTGTCAGTTTCAATATTGGCATCCATCACGTTGCTGACTGGTTAAGGGGAGGGACGTGTGAGGAAGAAAGTGAGTGGTCTTATCTTTCAGGATAAACTGCCCTCCATGAATTTAGGGATCCTAGGAAAGATCCCTCTGGCCCCAGACCTCTCCTTCTTCCTCACTGAAGGCTGAGTGCCTTTCCCCAGATACTCGGCCTTCCAAAAGTCTAAAAAAATGAGGCAGGATGGTTGGGGTAGCCAAAGACCTGGGTTCCAATGCCATAGCTCTATCCTAGCTCTCTGACTGTAGACAAGATGCTTAATTTCTCAATGCCTCAGGAGATTTTAAAATAAGATCTTTAATAAGATTTTAGGAAAACTAAGATTATTTCTAGTTCGATGTTCTTGGTTCTAAGGTCCTTTCCAACCCTGACATTTTATGTTCTGAAATCTTGCCTCCCCCTGTCATGGACAGAGTGCTGGAGATGGAGTTTGGCAGGTTCAGATCTCTCCCCTGGCACTCCTTAGTCCTGGAGCCACAGGCAAGTCACTTAACCTTACTCAGCCTCAAGCTTCTCAACTGTAAAAGCTAGTAAACGTCCTTTCACTAGACCCACCTCGCGGGGTTCTTTTAAGGCTCAGATGAGTTCATGTGAGGCATTTTTCCAATCTTAAAACGCCAGTTGTCTTTGTCATCATTGTCAACATCTGATTCCCTCAGTTTCCCAAGGGTGGGTTAACATTTACCTCAAGGATTTGGGGAACAGATCTTCTCATTTCCTGAAATTTTGTGATGGGAGGGAAGGGGAGGAAGAGGAGGTAGATGAGAGAACACAGAGGCCCTGGATTTCTGAAGTGGCCGGGAAGCTCAGGAACACCTTCCCAAGTCCCTTCATCTCCCTGTGTCTCAGTTTCTCCATATGTAAATTAAAAGGGTTGGGCTAGATAGTCTCTAAGGTTCCTTCGGGTTCTAAAGGTCTTCGGTTCACACCTTCTTTGCTGGAAGTTGGAGGACTGTAGTACTCAAGACCACAGCCAGAGGGAGCACTGGCCAGCAGGCTGGACCGGACACTTGTCGCAGAGATAGAATTGAGGCCTCTTCTGTTCACAGTCTCCTAATGCTAGTGGTAGAAAGGAAGCAAGTCTGGCTTTGGGCAGATTTTGTTCTGGCCTTTGTGAAGCAGAGACAGGGCGTTGGGCTTTCAGGAGTAATGCCAGGCATTGTATGAGTGAGGACAAGTCATAATTCTCTGTCCACTGCTGTTTCTCACTGCCTCCCTGTCCTGGTGTCTCTGTCTGATGTGGGGGAGTGGAGTGTGGGAGAGGACGCATCTCCCAGGGATGGCTATGGTGAGCCATGGTCTGTGCTCTCAGGTCCACTTCTCAGTCCGACCCTACTGCCCAGGTTTGTGGGCTGGCTGGTGGGGCTTGGGTACATGATGGGGCTTAGGGCTCCATCCATTCTCAGCCATGGTAACTCAAAGAACAAAGGTGTTGGACACGAAGTCCTGTGGGAAAAAACTGAGGGAATGGGCAAGAAACCAAAAGGCATCTGTGAGGGAATAGACTGCCTGTTAAAGGGATCTGCATCTCAGGAAACCTGTGGCTGGGAATCACTGGGAATCATTGACTCCATCCCTCTGCCTCCCTGCAGAAAGAACTCGGATACAAAGCAGCTTTTTACACCTAAGACCGAGAGTCAGGTCAGCTTTGTCGTTGTAGCAAACCTTATACAAAGTACTTTTGCACATTCCTGTCTATGGGTATCTGTGTACATGCTGCGTACAGGCTGCGTACATGCTGCGTACATGCTGGCCAAGATCGGAGGAAAGGGGGTTTTGCCGTCTTCTTTTTCATAGAATCCCAGCATGTGAGAAGCCTCCAAAATGGAGTTTTTTCTTTTGTTTGTTTTTAATATTTAGATAATTGCCTTTCAGCAAAAATGCTTTTCCGTTATAATCCTATGTCTTATGTTTTAGAGATCCATAACACAAGCAAGGGGAAGAGCCCCATATCTTGTCTAGTTCAACCTGACTATCTGAGCAAGAACCCCCGCTCTATAGCATCTCCTACCAAACCTTGTCAATCTTTAGTTTGGAGACTTCCAGTGAACAGGCACCTTCTACCTTCCAAGGCAGCTCCTTCTATCTATACATATTCCTGATGGTTGAGAGATCCCCCTGCCTCCTCTTCCCACCCCCCTTGCCCACAGCAAGCCTAAATCTGCCCTTTGCACTTTGTCCCCCGTGGCTCCTTGTTCTGTCCTCTGGGACCCTCCCAATTGGCCTAATCCCTCTCCCAAATGACAGCTCTTTAGATACTTGGAGTCAGCTAGTGTGTCCCCCAGAAGACTTCTCTCTAGACTAAACATCCATCAACTGCTCCTTATATGGTGTGGTTCTGAGGCCCTCCACTTGCCTGGTCACCCTGCTCTGGATGGGGTCCAGCTTCTGGAGGTCCTTCCTAAAATTAGAAAATGTTTATTAAATTGAGTGAAACTGTGCCCCAAATTATCAACCTCTGGCCCAAGGATTACCTCTCCTCCTTCTGGATCTAAAATCCTACAGGAAACTCTCCCAAGTGGGGAATGATCATTTCTTCCTCTGCCCTTGAATTGGGCTCTGTACCTCTCTCAAAAGAGGCAGAATTGCATGGTAGTGTTGAATTTGGAGCAGGGGATACTCGAGTTCATTATCTCACCACAGTGGTGTGCTGGAGCTTACTTGAAGGGGCAGGAGGGAAAGAGAGAGAGGGAGGGGGAGAAACAGAGAGAGAGAGAGAGAGAGAGAGAGAGAATGGATACTTTAATTTTCAGTGTGAACCTCAGAAATTGGCTACTAACACTACAAATGCTACATTTTACCTGCACGCTGCAGCAACTCTGTTGCACAAATGTCAGATTTATAGCCTAGTGGACAACTGAGGCTAGCAAAACTGAGCTGCAGGTCAAACCAGATTGAAATATAATTGGGAAATATCTAACAAAATCAATAAAAATACAATTTCTTCTTCAATCAGGTCCAACTCTTTGTGACACCATTTGGGGTTTTCTTGGCAAAGATACTGGAGTAGTTTGCCATTTCCTTCTCCAACTCATTTTACAGATGAGGAAACTGAGGCAAACAGGGTGAAATGACTTGCCCAGGGTCACACAGCTAGTGTCTGAGATCAGATTTTAACTTAGAAAAAGAGTCTTCCTGATTCCAGGTCAGGCACTTTATCTACTACGCCACCTAGCTACCCAAAATAAAATACAACGATATATATATATGGTCTACTTGGGGTTTTCTAAGTCAACGTGCAGCCTTCAGGGATCTATTTCTATCTCAGTTTGATACCACTGACCATGGACAAATCATTTCGTCTCCCTGGCCCTTGGGTAGCCCAGGAGAACTCCAGGTTATACATCTGTGGACTAAAATCAGCATCTGTGAAGGCAATTTCTACACTGACATAATCCCAGGTCCTTGACGTGCTGACTTGCCCTATGATCCTCTCCCATTGTACTGTAAATTATGGTATAGTGTAGTAGTATATATTTCGATACAGTGTTGCCTGTCTGAATGGTTATAATCATTCTTCTACACTGTGACCTCTATGAGGGCAGGCACTATATCTTATTATCTTTGTATCTCCTCCAGAGACTACCACACACCTCAGTAAATAGTAGGTACTTAATACATGCTTATTGCATGATATCACTCCATCTTTACCTGGTGGATCAGTCTTGATGCTATGTTCATCTTCTGTCACACTAATCACAGCAAGGGACAGTCTCCTGTGGCAGAAAGAGAGTTGGATCTCGAGTCAGAGAAGCTGAGTTCAAATTCTTTCTCAGCTGCTTACTACCTGTGTGACCTTAGGTAAGTCACTTAACCTCCATGGACTTCAGTGCCCTCATGTGTAAAAGTAATGAGATACATGTAATGATCTTTAAGGTCTTTTCCAATTATAAATCCTATGTTGGGATTTGTTTGTTTTTTGAGGCAATTAGGGTTAAGTGACTTGCCCAGGGTCACACAGCTAGTAAGTGAGGCCAGATTTGAACTCAGGTCCTCCTAATGTCAGGGCTGTGCTCTATCCACTGTGTCACTTAGCTGCCCTTAAATTTTATGATGTTGAGATCCGTGGAGCTCTCCAAGGACATAGGGTGGGTGGCCAACTTGCTACCATCATTTCCAGGTTAAGACCTAGAGGAAAGGATGTTAGGGAGAGGTGGTCAAGTGTGCTCTTGCTCCTACAGGGACATAAGGATGGAAGCAGAGAAGGAATGGAGGAGAGATATGATCATTGGATTTATGGCCAGTGAAACGGAGAAACATTTTACCCTAGCAGTCGTAAAGAAAAAGGGAGCCCGTGGGCTGTGTATAAGGGAATCACCTGTTAGGTTTGACCTGATGTTTTCGAAATGCTTCAGAAAAATAAAGCCCGGTCTCTTTAAGAAACAGAGGCCAGATCATAAGCTACAGAAATGGGACAAACATCAGGAGAGAGGAAGAGCCACAGCTGCAAACCCTCCAGGCAGGCAAAGCACTAAGTGCTCGGAAAATAACAAGGACTTTCTGGGGAGGTTGTTAATCCCAGAATCCCAAAAGCTTGCAGCTGGACGGGACCTTGGAGGTCATCGAGTCCACCCCTGTCTTGAGCAGAAATCCCCACAATATCCACCCTCAATAGTCAGGGCTTTTTGGATTCTTTTGGATTCTTTTTGGATAATTCCAGTGATGGGGAACTCACTACTTCTGAAGCATTTTATTCCCCTTTTGATCAGCTCTATTAGAAAGTTCTTTATATGGAACCTAACCCTGCCCCCCTGTAACTCTCCTTGCTCGTTAATAATAATAATATTAATCCTTCTTCCACATAGTTGCACTTTAAATATTGGAAGACAGCTAGCAGGTGCTTCTTAAGGTCTCTCTTCTCCAGTTCCTTCCACCAGTCTTCACTTGATTTCCAGTGCCCTCATTATTCTGGTCATCTTTCTTTGGAATCAAGGTGTCATGTCAATGTCTTTCCTAAAATGTGGCACCTGGAACTAGAAAAAAACCCATTGTAGATGGTGTTTGACTAAGGCCAAAGGCAGGGAGGTCATTTTATTTCTCCCTTTAGACACTGGACTGTAGTTAATTCAGTTGAAGATGGAGGAGGTCTGGGGTCTTTTTCAGCTATCACATAAACTCAGTCACGGGAAACTTATTCTCTCTCTCTACCTTTGACCCCACGCCACCAGTTCCATCCTGGCTCTGACCTTTTAAAATTTTTCAAAACTCGTCTCTCTGCTGCTTTCGCTTAAACAACACCTGAAAATCATTCATAGTAGCGATAATAATAGTTAACATTTACATAGGGCACACTACATGCCAGGCACTGTGCTGAGGGCTTTATAAATGGTGAATCATCTGATCCTCACCGCTCTGGGAGGTGGGTGCTTTTATTATCCCCATTTTACAGATGAGAAAGAAAGAAAGCTTCTCAGGGCTGTATAAAGCCTAATGTTTAAATGTAGTGGACCAGCTGAGTGGTAGATTTGAATCAATGAGTAGCAGAAATAGTATTTTGTACTTAGAAGTTTATTTTGCCTTTTAGCTTGGTTCTAAGTACCAGAGCGTCAGCAGGACAGGTGAGGCCAGGGTTGGCAAGGACCGGACACTGGACCTTCCAGGATTGTGTGAATGATAAAGAAAGGAACTGTGGCTGACAGAAGTATGAGAGGTAGGGATGAGTGTGGGAAAGGTCTGGCTATGTGACACCAGGAGGTGGAGAAGCAGGCACCAGAGAGGTCCAGCTGTGGGTCACAGGTACGTATCTCAGAAGGTAGCTGAGATCCAGCTCAGGATAGCCTGACTGGCTAATGGGCCAAAGTTCGAGCAGACTGAATGTCAGATAGTTATGGAGGCAGGGTAGAGTTTTAGACCTTGGGAGCACTAGAAAGAGCAAGTAGGACCCCAGACCCAAAGTAACAGGTATATTGTTCGAGAGGGAGAGATGATGTGGAACCAAGACTGAAGTGTAGTATAAGGGGAAAGAGGTCTGGTTTTGGATCCAAATCCTACCTCTGCTACTATGTGACCCTGGGCAAACTGCTTCATTCCTCTGGGCCTGTAAAATGGGGGAGGGTGGCCAAAAACTCAGCTGATCCCTGAATTCTTAAATCCTTTGATCATAAGGCTTCAGTTTTGTGACTTTCAGACTTTGTGTAGATGACAGCTTGGTCAGAGGAGGACAGGACAATTCAAGAAACCTTGATTAGGCATCTACTTTGTATAGACCCCTGTGCTCACCATTGGTGATGTACTCTAAATAAAACCAGGTAAACAATTCCATTTTATATAGGATAGTTCTCTGGGAGGAGAGGAGGTCAGGAACACAGGAGGAAATTTAGGCTATGTGGAAACAAAATACATCAATAAAAATTTATTTTTTTAAAAAATCTAGGTGTCTGCCGTCATGGAACCCATAGGAGGCTGAGACACAAGAACACAATATTATGTGTTAAATGCATTAACAGCACAAACAAAATGTCAAGGAAAGTCTGAAAGGGAAAGTCATAACAGATGGTGGGCTTCAAGGAAGTCTTCCTGGAGGAGAAGACATTTGACATCAGTTTTAAAGAATGGATAGGAATTTAGTAGCAGAGAGAGAAGAAACATAGGGAACAGCGTGAACACAGCACATGAACAGTAGCACAGACGTGGGCAGATTTGGGGAATGGAAGGTCATTTAGTGTGGGTGGAGTGTGCCAGACATGAAGGGGATAAGGTGGGCTGAAGCAAGAAGGGCAGGGGGAAGCCAGGCTTGGGAGGCACCTACATCCCTGGCAGCTGACAATAGAAAGCCACTAAAAGATTTTGAGCACAAGGATGATGTGAGCAGACCTATACAGAAGGATGGATTGGAGGTGGGTAGCAGCAGAGCCAGCAGATCCCTTTAGGAGATGACCAAAATAGTCTAAATGGGTGGCAGGGAGAGCCTAGACTGGGGAGGTGGCAGAGGGGATAGAGAGGAGAGGGAATGGTACCTGAAAGAGGATATGGAGTTAGAATCCACAGGACAAGAGCCCATCTGCTAGAACTAGGCACAGGGCAAGTGCACGACCAGCAGCAGCCAGGCTAAGTTGAGCCAAACTTTGAAGCCAAAGGTCGTTCTTGCTCTCAGGCTCAGGGTCTGGATTGGTCAGTGACTGGAGGGAGGTGAGCACTGAGCCTGCATGTGGGATTCAGCTTGGGGCCTCCACACCATCCAGGAAGAGTATTGGATTGGTCACCATACTCACTCATTCCTTTTAGATCAGAAGTTTGGACTCTAGAATATGTGTGTAGCCAGAGCAACTGAAAATGTGTATTTTAGCAATAAGGGAAATATTTACCTCAATGCATTGCCTGGGAGGTGCGGGAATTATCATCTCCATTCAGTCATAACTATTCTGGAGCTAATTCAGGGAGCAGGGCTGGTTATGGAGGAGGGGCAGTTACCATAATAACTAATATATAGTGCTTACTATGTGCCAGCCACTAGAGTTTAGCCCTCATCTCCTTGAATTCTGTGAGTTATTGGGGGTATAAGCAGCATGGGAAGGGACAGCCCCTTGATGGAATTGTGGACGTAGGTTGGGGGGGAGTGTGTGTGGAAATCCAAACGGAGGACTGAGAGGTTCTTTGGAGTGGGGGTAGTATGGAGGTCACCATGAAAGCAAGCATGCCCTGCCTGGTCAACACACAGAGGCAAAGAGCTGTTCTTTCATTAGCTGTGACTTTTCAGATGAGGAAACTGAGAGATGAGGTAATTTACTATAGGTCACCTAGCTAATAAACTGGGAACTGATTCCCCCCAACATGCTGGACTAGAAATCAGAATTAAATTGAATTTAATTTGTTGGAATCTTTTTCATTTAACATTTATTAAGCACTTACGATCCTGCAAGACAGATTCAAGGCATTGGGTTTTAATCCTGACTGGCATTTTACTAGCTGTGTGGTCTTAGGTCAAGGCACATCTCTCTGAGTCTCAGTTTCCCCAGTTGTAAAATGAGACAGGTAGACTAGATGATCTCAAGGATACTTCAGGTTCTAAAATATATCATCTGTGAACCCAAAACAAGTCCAGGGTTTCCTTCCTTCCATCCCTGCCATTTCCAGTTATCTGAGCCTGAACTTAGTGGGACCTAATCCATTATCTCTTTTACAGAATTTTTGTGAGAAAAGTGTTTTATAAACCACAGAGCTGAAAGTTGTAATATCAGACATTACCCTACACAAGTCACCTGGTGGCAGCTATCCAAGGTGCTGGCATAGTTACAGGAGTTCATTCATCCTTGCTGGGCTCACCTTGCCTGCCCCTTACCCTAATATGATGATGGAAATATTGGAGCAGAGGAGGCAAGTCGACAGAAAGGTAGAGTAGCCCTGGATAGAGACAGAGATGAGAGAGACTGCATGGATCCCAGCCTGGGTCCTAGACCCTCCTGTCTTTCCCTGAACTCTTTCTTGGCACCTATCCCAGATGAAGGGAAGGGGATGGGTTTAAAGAAGTCCCGGTGAAGAGTCCCCAGTTCTAATAATAGCTCTAATATTTCTTCTCTTTCACTCCTTTTCCATCACCTCATAACTACTCCCCATCCTTCTCCCTCTCTATTCTTTTCCTACTCTCCTCCTTTCTCCCTTTCTCTCCTTCATTTTCTGAATCATCCCTTCCCTTCTCACCATCCTTTCCCCTCCTTTCTCTCCATGCTTCTCCCCTCATTTCTCTGCTCTTATACCCCCTTTCTTCTCTTCTCCTTTCTCCCCATTCATCTCCTCTCCCTCTTCCCAATCCTTTTTCTCACCCCTCCCCTCCCTTCTATCCTTCCTTTGTTCCTATCCTCTCCCCTTCATTCTGTCATTCCTATCTCCCCTCCCTTCTTCCCAAACTCTGCCCATCCTCCCCTCCTTTCTTTCCATGCTCCTCATCCTCCCCACTGTCTTTTTTCTTCCCTCCCCCTGCCCCATGCCTCCAGGAGACAATCCCTAGGATTGAAACAGCCCCAGGAGCTGCTGCCTTCCAGGGAACAATGGGACCTTTGAAGGGGGGGCTGCCCCCTCCACCATTGTGCTTGGTGGTGAGAGGTGGCCCCGGGTCAGGCCAGGCCCCTGCCTCTGTCCCTAGCACCAGCACCAGCCCAGAAAGAGAAAGAACTGCCAGGAGAGCCAGGCAAGCCAGGCACGGTGCTGTGTGGAAGGGCAGTCCCTCGTGACTCCGTGTTTTCTTTTCTAGAAAAGGTAGGATGTTGCAGGGGGTGGGGAATCTCTCCTGGCACTTGGGGGAGAGGGCTGGTTGGCATTATACTCCTCTCCAAATGATTTTCTATTTTACTTATGTGTGCACCTGTGGTATCACCAAGAGAATATAAACTCCTTGAGGGCAGGGACTTGGCTTTTATTTCTATATTCTGTGTCTTGCTCACTATAGGTGTTAAATATCTATTTACTGAGTTAAGGTCCTTCTAACTCTAACATTCTAGGCTCTATATTTTGTATTCTGAGATTTCTTCCAGTCTAGCACTCTGTTCCTTGTTCTAAGCTCCTGACCACCTCTAACATTCTCTGATTCTAAATGTGATTCCAAGTTTATCATACCTCCAACTCTTTCCTGGGGAATGAAGTCTATAGGCAGTGGACTAGCTAGCCCCCTGTATGGGTCCACTTGTTTGACTAGAGAGGCTCCCACCTAGTTAGAGATAAATCCAGAGTTTCTCCAAATGCCCCCAAGTCTTTTCTCTTTCCCTTTTCCTTCTGTTCCCCTCAAGGCAACCTGGGCTGTGTCTCACTATTCCCAGCAGCTGCGGCCTCTCACATCTCTGCAGGTCTCCAGGACCTGAAACCATGTTAGCTCGAGGCAGAACCCATGACTGAAATTCTCACACCTCCCATCCCCCAACCTACTCAGCCAAACCCCAGCTGTTGTGTGTTGGGATAAGATCGGAGAATGATTCCATGCATCCAAGAACTGGGCTGGGGAAATCCCCTTCCTGAGGAAAGTCCAAGATTCTGGACGATTTTTGAAAAAGACATGGATAAAGGGTCTGAGAAGCAGCAGGGAGGGAAAGGGTAGAGAAAATGTTGTCCTAGGGCCGTGAGTCCCTTTGGTCTAATAGTCTAGTCAGTCCACCCTCTTCTACAGACACAGTGGAAAGGTAGGTCCCCATCCCACTCCCCAGGGGAGGTGGGAACGCTTAGTGATGGACTGATTTCAAGACCCCTAGAGGAGTGTCCAGTCCTTCCTTAAGTCTAACCACACACTCTCCTGCTCTGATTTCAGTTTCTGGGTCACTTCTGAGAGTCCTCATTTCTCTAGCTCTTGACAGTTTACAGAGTCCTTTCCTCATAGCAGCCCTATGAGCTGTGTATTATGATCTTCCTTTGCCAGTTGAGGGAACTGAAGCTAAGACGAGGGGAAATGACTGTGCTAAGCAGCAGAGCTGGGGAGCCAAATTGGATGCCTTTTGCGCTCCACTATAATACTTCTTCCCCTGGCTAGGAGTTGGGAAAGGAGAGGGTTAGCAGGTACCCATAGAGTATCTGGGGATGATTGGGCCAGCAGGGAGGAGAGCTTGTGTTTACAATGGAAGGGGTGGGGGCAGAGAGGAAATGGGACGGTCATCTGGGATGCTTCAGAGCCACAAAGGAAAGAGGCCTGGACACAACGGACACCTTTCTCCCTAGGGAGAAGCAGACAGACCCCTCCTAAGCCATCTTAGACGAGCCTTGGGGATGACTCACACATCTCATCCTTGACCTTCCCGGAGTCACAGGGGGTGGGAGCAGAGCCTTCTGGCTCAGCCTGGGCCCTGAGCATCAGTTCCATGGGAGGAGGCCTTATGGTCAGACCAGCAGCACGGAGGCCTAGCAGCCAGCCCAGGCCCAGACGGGGCCAGGGGGGAGGGAGAACCACCTCATGGATTCTAAGTAGGTTCTTCTCATCTTTCTGAGGCCCCCTCCTTGGGTGGGAAGAGTCATTCAGTGGGGGTGGCTGCAGGAGCGGGGGTAGAGGGGTACTATGGGGAAGGGACTGAACTGGGAGAAAGTAGGGTCCGGGAGCAAGGAGGGTCTTCTTGGGATGGGGTTCTCTTCAACTACTCAGAATGAGCATGCAAAGAATGTCAGAGCTGGAAGGCAATTTATAACATGGAATGTCAGGGCTGAAAGAATCTTAGGATGTGGAACACAGAATGGCAGTTCTGGGAGAGACCTTAGAACACAGATCAATGAATGTCAGGGTTGGAAAGGATCTTAGAATTCAATTCGACAACCATGTGTTGTACACCTACTATATATAAGTAGCTAGAACATGGGTGCTAGAACATGGAATGTCAGAACTGGAAGGAACCTTAAGACACAGAACCTGAATCATCAGAGCCAAAAGGGCCTTGAGATACTATCTAGTACAACACCCCCACCCCCACTACCACCATTTTACTCAAAGAGGGAAATTAATTTGTCCAAATTCCCACATCAGAACACAGTATAACTGGAGGAGGCACAGTATAAAGACATGTGGGATACACTGCATGCATGGGGGTGTACAGCAGCAGCCTCGGTAAGCAGGCTAATCATTCATTCATTCAATTCATTCAACAAACATATATTTTTTAATGACTGATATTTGCCAGGTACCCAGCAAAGACGAAGTGTCAGCTCTCTAGATGGATAGGGAGATGGCTGTTGTTTGGTAGGGAAATAGGCTGGGGGAGAACAATATACAGATAAACAAATAAATAGCGTATAAAAGATAACTAGAAAATCAGTTCAGGGAAGGATCTGGAAAGAGCGTGGTCAGGAAAGGCCTCATGAAGACAGGTAACCAGCATTTGTTTATTCAGTGCCTTTTTGTGCCAGGTGCTATGGGGGACAGACAGCCTGTACAAAGGCAGAGAGATGGAGTTTTGAGGCTGGGGAGGAGCAAAGGGCCAGTTTAACCAGAACAGAGAGTGAATGAAGGGCAGTAGGGTGTAAACCTTTAGGGGCTAGAGTCAGATTGAGAAGGGCTTAAATAACGGATGAGTTCATAGTTTCCCCTAGAAGCAATAAGCAGCTACTGAACCTTTTTGCATAGGAGATCCCATTGTCAGAACTGTGTTTTTAGGAATGTCAGTTTGGAGAGGGGTGAGACTGGAGGCAGGGAGGGTCATGAGGAGGCTGTTACCAAAGTCCAGGTGAGAGGCAATGAGAGCCTAAACTAGGATGGTGGCTATGGGAGTGGAGAGAAAGGGATTGTGGAGACTGTGGTGTTTGATTCAGTGACAAATGTCAACTGATGGATATGGAGGAGGAGAGAAAGAAAGAGGGAAAACCAATGATGACTGAAATTCTGAACCTATGTGACTGGAAGGATTGTGATCCCCTACACAGAAACAGGGAAGTCAGGACAAGGGGTAGGTTTTGGAAGAAGCCTAATGAGCTCCATTCTGCACAGCTGAATTTGAGGTGTCTATGGGTCATTCACATGGTGATCCTGACCTGGATCTCAGGAAAGAGTTGAAGACTGCATATGTAGGCTTAGAAGTCATCCACAAAAGGAAGGTGATTCAACCCCACGGAAGCTGATGAGATCAAAAGAGAATGTATAAAGAGAGAAGAGAAGAGAAGAGAAGAGTACCCAGGACAGAGCCTTTGGTTAGTGGGCATGACATGGATGATGAATCAGGAAAGGAGATGGAGAAATCAGTTTGGTAGGCAGGCAGGTAGGAGGAGAACCAACAGAGAGAGGTATCTAGAAAACTCAGAGGGGAGAGGATCTCTAGAAGGAAGGAGGTAGTAAAGTCTCAAAAGCTATGGGATGAGGGCTGAGAAAAGAGTTCAGAATCATTGGTAACCTCAAGGAGAGTGGTCTTGGTTAAGTGGTTTGGTCAGAAGCCAGATTGAAGGGGGTGGAGAGGTGAGGCAGGAAAGAAAGCATAAGCAAGGAGTATAGATATGGGAATTTATTATTGGGAAATTGGAAAGAGATTTAGAAGGATAATTTAAGGGGATTACAGAAGTACATGAAGGTATTTTAAAGACAGTGGAGAGCTGGGCACTTTTGTGGGTAGTGGGGAAGAAACCAGTGGATCTAAAGAGATTGAAGATTGGAGAGAAAGGGGATGATCAGAGGGATAAAGACCTGAGAGGAGTTGGATTCACCTTAAGAATAGGAAGGTTGGCCTTAGGAGTATCAAGGGCCACCCCTTCCTCCAGGACTGGAGCAAAGTACTAGGAGTATTAGGGACAACATTGAGGGAATAGGACGGGGGATTAGGAATGGGGAAATGGGGAAGGGAGTGATCTCATGGCCTTCTCTGAGGTGGGGGAACAGAGGTAGTATAGGTGGACAGACAGAAGAGAATGTCTGTAACAGATGCTGTAGGAAGTGTGATAGGGAGGTAATTATCAAGGAGTGAAAGGATGGCCATACACCAGTGAGAGCCCAGTTGAAATAAGATAATGTAAGTGTACGGTGGACCCCAGTCCCATGCTCTGGGACTTCCTCGAGCAGCATTCAGAAGCTCTTGAGTTTGTGTGTTTGGCTCTATATTTCACAATACAGCTAATATGGAAATATGTTTTGCATGACTCCATATGTATAGCCTATATCAAATTGTTTGCTTTCTTATTGAGAGGGGTGGGGTGGGAGAAAAGGAGAGAATTTGGAACTCAAAAATTTAAAAACAAATGCTAAAAATTGTTTTTACATGTAATTGAGGAAAAAGAAAATACTAAATAAATATTTAAAAAGAAAAAAAGCTCTCAAGTAGGAATGGAAAAGGGGGATGGTGAAGATTCTCCAGGTCTGGGGTTTGAAAATGGATGTATCAATGGCCATGAGGCAATGGTCAAGGATTTTGGGTAGAGGACAGCATAAAACTGAACTAGTTAACTAGAGGGACAAGATTGAGAATGGAAAGTGAAGACAGATGATGTGATGGACTACGCAAGCAGAGAGGGGCACAAAAACTAGACATTGTCATGAGGTGAAAATGAAGTTTAGGAGGGTATGAAAGATGGCAGCCTGAGCAGTCTCAGAGCTCTGTATTATGGAGGTATACACAGATGACTAGTGGATAGACACAGAGCATATTATCAGAGGATTTAGAGCACTGTAGGACTTTAGAAACCATCTAATCTTATTTGGAAACTGAGATCTAGAGAAGTGGATATGGCCAAGGCAAGTCGACTATAAAGAATCTAAGTCGAAAAATAAAATACTAAAAAAAACATGGGGAAAAAAAGGAATAACCTTTAGGAAGAGGAGGGGAAGGACATATTGGGAAATGAAGATGATGTAAAAATAAAAGATATTGGGAAAAATTTTTAATTAAAAAAAGAATGTAAGCTCAAAAAAAAGTCAGGATTTGAATCCACATCTCCTTACTCCAAATTCAGTGCTGTTATTTGATAATAAGACACAAACAACTGGAAACCAGGGAGGAGGCAGAATGCTCTTCTCCTGACTTCCTGAGAGAGGAAAAAGGGATCCTTGGTCTGGGCCTGTGGTTCTAAAGTTTAGAAATAACTTGGGGAGCCAGATGGAAGGATTTAACTCTCCCTCCCCCCTCTGTGTCCCTGTCTTCCCTCCATTCACAGGCGTCAGCTGCTCGCCTGGCTCTGGCTTCAGGCAGCCAAACATCAAATCGGCCCAGACAGGTGGGGGAGGGAGATGGGCTGAGCAAAGAGGGGAGAACATGACAGCTCCGGGAAAGACAGGCAGACAGACAGATAAGTGGATGGGTAAATAGAGATAAATGGGCAACTAGATGGGTGGAGAGAGAGACAGAGAGGTAGATGGAGAAAAAGAGAGAGAGAGAGAGAGAGAGAGAGAGAGAGAGAGAGAGAGAGAGAGAGAGAGAGAGAGAGAGAGAGAGATTTATCTGTCTATTGATCGCCACCTCACAGGGCTGTTAAAAAGATCAAATGAGACAATTTATGCAAAGCCAAACCTTATAGTGCTAAATAAGTGCTATCTAATAACAGCAGTAGGCACTTAATAAATGCTTGTTGACTGATTTGTTGTAAGGAAGATGCTTTGTAAAATTATGGCTAATAAGGGAAGAGGGAAGGGAATAAGCATTTATTAAGGCCTGCTATGTGTTAAGCACTTTACAAAGATCTTATTTGATCGTCAAAATAGCCCTGGGAGGAAGGTGCTGTTATTATATACTCATTTTACAGCTGAAGAAAC
The DNA here is from genome assembly GCF_028372415.1 of Notamacropus eugenii. Classification (NCBI taxonomy): domain Eukaryota; kingdom Metazoa; phylum Chordata; class Mammalia; order Diprotodontia; family Macropodidae; genus Notamacropus; species Notamacropus eugenii. The sequence goes on along the minus strand of NC_092872.1, from coordinate 9,853,446 downwards.
TGAGGCAGGCAGAGGTTAAATGACTTGACCAGAGTCACGAAGTTAGTATCTGTGGTTACATTTGAACTCAGGTCTTCCTGAATCCAAGTACCCTATCCACCACACCAACTAGCTGCCTACTATGTGATGGGCACGGGTACAAATCCATGAGAGAGGTAGCACGAGCATTCTTATTCCCATTTTACATATGAGGAAACTGATGTGCAGAGTTGATTTGTCAGTGATCACACAGGCAGCTACCTGAGACCAGGTCTAAGGCCATTCGGCTGCCTTTCAAGATGGGGAGGAGGAAGGGTGGAAGGGAGGGATGGAGAGAAGGAAGGAGCCAGCCAGGTTGGGGCCAGGGAGAGAGACAGCGTATGTGCATGCGTGTGTATGTGCACGCACGTGTGTGTGTGTGCATGTGTGTGTATCTAGAGGGGTAGGGGAGGGCATGGTGGAGAAGAGCCTGCCTGTCTTTTTCCAGTGGTAAATGTTTTGAGGATTGACAAAGTGTGAGTGGACAAAGACTGCGCAGGCGGTCAAGAAGCCTAGGAAATATAGGTTCAGGAGGAGAAGGAGATCCTGAAAAGCTTTCCTACCCAGCTCAGGTTGCCTTGCTGAGTCACTAAGTCTTAGTTTCATGATGTGTCCCGTGGACATGTGCGCCAGCCATTCTTCTCTGATTCCAGGGTTTTAGGGGTGATGACTTGGATACAGGGATGGGAGTGGGCAATAAGATACACCACAGGTGAGACTCGTGGCTCACAGTCTTCTGGTGCCCCCCTCCTAGATTTCCTTTGGTCTCTTTTCCCATTCCGTTTAGTTCTACCCCCAAGTTCCAGCCCCTCTGAGCAGACCAGCTGGTTACCTGCATCGCTGAACTTGCTTCCTACCTGTCCCCCCACTTTCCAGGGAAGTAACACAATACAACACCAGTGCAGTGCAGTGCAACACAATGCAAAGCCACAAACGTTTATTAAAAACCAACAGAATCCAGCACTAGGTGTGAGCTGAGTGACACGGGTTAGCTGAGGAATCTCACAGCCTATCGGGGGCTAAGAAACAAGCAAAGAGAACTGTAACATACAACATCACATGGCAGCTGCCAGCCAAGTGCCATGGGAGGTCAGACACAATCAGAAAAAAGCCTTCAGACGTCAGCCACTGCCCTGCAAGCTTTCCCAGAAATGCACGGGCCCCAGGTAGAGGAAAGAAGACTTGGAATGAAGCTGGTGGGCTCCTGGACAGAAGTCCACAAGGATGCAAGGGAGACTTCCAACTCTGGGCAAGGACGTAAGCCATACTCTCAGCCCCATGCATTCCAGTGATCAGTCACCCTCGAGCTGAGCTATAGGCCTCACAGAACATCACTACTGAAAGGGAAACCTGCCCTGGGACAGACACATCATGGAGCACTAGCTTCAGGAGAGATGGAGGGTTAAATTCTTCATTCTTACAAGCTGTGCAACCAACAACAAATTCCTTCACCTCTCTGAACCTCAGGTTCCTCATCTGTAAAATGTCAACAGTAATGCCCATCATGCCTACCTCAAAGCCTTCTCTTCTCCAGGCTAGACATCCCCATTTGATCCAGCTAACCCAGTTATGGCCTACTCCCAAGCCCATCCACTTCCCTGGATTGCCCCTCTCAAGATGGGCTCCAACCTACCAGTCAGTCACCTCCCTCATCTGAGCACCATGCCTTGCCCAATAGACTGAGATACCACATTAGCTTTTGAGGCTACTACAGACTTATCTTGACTGTGAAATCTTCTAAAATCCCCAGATCTTTTTCACAGGAACCATTAGCTAGCCGTGTCCTCCCATGCTGAAAATGTGAAATTGACTTTTAAAAACTTTGTTCCCCTAACATTTCATGTTTACTGGACTGGAGCCGTCCTCCTCATCTGCTGAGATCTTTTCAGAGCTTGACTCAGCTGGCCTTCCAGCTTGTTAGCTGTCTCTCCCAGACAGATGTCATCTGCAGTAATAACAATGCTATCTATAACGTCAGGCACATCACTGATAAAAATGTTAACCAGTCCAACATCCCCAAACCACTGCGCTTGACACCTCCCTCCAAGTCGACATTTTTTCCTAATGTTTTTTATTAATTTATTTGTTTTCAGTTTTCTACAATCATTTCCATATGTCTTAGATTTTCAAGTCAACATTTTAAAATTAATTTTTGTTGATATCTTGTGTTTTCAAATCAACTTCATTTCCCAATATACCCCTCCTTAATAGAGTGCCATCCCTTATACCAACTGTTTTAAAAGAGAATGAGACTGGAGGAGAAGCAGGCCAAAATTAATCAGCACATTAATCGCAGAGTCTAGAGGGATGCCCCATTCATAGTCCCCCACCTTGGCAAAGAAGGAAGGGAGGTACACTCTCAAATCTCTTTGTAAAAACTGAGGCACTGATGAGTACTTCTTGTGTCTTATCCCGTCCTCTAGCTCACCTATGTCCATCTTGCTCATGTAACAGCATCAACTGAATATATTTAATAAGAACATACTGTGGACCAGGTACTGTACTAGATACCAAGGATACAGAGACCAAAAAAAAAAAAAAAAATGAAACAATGTCTGCCCTCAAGGACCTTACAGTCTTTTGGAGAGAAGTGTACCCAAATAAGAAAAGAATGACTACAAAATAAAACAAAGTGACTAAATAGAAGATTATTAGGGAGAGAGGTCATTAGAAGTTGGAGAGTCAGGAACAGCTTCATGGAGGTGAGATATGAACTGTATCTGGAGGGAAGTGAGTGATTCTGTGAGCCAGAAGGGAGGAGGGAGCTTATTCCTGCCCTGAAGAATGAACCAGTGAGCAGAGCAAAGACACAGGATGAGAGGGAGTGTTGTGTATGAGGGCTGCAGAGAAGGTCAGGCTTGCTAGGCTGCAGAGTGATGGAAAGTGAATAATGTATCAAGATCCTGGAAGGATAGATTGAGGCCAGGTTGTGAAAAGCTTTGAAAGTCAAACAGGAATTCCTGTTTTATCCTTGAATCCGTAAGGAGCTGCTGGAGTTTGTGGAGGGGTTAAATGGCACCATTAGATTTACATTAAGAAAAGCACCTTGGCCAGCTGTGTGGAGGAGAAACTGGTGTGGGGAGGGGCTTTGAAGCATGGAGAACCATGAAGAGACAACTACAATAGTCCAGACAGGGATCACGAGGGTCTGTGTGAGTAGGAACAAGAGTCAGATTTAAGAGGTGTAGCGGAGGAAAACCTCATCAAATGCTTTACTGAAAGTAGGCAAACTGTATACAGTAGGGGTAGCTAAGTGGCACCATGGTGCGTTAAAGCACCAGGCTTGGAGTCAGGAAGATTCATCTTCATGAATTCAAGTCTGGCCTCAGACTCTTTAGTTGTGGGACCCTGGGCACACCCCTGTTTGCCTTAGTTTCCTCATCTGTAAAATGAGCTAGGAGAGGAAATGACAAACCAGTCCAGTATCTCTGCCAAGAAAACTCCAAATGGGGTTACGACTGAAACAAATAAGCAACAAGATAGACAGCATTCCCTGGAGTTACCAGTCTCGTAATCTTATAAAGAAAGAAAATGACAGTAACCTGTCACAATTGAGTCTTGATGAAGTGCTAGGACTTAGGGATCGTGGCTGCTTTTTCTTTTAGTAACATGTTCTAGGATTTTAGCAAGAATCAAAGTTGGCCTAAATTTTAAAGACTACTTTCTTTAAAAAAAAGCTGGTAAATTTTCCCCCTTCTCTAGTTCTATAACACGTCTCCCATTCCACATGGCCTTCAAGGATTGCAGATCATGGTTTAACAGTCATAATGACCAGATCTCTCCATACCCTTCGATGCAGTTGAACAGCCACAACAAGCATTGACCAGGCCCACCTCATGTGTGCTGGAGATCCAGAGACACAACAAAGCAGTGTTCTGGGGGAGGGATGCACCCTGAACAAAAATAGGTACCCTACAGTGAAGACTGAGGAAAGGGAAAACGCTAACAATAGGGGAGGTCAGAGACATCTTCGAGAAGGAAATGAGCTGGTCTTTGTAAGAAGATAAAGATTCTGAGAGGCAGAGAACAATCCATCAGCCCAGAAGCGTTTATGTCCTCCTCAATCCCAGGCCCTGAGCTCCATGCCGGGGATATAAATACAAACCTGAGTGCTGGTGAGGAGCTCCCTCCAGATCCTATAGGGGAAGACAACATGCATGCACCTAACTGACCTCTTTCCATTGCACCACACTGCAGTTTGATCCAACAGAATGATATTAAGCATGGGGTATGAGATTTGCCACTCATTTTGCCCTTCTGCTGTGGATCAGGGGGGCAGGTGGATAAATACTTAACAACCAGCTCTCTCTCACTCTCTAAAAAAATGTATATGTGACACACTTTAAATTTTCATCTGTATCATGAACACCTGTGCCATCATTTTCTAAAGTCTGGACATTCAAGCAAACTCTGAATCAAGCCCTGATGTGTGGCATCTGCGAATTTCTGAGGTATAAACGCTCACACTGAAAATTTAACAATCGGCTGTTGTGAGCTGAAACTAGCTGACTCCACACCCCCCTGGGCACAGGTCCCTAGGACCAAAATTTCACAGGTTTTCTGTGGGTTCTGTGAAGCCTCGAATGTATATATCTAAAATGTTGGCATGTTGTAATGAGTGTGGTGGGAACTGTAGGAAAAGAAGGGTCTACGATCTCTGTCTTCTCCAGGAGACATCACAAAGTTCTGTGCTTAGAAAGCAGTGCAGTTCAAGGAAAACGCAGGAGTCCAGACGGGAGGAAAGGAATGATAAGGACACACTTTTCAGCCAGTTGAGGGAAGGAAGCTGGAACGTTGCTCACAGACTGAACTTTATCCCTGAGCAAAGATTAAGCTCAAATCCTCCCCCGAGGGCCAAAGGTGTGCTCCCGAAGGGAGAGAAACCTAGGGAGGGGGCTCTATACCCTGATACGCCCCCAGGAGAGCCAGAAAAAGAGAATGCAGGGGAAGGGGGAGAGGGGACTGAGAGCCTTGAAGCTCTAACTTTGTAAGAGAATTTCTGGGAATGAAAAGCCTCTCGCGCCAAGTTTGTCTAGCCAGATTCAATCTCTCCCCATCTTGGTGAGACAGCAGAGGGAGGAAAGCATCTCACCACTTCCTAATGAAAGAGAATACCTGACTTTTCCTTCCTTTCTTTCCTCCCTCCTTCCTTTTCTCCTTTGTCTCTTTCCCTCTCTCCTTTCATTTCTTCTTCCCTCTTTCCTTCCTTTTTTTTCTTTCCCTCCTTTCTTTCCCTTCCTTCTCTCTTTCCTTCTGTCCTTTCCTTCTTCCTTCCTTCTCCTTTTCTTCTCTTCTTCCTTCCTTTTCTCCTTTTTTCTTCTTTCCTTCCTTCCTTCCTTCCTCCCTCTCTCCCTCACTTCCTTCATTCATCACATATTTGTTAAGCTTTGAAGGCAGCTAGGTGGTGCAGTGTATAGAGCACCAGTGCAGGAGTCAGGAGCACCTGAGTTCAAATCTCACCTCAGACACTTGACACTCACTAGCTGTGTGACCTTGGGCAAGTCACTTACCCTGATTGCCTGATCCTGGGCCATCTCCAGTCATCCTGATGAATATCTGGTCACTGGATTCAGATGGCTCTGGAGAAGTGAGGCTGGTGACCTGCACAGCCCTCCCTCACTCAAAACAGAGTCAAGTGCAAGTCATGTCATCATTTCTCTGATGGCATGGTCTTCTTTGGCAACGAAGGACGAACATACACCTGTATTTGTTAAGCATTTACTGTGTACAGAGCCTCTGGACGTTGGTGAAGATACAAAGCTTAGGAAAAACACAGTCTCTGCTTTCTGAGAGCTCACAGTTTAGGGTGTGTGTGTGTGTGTGTGTGTGTGTGTGTGTGTGTGTGTGTGTGTGTGTGTGTGTGTGTGTGTATGTGTGTGTGTATGTGTGTGTGTGTGTGTGTGCGCGTGTGTGTAAGATATCTAAACAGATATCTATTCTGGTCAATATTACATGATAGAGTGGGGGTGCCAGGAAACCCAGAGAGACTGAGCTCCCTGTCCAAAGACCCCTCGTGGAATTTGGTACAAGGAACCAGGTACCCCATCTGTCAGCCTTTCCTGAGCCATAAAGGATTCTTTCTTCTCACTGAATCAATCAAGGTCCATTGGTCTCAGGACCAGTCAAGTTCTGTGAGCTGACTTGGCAAACTATTCTTCTAGTGGCCAAGAGAGGGAGTCCCCACCTCTGTAGAAGAGCTAGTAGGAAGGTCCATCCCCTCTCACTGGCTCCCACAGCCAATAGGCAGCATGGCTCAGATGCTAAAGAACTGGACATCACTGGAGACAGGTGTGTAGAGGCAGGGCGTGCAGATGACATACAACCAGAGAATCCTCAATGATAGAGCTAGGAGAGCCAGAAAGAACATTAGAACATAGAATGCCAGCACTGGAAGGGATCTTAGAACATGGAAGCTAAGGTATCTCCTCCTGACACAGGAGATAGAGGGTTGGACTTGGAGGCAGAAAACCTGAGTTCAAATCCTGCCTCAGAGACTTACAGCTTTGTAAGTCTTTGGGCAAATCACTTGTCTTTAATTTGTTTTAGTTTCTTCATCCGTAAAATGGGGATAATAATAGCACAGTTGTTGTGAGGATCAAGTGAAATAACATGTAAAGTGTTTTATAAACCTTAAAGCACTATAGAAATTCTAGCTATTGTTTCAAAAAGAACTGGAGCAAGTGTTAGCTATCAGTCATTCACATTCTAGTCAGAGTTTATCTTCCCCCCTCCCCCCCAGTCAGCGAATAAATATTTATTAAGTGCTAACGATGTGTCAGACACTGGACTGAGTGCTAGAATGTAAGTTCCTTGAGGGCTGACTTTTTTCTTTTTTTGGTCTTTTTATGCCTGGGGTTGTAGCAAACTAAGGCCTTCATATATACTGGTTGAATTTACTTGTCAATCCCTCCTTCAGCTTTAACTGAGACAATCCCAGTAAAGGATGAGAATTTCCAATGGGGAAACCAGCGGAAGTCAGAATGAGAGCCCTTGGCGCCTGGATGATCCGGGAAAGGCACTAAAAGACAATAAGTAGCTCCCTACTCCCACACACCCTTCATACTCCCAGAACCCTCAGATCTGGCCCCTCCCAAACAGAAGCTGTTTCTTACTTTGTAGCCCCAGGCCAAGAGAATGGAGAGAAAGTTGGCTGAACACCTCCATCTTCCCACCGAGTAGGACCTGTGGTAACAGGCTTCCTTGAGGTCAGGGTACCTGGTGCATGAGCTCCCATCCAAGGGTCATAGAGACAAGGGCCAAAGATGCTGACTGACTTGCCCAAGGTCACGCAGCTAGTATGTGTCTGAGGGTAGATTTGAACCCAGGCCTTCCTGACTCCAGGGCCAGTGTTCTATCCCCTGTGCCAAGTGCTGCCTCCCAACAGGTCAGAAAACTGTTAACTCACTGAGTGATCTTGGGCAAATCATCCCCTCTGTACTTTGGTTTCTTTTTGTGTAAAATGGAAAAACCTCATTTTTTTAGAGTAAAAAAAAAGCACATGCCCACCTTTAGAGATTTATTGGCTCATTGTCAGAGATGGGGATCAGGAAGGGACCTGAAAACTGAGAGAGGGAATGGGGGCTAAGAGAGGGGTTAGAGATTCAATGAGGAGACAAGGTTACAGTGAGGGACAGCAAGGGAGTGGCCAGCCAATCCCCAGATTGGCTTCAGTGCCAACACAGGCTAGCTGAACTGTCTCTGTGACTCTTAAGTTCTGTTTCACCCATCTTTCCCCTCCCCCATGCACATCCTGCCCCTTCTTTTATCTGAGTCTGTCTAGCAGGAGGAAGCCTGCTCCCCTGGAATGGGGCGTGTGTCCATGTCTGTGTCTGTGTGTAGAGACTATTGGAAGGAAATGGTGCTACAAGGCTGGGCAGGGCCATGGGGGGTTAGGTAGGTGGGGGGGAGGCAAGGAGGAAATACCTGGGCAGGGTCCCCAGCTCTGCTATTGTCCCTAGCAGGAAGAGGGGAGCTCATAAAATGGGGGTCACTGGACTCCCATTCTCCTGCCTGCAGCTGGGGTTTTCTGCCACCCCCATATAAAAAAAAAAACCCATTGGCTCACCCTCCCTCCTCCCTCCTAGCTGAAGCCCACACCCAGTTAGGAAGATGTTTGTTTTTAGGATGAGACAAAGAGAGCCATAAAGGGGAGGATGCAGTAGGCTGGGGAGGCTTGGGGGCAGCATGACTACTGTCATTCCCATCCTGGAATGATCCCCTAGGACCCAGCTCAAGGTGAAGGCTCAGCATATAATGATGTCTGGAGGGGGTGAGATAGAGGATCTCTCCGTTCCCCAACTCAAGTACCAACTAACTCTTCCTGACCCAACTCTTACCTATTGATAACTTCCATTCTCTATAGCCCTTTGAAGTTTACAAACAGGGGTGTTGTGAAACTCAAATAAATGGCAGATATAAAGCACTTTGTAAACTTGAAAGTGCTATGGATATGTTTTTTATTGTTATCACTAGCCTCCAGCCACCAGTCTGCTGCTAACTTGATTCCCTAAGCCTTCTATTACACCCGTGCTAAGCTCAAGCCACAGTTTATAGAACAACTCAGAGGTGTGTTATTAAATACTTACAACCAGCCATGGTGGCGGGAGGTGGTGGTGGTGTATGCATACACTTTTCAGTTTAATCTGCATCATTAATACTTTCTTAAGTCTAGACCATCAATCAAACAATACATTGATCCCTGATTTGTTGCAGCTGCAGATTTCTGAGTGTAAATGCTTACACGGAAAATTTAACAAGGTCTCTCTTAAGCCGGTTAGAGCTGGCCCCAGCACACCCTTGTGAAGTACTTGCTTCACACTTATCTCCTAACGAGATAGTGCAGTTATCGTTCCCATTTATAGCAAGAGAGACTAAGGCCCAGAGAGAAAGAAGCTGACTGATCCACTTGCCTAGATGGCAACCATAAGAGCCACTCGAGCACAGGACTTTTGCCTCAAAGGACAATTTTCTTTCACTGCGTCATGCAGTCATGACTTGGCTTGTCTCTGTTTGACAGGCAACATGTAATACCAGTCTACTTACCTTTTGATCAGAAAGTTCTGAGTTCAGATCCTACCCTACTTACTAGCTGTATGACCCTGGTAAAGTCACTTGAATTCCCTAAGAATTCCCTCTGTTTTTTCCCTTGTGAAAAGAGGGGCCCTCGCAGGTTCCTTCTAGCTATAAATCTTTGATTCTGACGCCCTCTGTAGGCAAGTAGGTTCCCAACTCTGGACCTCCTGCTCTTGAGACCCTTAGTGGGAGGATTTGGAGATACAGAGAGAGCAGGGGAAAGAAGACAGTCCTAGAGTTAAACACTGAGCTGGCAATTTCCTTGCTCTCACTTCACCTCAGTTTTCCCATTTGTAAAATGAGGGGATTAGAACAGAATCCCATCCAGCAGTGGGAATTCCTATCACTTTGATGACAGAATGGAGAATGGATTGGAATGGGGAGAGACCTGAGGAAGGTCAACCCTTCAGTAGACGATTACAGTAATCCAGATGTGAGGGAATGACAGCCTGCACTAGAGTGTTGGCAATGTCAGAGGAGAGAAGGGGACGTATTTAACACATGTTGTAAAGGTGAAATCAGTAGGTCTTGGCAACAGCTTGGATATGGCAGGTAAAGGATAGAGAGGAATCCAGGATCACTCCTGGGTTGTAAGCCTGGGGGACTGGAAGGATGGTGGCACCCTCTACAGTAATAGAGAAAGTAGGAGAGGGAGAGAGTTGGGGGGAAGATAATGAGTTTAGTTTTGGACGTATTGAGTTTCAGATGTGTACTGGACATCCAGTTCAACATGCCTGAAAGGCAGTTGGAGAGGAGAGAATGGAGGTCAGCAGGGAGGTTAGGAAAGGATAGGTAGACTTGAGAATCATTAGCACAGAGATCATCCAGTTTGTCGATGCCCTTCCTAAAGCAGGCCACTCAGAACTTAAGACAATATTTTCAAGTAGCTTCTGACACAAGACTGTACGACTATCCCCATGCCTGTTCTGGACCTATCTTCTGGATAGTGTAACCTAATATGGCGCTAACTTCTTTGAGTCCCCTGTTGGCTCCTGTGGACCTTATGGTCCACTCATCATGGCCAAATCTTTTATGGACAAACTCTTGCCCAGTCACACCAATCCTAACCCTAACCCATACCCTTTCCCTGTCCCTATTAAATTAACATGACTAGGTTTAGCTTTTCTCATTGATCTGCATCCCTTCTTAAGATCTTCAGATGAGCAATTGATTCTTAATTGATTAAAGTATTAATTAGCATCCTATACATGTTATAAGATGCTGTCCTATTAGACTGTACCCTCAGGAATGGTCTAAAGCATAAATGGGAAGCAAAAAAAAAATTGTGGGGAAAATACAAAAAAGGGAATGAATGACCTGACAGAGTGCAGGGTCCTTCAGCGACTGGAGAAGGTTTCAGGAAGCCCCCGACTACTCATTCACTCAACTATTATTTTTTCCAATACCCTATCTAATTCAAGATATGACGATGGCTGCTAAAAGCCTATAGCTGGCATCCCATCACCCTCCTGAGGAAGCATGGTGGTGAAGTGAGGAAAATATGGACTGGGATTCCAATCATGCCTCTGCTCATTACTGTATACTCTTGGGCAGGTCACTTCCCTTTCCTCAGTCTCAGTTTCCTCATTAGTAAAATAGGAGAGCTGGACTAAATGATCTCCAAGGCCTCTTCTAGTTGTAAATCCATGGTCTCTCCCCATTTCTGTTGGTTTGTGACCACTCCCTCAAACCTGGATTCCAGTATCAATAAATATAAACACTGGAGAGAGAGAGACAGAGAACGAGTAAGTGAGTGAGCAAGAGAGACAGATAGACAGACAGAGACAGAGAGAGATAGAGCAAGATGGAGTGAGAGGGAGAGAGAGGAAGAGGAGAGAGAAGATGGAGAGAAGAGAGAGAAAGAAAGAGAAGAGAGAAAGGAGAGAGAGAAAGAAGGAGAGAAAAAGAGAGAAAGAAAGAGAGAGAAAGAGAGAGAGAGAAAGAGAGAGACAGAGAGAGAGACAGAGAGAGAGACAGAGAGAGAGAAAGAGAGAGAAAGAAAGAGAGAGAGAAAGAGAGAAAGAAAGAGAGAGAGAAAGAAAGAGAGAGAAAGAGAGAAAGAAAGAGAGAGAGAGAGAGAGAGAGAGAGAGAGGCTCTGGCTAAGTAGGAGTGTATACGCATACTTGTGCATCAATAACCTCTTCGACATGGATGTTGCTTCCTTTTGTATCTAGACATAGTCTATGGAAAGTTCCAGTCTGTCTGTCCTCATGTATTGATTTTGCCTCCTGGAGAGGAAGGACACTCATTTGGTTAATGGCCATTCCTGAATGACCATGAGCCAATCACTTATTGTTAGGTTTCTCTTTCCTGCCTTCCTTGAGAGAAGACTTGTGCTTCATCTGTTAGAGGAATCTAGACTCAGATTGCTTTGTCAGTTTTCTAGAAGGTAGCATGGTGTAAGGGGATAAGGACAGGATTTCGTCAAAGAACCTGGGTTCCGGTGATGACTATGCTGCTTAAAGTGAGAAGGGCTGGACCAGATGGCCTCTCAGGTCACTTTCAGCTCGAAATCCGTGATCCTAAGGTAGACTCTATTTACTCTACGTTTCTATGGTTCTTTATCATTTGGAAATCTTAAAGCTTTCATCATAATAACCCTACGAGGCAGAGAATCGTGATAGCTCGTATTTATGTAATCCTTTAAGATTTTCAAAGCACTTTTACAGGTATCTCATCTGATCTTCACGACAGTCGTGGGAGGTGGGTGTGTTTTAAATTTGAGGAAACGGAGGCAAGCAGAAGTTAAATGACTCACCCAGGGTCACACAGCTAGGACGAGTCTGAGGCCATATTTTAACTCAGGTCTTCCTAACTCCAGGCCCGTTGCTCTAACCACAGCTCCTACCACCTCGTTAGCAAATGAAATATTTCTACTTTACAGACGAGGAGACCAGACTCACAGAGGTCAAATGACTTGGCTGTGGTCACACATCCAATGTTAGAGCTTAAATCTGAGTGCAGACGTCCACAGTTCGTTAGTCAAGCTTCTTTATTATTCTTTGTGTGATGAAATATTTGTATTTGTTGAGGATTAAGTTTGAAATTTTAACAAATTTAAGATTTTGCCTGTTACTCTTTGCATTATGCCTTGACACTTTATTTTGCTTCTTAACCAGAGGCTCAGTACTAACTCCCCACCTCTCTGTCCCTCACCTTCACTCTCGCCTTCTTACCTTGTAGTCTCGACTGACTCTGTACCCTGTTCCCAGCACAGCATCATCCGCCTTTCCCTCCTCTCACTCATGCAGCCATCGTGGCCCACTGGACCCCTGGAGCTAACAAGATCAGGCTAAAGAGAATTCCCTCCCCCCATCCCCCAAACCAAACTCTCCTCCAGACTCCCTTGTTTCTGGTGATGGACCATCAATAATTGCCCAGCCATCCAAGGCTCAAAGCCCAGAACCAATCATTGAAAGGCTTTCCTGAATAGCGATTAGACCCTCAGTACAAGTCCCTGGAGGCGGCTATAGTGCCCAGAGTGCTGGGCCAGGAGTCAAGACTTGTCTTCCTGAGTTCAAATCTGGCCTCAGACACTTACTAGCTGTGTGAGCCTGGGCAAGTCACTTCACCCTGCTTGCCTCAGTTTCCTCATCTGTAAAACAAGCTGGAAAAGGAAATGGCAAACCACTCCAGTATCTTTGCCATCAAACCCCAAATGGGGTCATGAGGAATCGAACATGACTGAAATGACGGGACAACCACAAATCTCTGGGTATATACAGAAGCAGGAGACACGAACTCCATATCTGGGCACCCAAAGACATTTGAATTACCAGGCAGTATGTGCTCAGAACCAAATAAGAGGCACAGCCAGTCAGGACTGTAGGTTGGATAAGGGGAGTGATAGATATATAGGTCAGGTCTTGATGGATGAGGATGATAAGCTCACATTTCTATAATGCTTTAAGATTTACAAAAGACTCTTCTTATAACCCCTTGTGAGGTAGGCAGTACAACGACTGCTACTATTACTCCCATTTCATAGATGAAGAAACTGAGAGGTAAAATGACTTTCTAAAGGTCACGTAGCAAGAAAGGGTCAGAATGTGGCTTTCAATCCAGCTGTCCTAATGTCAGGTCAGTCATTCAGTCCATAAACATTTTGTAAGCACCCACTATATGTTAGTCACTGTGCTAAGTGCTGGAAATACAAAAAGAGGCAGAAGATGGTCCATGCCTTAAGAGAGCTCAAAGTCTAATGGCAGATCTGGTGATTGTGGTGTTCTGGGATAACTGCAGAGGCCACGCCATGGAAAGACGGTGGTGGTGGTATGCAGGATGGTGGTGATGTTACCTTGCCCAATTGGAGTAAAAGGGCTGCAGAGGACAGACCATAGGGGAGAGAAGCAGGTTATGGGTCATCTTTATTTCCTTTCTCTCATGCATTCATTCATCATCCATTCAGCAAGCACTTCCTGTGTGCGGATTGCTGAGGGAGATAAATAGCTTTAAACAAACCTCTGTCCCTGTTCTCATGGAGATCACAGTGCATGAGAACAGGGACAGGTCAGCAAGTAGGGGGTGGGAAGGCAAGGGAGGGATTAAAACCACAGGAAACTCTAATTATAGGACATTGTAATACACAGTATTACATGATAAACCAAGTGTTTCTGAAGTCAAAGAGGGAAAGTCCTTGAAGACCAAGGGAATGGAAGAAGTCTAGGGGCAGGGGGCAGCGTTCAAGGTGGCATTTAAAGGAGGGGTGGACATTCAACAGGTAAAGAAGGGGAGGGAGGGAATTCTAGGCCCAGGGAAAAGAGTATGAGCAAAAGCAGGGTGATGGGAAAACACAAAATATGTTTTGGAGGCAGAGGTGCCCAGTGTGGCTGGAACATAGAGGTTCAGAGGGGAATACTATGTGCTAAGACTGCAATGACAAGATGGCCCCAGATTATCAATGAGATAGGGAGCCATTGAGGAGTTTGGAGCACAAGAGTGGGGTGACCATATGCCTGCATAATGAAGAGGGCTGTTGTGGTTACTGTCAATGATGAGGATGATGATGATGTTTGCATTCCATGAAGGACAAATCGGAGAGGAGAGAGAACCTGGAATTGGCAAGAACTGATAGGAGGCTCTATCCCTATTTGCACCGTAGTCAGTTACCAAACCTTCCTTGGAAATATGTCTTCCTCTTCAGATCTCCAACTCCTGCTAAGATCCACATCATTTCTCGGGTTCACTGAAATAGTTTCCTAAGGACTAACTCTAGCCCTTTGCCTTTAAACCTTCCTGCTATGGTGACCAATTAATTGTCATATTGTTCCCACTCTGAGTACATCACTACTCTGCTCAGAAACTTTCAGTTGCTCCCCGTCGCCTACAGGCTACAAAGTGCTATCCTCATCCTGGCTTTCAAAGCCCTCCACAATCCAGCCTGAATAAAGGAGGTTGACCTCCTCCTCTCCAATATATACTCTTTCCTAGCCAGGATGGTTCTGTCTACAGGTTCTCAATCCTCTCTGTCCTTGACAGCCCAACTGAGTCCTCTCTCCTCCAGGAAGTACCTACCATGTTCACCCTAGCCTCCAACAATCCTTCCTTCTCAGAGAGTATTTACTCACTGTGCCACCCACCCTTTGGCACCAGGCTTTCACACTGCTGGGTATTGTTCTTCTGGGTTTTTTCCCTTTTCTTGTGTATGAGTCTTGTTTCTCCCAGAAGAGAAAACATGGGAGGACAAGATCAGTCTCTTCAAGGGCTGTCACATGAAAGAGGGAATAATTTTGTTTTGTTTCGCTAATAAAGGCAGCGTTTAGCTGGCAGAGAGGCAGATTCGTGCTCGTTGGAAAGAAAGATCTCCCGAGAATTCGCGTCGTCCCAAGGAGGAAGGGGATACCTGAACAGGCAGTGAACACCTCTTCCCTGGGGGTCTTCACACACAGGCTGAATTTTTTTCCTCTTTGTATCATTCTGAATTTTGGTTTCTGTGATTACTTAGCTACATAATTCTATCTACAATGTATTTATACATACTGCTTTAGTGATTTTCTCCTCATCCTGCATCACTTCACATGTTTTTCCATGTTTCTGGGAAGTCTTCATGTTTTTAGTTTCTTATGATACCAGTAGTATTTCTTTACCCACACATACACATACATGCATGTACACACACACACACTGCACTTTATGTTCAGTCCCTGGCCTCCTGGCTATTCCATGAACAAGACATTTCACCTTTAAATACAGCTGTCTTTCTCTGGCTGTCCCCTGTGCCTGGAATGCTCTCCCTCCTTATCTATACGTACTGATCTCTGCATCTTCCTGTAAGTGCCAACTAAAATCCTGCCTTCCACAGGAAGCTTTACCCAACTCCTCTTAATCCTAGTGCCTTCCCTCTGTTAATTATTTCCTATTCATCGTATATGTAGCCTGCTTTGTATATATTTGCTTGTACATTGTCTTCTCCATTAGATTCTAAGCTCCTTGAGAGCAAGGACTGTCTTTTGCCTCTTTTTGTATCCGCAGTTCTTTGCATAGTGCCTGGTGTATCATAGGCACTTAATAAATGCTTTTTGATTGACTGATTGCACAATCAATAGACACTTAGGTCAAAGCCTGTCTTCATCAAAGATTTCCACCAAGTATCTCAGCTCAGAATAGGAAACAAAAGCCCCTCTTTCTTCACTCCCTCCCCACCTCCCCTGTCAGAAGAAGCTTCTAGAGATCAGAGACTGATAACGTTTTTGCTTTGTACCTCCAGTGCCTAGTATAGTGCCTGACACACAGTAAGCACTTAATAGATTCTTGGTGAATTGAATATTATAATGTTATAAATTATGAATATTAGAATATTATAAATAAAATAATAATGAGAATGATAATAACAGCTCATATTTAAGATTTGTAAAGTGTTTTATGGGACGTATGTTATCTTGCTTGAGCTTTACAACAACCCTGTCAGGTTTTTTACAGCTGAAGAAACTGAGGCACAGAGACATTCATTGACTTATTCAAGGTCAAATAGCTAGTAGCATATCAAAGGTGATGTTTGAACCCAAGTGTCCTTGACCACAACCCCGACATGTCATTTGCTATGCCACGTTAACAAAGTTAGAAAGGATACGAGGACAGAGGATGTCCTTGCAACATAAAATGTCACAACTAGAAGGGGCCTGAGTATGATCGAGGCCAGGGTGGGGAACCTGGGGCCTCGAGGCCACATGTGGCCTTCTAGGTCTTCGAGTGAGGCTTTTTGACTGAATTCAAGTTTTACAGAACAAATTCTTTAATTAAGGGGATTTGTTCTATGAAGTTTGGATTCAAAGGATTGAACCTGAGGACCTTGAGGGCCACATGTGACCTTGATGCCACAGGTTCCCCACCCCTGATTAAGGCTAATTCCTTTATTTTGCAGAGGAAGAAACTGAGACTCAGAGCAAATGAGGGACTTACTGAAGGTGACGTAGCTAGCAAATTAAATAGCAAGTACTTGAACCCAAGTCTCCTGATTCTAAATTCAACAGTCCTTCCAAGATAATGTGCTGCTTCTCCTCTCTAACTGGGCAACTGGAAGGCTGTGTCCTTGAGAAAAGGGGTTCAGACCTCAGGGAGGAAGCAGGAGAGATTTGAGGGTCAGATGGAGCTTTCCCAGGGCCCATAAGGTCATGGAGGGCAGTTCTAGCCTGAAGCCTTCTACCTGGAGTTTGCCCACTGGTCCTCTTGTCCATGAGATGCCCGTGTCCTCCCCCAAACCCTGTGACCCCAATATAAGGCGTACATTAGAAGCCGAATGTCAAGGATGAGGGAGAGGAGGGCTCCAGGTTCCTAAGCTGTGGCCAGGCTACATCTAAAGTATGGTATTCCCCTCCGGCTGCCATAATTCCTACAATTAGAAGTGGGGGCTCACTCTACCAGGCTCAAATTCAGGAGCTGGACTGGTTAGCCTGGAGAAGAGAAAACTCAAAGGAAACCTTCCTTTAAGTGGTGATATGGAGGAGAAGCAGTTCCAGTCACCCTAACTCTAAGTCCAGTGCTCTGTCTACTCCACACTGACTTTCCAGTATGGTTGGAAGAGATGCCCTCTGGAGCTCAGTGATGCCATGACCAAGAGCTTCCTGGGGATATTTTTTCTCCTCCTCTCTCTTCCCTTGCAGAGTCCTGTCTACTGCACACTGAGATCCCAGAACAAGACTGATATGGACCACACAACCTCACATGTGCTTATACCTTTTCTTTGCAGAGTCTTGAAGTTGGAGGGGGCTAGCTGCTCCATGCCACAAATGAATGGGAATCCCTTCAATAATACACCCACAAGTGGTTTTGTTCTTCAGTTGTTTCAGCCATGCCTGATCCTTCATGATCCCACCAGGGGTTTTCTTGGCAAAGATACTGGAGTGGTTTGCCTTCTCCAAAGGATCCATTTTATCAGACAATCACAGGTTAAGTGACTCCTCCAGGGTCACATAGCTAGGAAGTGTCTAAGGCTGTATTTGAACTCAGGTCTTCCCGATTCCTGGCCTAGTTCTATCCAGTGAGCTACCAGCTACCAGTGCTTCAAGTGGTCACCTGAGCCTTTTCTTGAATCTCTCCCACGAGGGAGAACTCACTACCTCTGAAGGGAGCCCAATCCATTTTTGGGGAACTCACTGTTAGGAGGCTTCTCCCTGATATCAAGCCCAAATTTGCCCCTTTGCAACTTTTACCCATTGTTCCTAGCCCTGGATTCTGGGGCCAAGCCAGAGGCCTCTCCCCCTTTTTCCACATAGTGACCCATCAAATACTTGAAGATAGTGTTTGTGTTCCCTTCTCCATCCCCCCCTCCCAGTCTTCTCTTTTCCAGGTTAAATGTCCCTAGCTCCAGATACTTCAACTGATATTCACATGGCACAGCCTTGACCTCCTTCGCTACCCAGAGTTCATTGATCTAGGTACATTTCATCTTATCAATGTCTTCCCTAGAAGACGGTGCCCAGAATGGAATAAACACACTTGTTGTATAAGTATCCAGATGCTGCGCACACACACACACACACACACACACACACACACACACGCACACTTACACATACCTCTCAAATGAGATAATATTCAGGAAAAGATTTGCAAAATGTAAAATCTTTCAAAAAATGTAAAATCTCATAAAAATGTAAACCATGAATGAATGAAAAGAGCATTTATGAAGCACCTACTGTGTTCAAAGGTCTGTGCAAAGTGCTGTCCTTCAGGAGCTGCCATCCTAAGGGAGGGCTCAATACATACAGGCAGTTTCAGCTGCAAGTCTGCTGGAAAGGTGCTGTGGCTTATGGGGTATAGTAGCCGTGTACATCTGAAATTACTGTGGAAGAAGGATCTATAGGGATTGCTAGCTTGCTACATCCAAGCTGGCCCTGCGTCTAGAAGCCTGCCACTGGGCACCCTCTCCTAAAAGGCAAACCCCTTAAGGGCCAGGATGATTTTTCATTTTGTCGTTTCATCCTTACTTCTCTATCACACATGACTTGTACTTCGTCAAGGCTTGTTTGAATTGAATTGGATTGTATTAGATTGATGGGAACCTGAGTCTAGCTGCAGAGAGTCAGCTATAGACCGGGTCTGGAATGCAGGTCATTATTGCTCTGTATTGTCTCTATAATGTGTTTATTGGCCTTACAACTATTCTGTCACTTGGGAAGGACTGGATTCCTGTATGAAATAATGAGAACTTTGAATCCTATGTGTAAAGATAGGTAAGGAAAATGGAGAATATATCCTGGATGCAAGAGTTCTTCACTTGGGGTCCATGAACTTTATTTTAAAATATATTTTAAGAACTGTATCTCAGCAGAATTGGTTTCCTTTGTATTTTAGTTTATGCATTTAAGAACAATATTCTGAATGGGCTTCCCCATGCTGCCAGAGGGGACCAGGATACCAAAATGGTTAAGAGCTCCTGTTCTGGAAAGCAGTATCACTTGTCTTCTGTGAAACTCAGTTTGCCTATTTGTAAACTCGAGAGGCTCTAATGTTTATATTGCTGTTCCACAGGGGCTCTTGTGAAGAAAGCATGTTATAGGCCTCTGAGCTGTAGGAATTAAGTTGTTAATATGCTCATTATCATTAACTGAAATTGAACTGTTCCTGTTACTAACCTCATCTCTGACTACTGCCCTTTCCCTGTTTCTCTCCCCCCTGCACCCGCAGTGGTCCCTCTGCCCTTACTGTCATCCTTGTTGGTGGGACAGGAATGAGAAGGGGAGCAAGCAGAGAGGGGGTGTCCCTGAGAGATCTGGCTCTCACCCAGGGTTAAGTGAGAACAGGAGATAGGGCTGGCAAGGGGAGAGGGAAGAGGGAGGGAGAGGCTAGGTCTGGGTCCTGCTCATTCATAAAATCTCTCCCAGCATTGTGTGTGTTGGGTGAGGGTGGGGGCCACTACTCTGGGCCAGGGAATGTTGGGGCAGGTCCCTTTCCGCCCTAGCCCAAATGGAAGTGTTTATACAGCTTGGTTCTAGGGTCTTTAGGGGTGTGGAATAGAACTGGCTGCCTACAGGGAAGACCCAGGGATATGAATGGTCCAAGGGCCAAACAACAGCTGAGAGGTCGAGGGAAGGGCCATGTTTCCCACCTCATTAAGGCCAGTGGGTTTGATAAACAGGGTTGGGCTGATACTGGTTGGCCCAGGTGCTGAGTATAATGCTAGGGGAACCAGAAAGGCAAATATACATCCCCACATACACACTCACACTCACACTCACACACACACACACACACACACACACACACACACATCAATGGCCTTTCACAGTGCCTGAAATTCCACCATTAGTGCTCCATTCATTTGGATGAAGAACAGTGTTTTTTCCAGGATCCTCTTTAAAAGTGTGCTCCACTCCCACGTTCTGATACCTTCTCTGTGACTGAACAAGGGCAGAGGGGATATTGAAAGAGGTCGATTCAATTCTAACAGATAATAATTAAGCAAATAAGACTCTTGTTATGTATCAGGGAGAGCATCAGTTTGGGAATCAGAAGACCCAGCTTCGAGTCCAGACTTTTCCACCTGACTCACCTTGGGCCAGTTAGGTCACTTCTCTGAGACTTGGTTTCTCCATCTGTAAAATGAGGATAATCACATATGCTAAGGGAACAGGAGAGGCTCCCACACTTTTTGAGCAGACAAATGTCACGACCCTGGGAGTCCATTAAGATGACTTGGACTGCATGTGCCCAGTGGATTGGAAAAGCAAAGACGGGGCTGATGTTATAATCCAGCTAAGAGGTGAAGAGAGGCACCCAACCAGAAAGCAAGGAAGAGAGAAGGGGAACAGGGGTGGCCAGCAGGCAGACCACTTCTCCAGATTTATCCCTGTCCCATGCCAAGCTCAGTCCTTCCCTCCTCCAAATCCCAGCTTAGCCCTGAGAAGCTGTGGCCGGCTGACCACTCCTGTCTGTGGCTGCTTCATTATTCTGTAACACCAGTTGGACTCTTAAGCCTAGGACATCATCCGGCTACTACGGTGGTTCCGAGCTTGTACCCCATCTCCCCTGCTCAGTCCAATGCTTAGCACAGCATCTAGCGCATGATTAGTGCTGTGTACAAGTGTACCTTGGAGACATTGTGGGTTTGGTTCTAGACCTCTCTAATAAAGCAGATAGCACAATAAAATGACACATGAAATTTTTGGTTTCCCAGTGCACATAAAAGTTATGCTTACACTGCACCGTAGCCAATAGTATTATGTCTAAAATTTTTTTTAATTTTATTGCCAAAAAATGCTAGCCATTTTCTGAACCTTCAATGAGTCATAATCCTTTGATTGAAGGAGGGTTGATGGCTTCCGACAGATCAGGGTGGTGAAGGTTGGCAATTTCTTTAAATGAAGCAACAGTAAAGTTTATCCCATTGACTGACTCTTCCTTTCATTTGAACACTTAGAAGTCATTTCAGGGCTATTAATTGGCCTCATTTCAATATTGTTTTGTCTCAGGGAATAGGGAGGCCCCAGGAGAGAGAGACAGGGAACAGCCAGTTGGCAGAAGTAAACAGCCATTTATAAAGGGGTGGCTGGTGGCCCCCCAGACAATTACAATAATAATATCAAAGCTCACTGATCGCAGATCACCATAACAGGCATAATAATAGTGAATAAGTTGGAAACATGAAAATGACCAAAATGTGGCACACGATGTGAGCACATGCTGTTGGAAAAATGGTGCGATATACTTGCTTGAGGCAAACCTTCAATTAGTAAAAACAAAACAGACCACAACATCTGTGAAACTGTGATAAAGCCCAGTAAAGGGAGGTAGCCTGGAAGTGTTTGTTGACTTGACTCAATCTGTGGGTTACCTAAGAATAGGAACCACATCTCTCTCTGTTCCCCTACTTGTACCTTGAAAGAGGGGGTAGCAAGGAGGGTATAGGGAAAAAGACTTAGTTTGAGAGGATAAGTTACTGATCTTGAAAAGCAATTTAATGTAAGGGGAAAGGTTCTTGGAGTCAGAAGGCCTATGTTTAGTATCAGTTAAGATGTGCTGTGTGACCTCTAACTAATTACTTCTTCTTTATGAGCCTTAGTTTCTACATCTCTAAAATGGGAATGAAAGTCCTTGCTCCACAGGTTGTTAGAGGAAAGCACCTTGTAAGTGTTCAAATACAATAGAAATGAAAGTTACTGGTTTTCTCCTTTGTTCCTCAGTACTTGATAATATTGGAGGATCCTGGGTTGGGGGAAGGGAGGCAAATGCTGCCCTTTGGAACTTTTGCTTACATTTTGGGAGATGTCAGAGCCTGGGCCCCATAGTCTGTCCTTCTGTGGTTGGCTCTGGTATACTTGGAAAATGAGGTAAAACAATGCTCTGTCTCCTGCTTTTGAAGGCAGATATATTTCTGAGTCTGGAATTTAGAGTTGAGAAAGGTGAGAAAACTGGAAGAAGGAACAAAGGATAATGACCCAAAAGACTCTTGTTGAACTAAGAGTGTTAAAAAAAGACTTAGGTTCCAGGTCTGATTCTGGGTCTTCTTAGGGAAATCACTTTTCTATTTTTGATATCAAGATATTTTTGTCTTTTAAATATCATAGTAATTCAGATTTTTTCTCTAGTACAAAGGGAGGGCCAAAAATTTTTACACAGATTTTCTAGATTGTGGGGGCACCTGTGATGTGAAAGGGATAACCGTACTTTGCTTTCATCTCTAAAGCCACCTCAAAAAGTTCCTCCTTCTTTTCCTAATAATTTTACAGGTAAACATTCATCTGGCCCTAGAGGGCCCATTGAACCTGGCTTCACAGAGGAAGGGCTTTCATAGTAATAATGACTAGTATTTATGTAACACTTTAAGATTTGCAATGTACTTTCACATGTTTTCTTATTTGATCAACTACACTGTGAGCTAGAGGTCACTATCAGCCCCATTTTACAGACAAGGAAACTGAAACAGAGATCCCAGCCAGCAAGTATATGAGGCAGGGACCTAACTCTGGTCTTCCTGATTCCAAGTTAAAATCTCTGTCTATTACACCATCTAGTTGCATATGCAGCCTTCTTAACTAACCTTGAGTAAATCTGAGAATGTTCTACTAGAATGTTCCAGACCAGCCTTATGATACTTGCCATGGGGGAATCACTTTTCTAGCTCTATATCTTTGCTTCCTCCTCTGTATAATGAGAACTTTGAATCTTTGGGGTTACTCTCATCTCTCACATTCCATGTTCTAAGGGCCCTCCCAGTTTGGACATCCCATGTTCTGTATTCTGAGATACTGGAAAAATTTTGGTGCACTGCAGACTGATGAACTCAAAGTCAAGGAATCTGATTTTAAATCCTGGGCAAATCATTTACCTCTGGGACTCAGAAGGGGTCGGACCAGGTTGTCTCTTATGACTCTAAATCTGGGGCTGCGATCCCTCCTAGTTCAAAGAATCTGATTGCTTTGGAATGGGGGACTGTTCTTTGGGAGAGCCACTGAATGGTACCCTTTAGAATCTTTGATCAATTGTCTGTTGTAGCCTCTGAACTTTGGGGCTAGAGGAAGCTGGTCTTTCACTGTAGCTAGACAGATGGAGGTTAGTACACTGGAAGATCTTTCCAGTTGAGAAGGGTGTGGATTAGCAGAATTGATAAGCTCTCTAGAAAGATCTTGGTGCTCCTGAAATCTTGGGGAAATGTGTGGAGAAGTGTGGGTGCAGGTGGACAACTGTGCCCTGAGGCAGATTGATGGGAGAGATGACATTTCAAGATCTCCTTAAGCCCTGACATGGCCTTGAGTGTTGATTAGGATTTGATGAAGCTTCAAGGAATGAGATGTTGTCTTCCTCTGGAAGCCTGGGAATTGCTTCTGATGTGTCTTGGCTGGACATCAAGAGACATCATAGAGTAATGCATGAAAAAAGCATTTGATTTGTAATCAGAAACCTGGATCCAAATCCTAGCTCTGCTCTATACTATCTATTTCTCTTAAGGCCATTCTCTTGGACTCAGTTTCTCCATTCAGAAAATAAGGAATTTCCAAGTAGATGTTCTCTAGGTCCTCTCCACCTCCCTGGGATTCAGGAGGGGTGATGTCAGGGTACCATTTCCCCAGGAACTACTCTTAGCCCTCCCTCTTCCCCAGGACCTTAGGCAGGGGAGCAGAGGGAGGCGGGGCAGGGAGGTGAGCACATAAACAGGGTTAGGAAATGTGTCCATCCCTCACCCTTCTCAGCCATCCATCTGAGGGAGAGCAAGTGCTGAGTCTCAGGACCATCTCTCCAGCCAGCCCTGGACTCCTCTCTTCTGTCTCTTCTCTCCTCTCCTTGACTTAGCCATCCTGGAGCAGGTACCTGGAAGGGGAAGGAATGGAGGGGACTTTCAGGACCCTTTGGAAGGGCTGAACCTTTGGGCTATATATATCTGTGTGTAACTGCTCCTCTATATTTGCAACTACAATGATAGATACGTGGGAGAAACACTATGTGTACCTGTGCATGTCTTTGTATTTGTAATCCAAATGTGACTGACTGATGATGTGGAAAGCACAGTGTTCTTGGGAGTCATGTATGTATGTTTGTATGTAGCATGTTTGTGCTTGAGATTGTGTGTGTATGGATAGGTGCTTTGGTGTGTGACTGTGTGTGTGTGTGTGTGTATGTGTGTGTATGTATGCCTCTTGGCATTCTCCTGACTAGGGTCTTGGTGGGGACAGCTCCAACCCTCTGATTCGTTCTGAGCCCTCCTCACCTCCATCCCATCCCTGGGCTCCTAATCCTCTCTTAGGAAGGGGCTCCATGTCTCTGCCCTCAGGCAGCCCCCAATCTGGAGAGGGAGCTAAAGATACAATTCCTTCCCTCAGGCAGTCCTTGTTCTGAGAAGGAAAGCACAGTCTCTGTCCTCTAGGAGGACAGCCAGAGGCTGGACAGTGGAGCCACATCCCCTAGCCCCCATCCTTAAAAGAGCAGTGTCCCTTCTTGCCTCCCTCACCTCCCCTGAATTCTACATTTTCCTACTCCCAGATGTCTCCATCCTTCAATCACTTGGATCTTCACACAGCACAAGAAATTGAGAAAACTTTTTTTTATCCAAAATCATTAGCCCCAGGGGGGAGGAACAGCTCAGGACATCCGGATACAACCAAGACTCACACTGTTTGAAAGTGCATTTTCCACCCACCACGATACATTCACACACACACACACACACACCATAATTTGGGACTATCTGCTGTGACCCTGGCCTGGGGTTCCTAACAAACTAGCAAAACCTGAATCTCTTTCCTTCCTTTGGTTATTTTCCCTTGTGACATTTATCATGACAGATGTGTGGCACACAGACAGTCACATGCAGACTTTCCTTCAGACCCGACTTCTTCCTCTCTCATCCCATATGATCCTCTGAGTGACCCGAACTCAGTCAGTGACCCCTGACTTTAGAGGAATCACTTTTCCTTCTGGGGCCTCAGTTTCCTCATCTGTAAAAATGAAGGTAATAACACTTGTGCCTCCTGCCTCCCAGGGGTCCTGTGAAGAAAGCCTTTTGTCGACCTCACAGCCCTGGAGGGCAGAGAGCGGCTGCTATTTGGGGAACTTGCAGTCAGAGAATTCAAGCGATTTCGTTTGCCTAAGGCAGACATCTGTCTATCTGTTGCTGCGGCTTGTCCTTCAGAGAACCACAACCTCAGGAAGATGATGCCATGACTTACAAGTGCATTGGACTGAAGTGAGGCAGGGCTGTGCAAGGTCACTGGCCTCACATTAACTTCCAGAGCCATCTGGGTCCAGTGGCCAGATAGGGATCAGGACAACTGGAGTTGGCCCCTCAGGATGAGTAGTAGGAGAGGAGCTGGGAAACCTGAGGTCAAGTACTTGGCTTTGTTACTGACAATCTTGACCTTGGGCAAGACACTTTCCCTCCTTGGAGCCTCAGTTTTCTCTTTGTAAAAATAAAGTGGTTGGACTAGATTATTTCTAAGATCTTTCCAAGTTCTACATCTATAATTTCATAATTATATAAATAATTCTATACATAAATAAAAAGAGATGATAAAGCTGGAAAGGCAAGTTGGCACCAGATCATGGAGGGCCTTGAGTTCTAGACTGAGAAGTCTTGACACAGCATAGAGTGCTGGTCCTAAAGTCAGGTAGTTTTGTGTTCAAATCCCACACCAAATACTTACCTTGGGCAAGTCACTTAACTTTTCTGAGTCTCAGTTTTCTTTATCTCCAAAATGGCGAGAAAAGTGCCTTTAGTATCTACATTCCACAGTTGCTGTGAGAGTCATAGGAGATGATATTTGTAAAGTACTTTCCCAACCTCAAATTTAAGTATCAACTTTTCAATAAGGGGGAGCTATTGAAGGCTCTTGAGCAGAGGAGCAACGTGATCAGAGATTCACTTTAGGAAAATTAATATGGTGGGATGTGTAAAAGGCATGGAGAAAGGAAAAAGATTGGAGGCAGAAAAACTTGATAAGGAGCTATCGTAGTAGTTGAAAGAAAAAACGTCACCAAGGCCTGAGCAAAAAGTGAAGAGATGGGAGCTGGGAGGGAAGAATGGTTTCAGAGATGTCACAGAGCTGATTATGGAGTGAAGAAGAGAAAGGTGAGGGGCCTGAATCATTGGGATCAGTAGAAACAGTCATAGCTAACATTTGTACTGCACTTTAAAGTTTGCAAAGCGTTTTATGAGGATTATCTCACTTGATCACCTATGAAGTAGGTGTGCTTAATATCCCCATTTACAGCTGAGGAAAAGAAGACTAAGTGACCTGCTCAAGGTCACACAGTTAGTCTCTGAGGCAGGATTTGAACTCAAGCCCTTTTGAATCCAAGTCCAGTATTCCTAGAACTACCCAGCTGCCCTGTTTTGGGAAGAGGATAAGTTCAGTTTTAGACAATGTTGAGTCTGAGATGCCCCCAAGTGGAGGTGTTCTGTAGGCATCCATAGATATAGGCCTAGACTATAGGAGAGAGGTGGGATCTTTGTCAAGGTATTGAATCAATGTGGCATTGATATTGATCAATGTGGTATTGGTATTGATCAATGTACTATTGATATTGATCAATATGGTATTGGCATTGATATTGATCAATATGGTATTGAGAGAGTGCTAGACTGAGAGTCAAAGAACCTGTTTAAATGCTAGCCTTGCTACTTGGTGACTGTGTGACCCTGGGTAAATCATATAACTTTCTGAACCTTGGTCTCATCATCTGTAAAAATAACTTCTAAGTTTCCTTACATGTCAAAATTCCTTGATCCTGTGTACTTTCCAGAACCCTAACAAGGAATTTTTGCACCCAGGGCCAATGGGAGAGGGAGGACAAGATGAGGAATGAGAAGGAGAACTCACCTGAGGAGAGACTGCTGAGTATGGGTGTTCTAAAAAGCAGAGGGGAGAGGGGAGGGCATTCCAGAAATGGAGGGTATCTGTACAAAGGCATGAACACCAGAGATGAAATGTTGTATGTGAGAAACAGCAAGAAGGCCATAGAACAAAAGGGGCCAATGTATGAACCTAAAAAGACAGGGTGAAATCAGGTGGTAAAGAGCTTTGAATGTCAGAGTTATTTGCATTTGATCCTAGAAAGAATTAGGGAGCCTCTGGAGTTTATGGAGTCAAGGACTGATAGACGTGCTCAGATACGTGCTTTAGGAATATCATTTTTAATAGTATTTAACTTTTTATAATTACATGCAAAGATAGTTTTTAACATTTATTTTTATAAAATTTTAAGTTTCAAATTTTCTCCATTCCTCCCTTCCCTCCCCCTCCCTAAGATGGTAAGCAATTTGATATAGGTTATACACATGCAAAAATATAAAACATATTTCCATATCTGTCATGTTGTGAAAGAAGAAACAGTTTGCAAAAAAAAAAAAATTAGAGCTTGCAAAAGAAAAAAATAAAGTAAAAGTAGTCTGCTTCGATCTGCATTCATGTTCCATTAATTCTTCCACTGGATGTGGATAGCATTTTCCACCATGAGTCTTTTGGAACTGTCTTGGATCATCATATTCCTCAGAAGGGCTAAGGAATATCATTTTGGCAGCTGTAGGATGGATGGATTAGAGGGCTGAGACGTAAGACTGAACAACCAATTAAGAGGCTCTTGCAATAATCAAGAGGTGAAAAAGGCCTCCAAAGTGTGAGTGGAGAAAAGGGACAAATAGGAGAATTATTGTGGAGGTAGAATCAACAAGGCTTGGCTGCTGATCGCATCTGTGGGTACCAGAAGGCTGGTGGCGCCCTGGCAGAAACCGGGAAATTGGGAAGAGGGGTGGGGTTTTGCTTTCCTGTAGCATTTTCAGAGATATTCAATAGGCCATTAGTGAAATGGGACTGGAACTCAGGAGACTGAGTGAAGAGGGCTGGATATAGAGAGATCTGGGAGTTATCTGCATAATGATGAGCTTTAAACCCAGGAGAACTGAGGGGTCACTGGATAAGAGGATGTAAAGAAAGAGGAGGGACCAAAACCAAGGCTTGGGGCATATTTATAGTTAGGAGGCAAGATATGGATAATGATCCAGCAAAAAAGACTGAAAGGGAGCATTCACACAGGAAGGAGGAGAACCCAGAGAAGCCAGGGTCTTACTGAGAAGGAACCCTCTAGGGCTGTTAGCTGGGGAGTGTCTGGGTGGGGTGGGGAGGGCTTGCTTTTCTTCCAGTTCCACTCTTCTAGAGCTACCTGACCTGGGAGGGAACCTCTTCCAGGATTCAGAAGAATAACACTTTAGAGGAACCTCAAGGACCATCAAGTCCAGCTCTCTCATTTTACAGGTGGAGAAACTGAGGCCCAGAGGAGCTAAGCCCAAGGTACTGCAATAAGTTTGTGACAAAGCCCATATTAGACCTTGGGTCCTACTGACCCACCCAGCCCATAGCTTTTTACTCTCTATAAACGCATATCTGGGAACCCCCAGAGCCGTCAGTGACCAGTCCGGGAGCTAGCGGAATCGTGTACAGCCTTGGCTAGCTGTGCCTGGGGCTGGGCAGGGCTGGGCTGGCTGGGCGGGGCCGAGCTGGGAGGCTGCTGAGCCCAGGCCGAGCGGGGCTTGGGAGTGGGATCCAGCAGGACTATGGCTTTGTGAGTAGCTCTCCCTCCCTCTCCTGCCCTCTTGGGGACTGCCTCCCTGTTCTGGGATGCTCACGGCCCCCATTCCCCTTCTGCCAGTGAGCATGAGGGTGTGTGTGTGTGTGTGTGTGTGTGTGTGTGTGTGTGTGTGTGTGTGTGTGTGTGTGTGTGTGTGTGTGTGTGTGTGTGGCTAACTGGGTTCGTCTGTTTTTTTGAGTTAGATGTAAGCTTGGGTCTCGCCTGTCACTCGTCGTGGTTGTCTGAATCTCTCCGTATATGTATATTCTTCTTAGGGCTTAGCCTGTGTCTCTGCGCGTCTCTGATTTTCTGATGGAGGCAAAGGAGTCGGCTGGAAGGACGCAGGAGAGACTGGTAGCCCCGCAACTCCCCCTCTCTCTCACACACACACACACACACACACACACACACACACACTCACACACGCACATTGAGTGCCAGGGTCTCCTAGGATCTTTGCCTCCCCTCTAGGAACCCTTTTCTCTAAAGGGCGAGCCAGGGATCAGGGCCAGGGATGAAGTAAGAAACTTTCCAAGAAGAGTTGAGTGGGTGGGTGTGCTGCAGAATACACCTTTCCTGGCGCTGGATCTGCTTCAAGATTGGGGGAAGGGCAGGAGGGCCAAGGGGGCACCGGATTTAGATTTAGAAGGGGTTTCCTTAGAGATCATCTATTCTAGCCCGACTCTGTTTATTTTTGAAAAACGTTTTAAAGATTTTTTTAAAAAACCGTTTTCCCAGGGACTCCCTCATCCCCTCCCTCTCCCCTGTAAGGAGTTAGGGCAATTAAATAACAAAAATTCAGCACGTCAGCCATGTCTGAAAATAATAGCCTTATTCCTCATCTATACACTACCTTTTTTTACTGAGAGGTAGGAAGTGGGCTTCACCACGAGATCATAGACTTAATTGGGAAGGGACCTTAGAGGTCCTGTGGTCCAGCCCCTGAATTTAGAGACAAGGAAACTGAGGCTGAGAGAGGTTAAATGACTTGCTGAGAGTAACACAGGTAATATATGTCAAAACAATCTTTGAATTCATGACTTCTTGGCTGCAAGCCCAGTACTCTATCCAATGTACCCCTTAGCTGCTTCAGTCCTCTGAAGCCATGACTGGTCACTGCATTGATCAGAGTTCTGAAGTCTTTCAGAATTGTTTTCCTTTACATTATTATGGTCATTGCAAAAACTGTTCTCTTGGTTCTGCTTGCTTCTCTTTGCATCAGTTCAAATCATTCTTCCCATTTATCATTTTTTATGACACAATAATACTCCATTGCATGCACATACCACAACTGGTTTAGCCATTCCCCAGTCAATGAACACTAAGGTGATCAATGGATAGAGCACTGGGTCTGGAGTTGGAGTCCAAATACAGCCTCAGACACTTACTAGCTGTGTGACCCCAGGCAAGTCAATTAACCTCTGTCTGCCTCAGTTTCCTCAACTGGGGATAATAATAGTAGAATTGTTGTGAGGCTCAAATAAGATGATATTTATGATTCCCTTCCCATAGTGCCTGGCACATAGGAGGCACAGGCATTAATCAATGCTTGCTCCCTCCCTTCTTTTCCAGTTCTTTGCTACTATAAAAGCGTTGTTTTGAATGTTTTGTTATATGTGGCATCCTTTCCCTTTGTCTTTTGAGTTTCTGCCTAGTAGTGATACATGCTGGGTATACCTGGGTCAAAGAGTATATACATTTAGTGACTTTTAATATATAATAATGTGTAAATAATATATAATTTAATATATATTATGGATAATTATACATAATTAATATTTAATAAATGATCTTCATTTCTATCCTTTGTCATTTTTACCAATCTGATCCAACTCCATTTTAGTGAGGAGGAAACTGAAGACCAATTAGAGGGAGTTCCTTGGCTGCTGTTCATGGAATGGCAGAGCCAACATTTGAACTCAGATTCTCTAATTTCAAATCTATTGATCTTTTTACTCCATCAGGTTGTCATGCCTGGGTCTGTTCTCCCTCATGTCTCTCCTCTCCTTACCCTCAGAGGCAGAAAGAAAGAATCCTGTTGTGACTATGAGGCAGATGAGGCCTAGAATGAAGGCCATCTAAGTTCTGTCAGTGGGGGCCCATGAAGCCTTAGCCTCAGCCTCCCAACTGGACAGTTCATGGCCCCAACTCCCAAGGTCTGTGGGTTTGATGTCTCCATTGGCCAATGATAACAACTCACACTTCAAGTTCTTGAAAGGTGTTCCTTCTAACTTCTCAGCCTCTCTTGCCCCTAAGCCTCTACCCTGATTCTCTCGAGCCCTTGTGACCCTTAATTCCCTACCTAGGCTCTCAAGAAAAATGGAAGATCTAGAATCCCCTCCTCAGTCCCTGTTTCCAACATTCCCAAAGGGAGGAACTTGCTGGCATTTGGATAAGTATCCCAGGAGACACTCATTAATCCCTAGGGGGTTCAGAGGGGATGTAGAGAGATCCTTGATGCCCTGGGGCCTCCCAAATTTGGAAGGGGAGGAAAAATAAAGCAAGGATGTAGGAAGGGGGTTTGGAGACACCTCCAGGGTGGGGTGAAATTGGAATCTGGGGAGAGAAGGGGGTCACCATGGAAAACGAATGAGGCGGAAGTCAAAGGTTGGAGTTTAGAGAGGAGGGAACAAAAAGGGTGGTTAGAATCACTGCCCTCCTTTAACAGATTGAGAGACTGAGAGAGGACACAAGATTAATGTGCTGTGTTGGAGAAAGGAGGTGAACTGGGAAAAAAATGTGACAGAAGAGATCTCAAAACAAATCAGGGAGTGTGAGAGGCAGGAGGACCTGTCACTAGAAGTAATCAGGCAGAGGCTGGAATGCTATTTATAAAATATGCTATAATAAATCACATTTCTAGAACACTTTAAGGTTTTATAAAGCATTTCACTCACAATGACCTTGTGAAGTAGATTGAGCAGGTGTTACTATCCCCATTTTACAAATGGAGAAACTGAGACTCGGCGGAGGGGGGGGGGGCGTGGAGTGATTTGCCTAGAGTTCAGTTACACAACTCGAAAGCCAGGACTCTATCCAAGTCAATGCAATCTACCAAACGTTTATTAAGCGTCTCCTCTGTGTCAGGCACCGCAGAAAGGCATTCCGTGTGGTGCAGGAGTGTGGACAACACGATTTCCAAGGCTCCTTCCAGCTCTGAGGTTCGGAATCTCGGCTTTTCTAATTCTTGGCTCTCACGCCTTCCCTTTGCCATCTCCCACCCCGCAGGTCCTGACTGATCAGCCCTTATGACCAACATGAGCTGGAGCTTCCTGACGAGGCTGCTGGAGGAGATCCACAACCACTCGACCTTCGTGGGCAAGGTCTGGCTGACGGTGCTCATCGTCTTCCGAATAGTGCTGACCGCGGTGGGCGGGGAGTCCATCTACTCGGACGAGCAGAGCAAGTTCACCTGCAACACACGCCAGCCCGGCTGTGACAACGTCTGCTACGACGCCTTCGCCCCGCTGTCCCATGTTCGGTTCTGGGTCTTCCAGATCGTCGTCATCTCCACGCCCTCCGTCATGTACCTCGGGTATGCCATCCATCGGCTGGCCCGGGCATCCGAAGAGGAGAGGCGCCGGGCCAGGCGCTGGCGTCAGGGCGGCCGCATGGCCCGCAGGCGTCCCCCAAGGAGGAGGCCACCTGCGCTGCCCCACCCCGGCTGGCCAGACACCCCGAATGGAGGAGAGGAGGAGCCCATGATCGGCCTAGGGGGTGGCATGGGGGAAGAAGAGGAGGGTGGAGATGGAAGCAGGGAGGACCGGGAGCAGGAAGAAGAAGAGAAGGGGGCACTGGCAGGAGAGAAGGGCAAGGGGTCTCCCGAGGCCGGGCCTGCCAACCAGAAGCACGACGGGAGGAGAAGGATCCAGCAGGAGGGTCTGATGAAGATCTATGTGCTGCAGCTCTTGGCTCGGGCCTCCTTTGAGATCTGCTTCTTGGTTGGCCAGTACCTGTTATACGGCTTTGAGGTACAAGCATTCTTCCGCTGCAGCCGGGAGCCCTGTCCTCACACGGTTGACTGCTTCGTGTCTCGGCCCACGGAGAAGACGGTCTTCCTCCTGGTGATGTATGTGGTCAGCTGCCTCTGCCTCATCCTTAATCTCTGTGAGATGGCCCACCTGGGTCTTGGCAGCTTGCAGGATGCTGTGAGGAGCCGCAGAGTGGAGGGCGGCGACCAGGGTTCAGACGGCTATCCTTCACCCCCACCCCTGCCCCGGCAGCTACCCCATGGCTACCCGTATACTCGCAACATCTCCTGCCCGCCTGAGTACAACCTGGTGGTCAGGGCGGAGAGGGCGGCGGCAGCGGGGCGGCTCATGCCTAGTGGACTCTTGGCTCATGAGCAGAACCTGGCCAATGGGGCCCTGCAGGAGCTCCAAGAACTTCAGGGCCCGGGCTCAGAGGAGAACCCACCACCAGTGGATCTTGCTCCTGCCTTCCCAGGAGCCCATCGGGCTGGGACCCAGGACCCTGGCAATGGGGTTAGGAGCAATGGATTTCCTGCTTATACAACCCAGGTTGGGTTACCACCTTCAAGGACTGACAGCCCAGCCTCAGGGGGCACGATTGTGGAGCAGAACCATGCCGATGGTGCCCAAGGGCGGCAAGGTGCCAAAGCCAAATCCAACTCTGAGAAGGGCAGCAGTGTTAGTAGCAAGGATGGCAAAACATCCGTGTGGATATGAAGACCTTTGGATGGAGGAAAGGGAACAGCCAAGAGCCAACCTCCATGTAGCCCCCAATCTCTCCCTCACCCCAAATTGGCCCTAGAGTCACCTTAAACTTAGCCCCAAGATGGGACTTGGTTTTATAACCCAGGACATCAGTGCACAGACTTAGGAGAAAGGAGAAAATGGGGTGCTATGGAAAGAGAATTGTTCTTGGAGTCAAGAGATTTGAGTTTGAATACTGGTTAGCCTACTTACTAGCTGGGTGACCTTGGGTAAATCACTTCCCTTATCTGAGCCTCAGTTTCCTTCTCTGTAAAATAGACTAGCTGTAACCTTCTGTGACTCTGTGATTTAAACCATGTGGTGGCAATTCAACTTGCCTTCCCCTCTTTGGGCTTTGGGAATGGGGAAGCTAGGGAATACTAAGAATGGAGGCTCTGAGGTAAGGCAATGGAGTTCAAATTCAAGGCTCACTTGACCCATTATCATCATGATTTTCTTGTAGAAGATATGCCTTTTCTAAAGATAGCAACAGAAGCTCTTTAACAGATAGTATGACCTAGTGAAAGCCACTTGACCTCCTCTATCCAACAGAGAGAAGGGCTAGCCTTTGAGCTCTCCTCTGGGTCTAATCTTTGATTCTACATGTCTCCTGTGCTCTGGGGGAGAGGAAGAGGAAGAAGAGATCCTGGGATGAGAATCCAGTGGGAATACCTCTTCACCAGATCTCTAAGACCATTAATGAGGGAGCCTGAGTTTGGAAATGGGACATCCTGGTGTCATGAAAAGCACAATAGCTTTTGAGGCAGGATGTTTGGGTTTAGGTTCCAGCTCAGCTCCTAGAAGCTGTCTGAAATTCCTTCTGGCTCGACGTCATGGGATCCTTTGTTTTGGAGGGGATGGAGTCATTGAGCACCCTGGGATTCAGTGATCACGCAGTCACCTTGTGATTTGCTGGATGGCAAGAGCTGGGGTGGAAGATCATGCCCAGAGACAGCAGTATACCCCAGGCTATCATCTCTCTGTCCTTGGTTCTCAATGGACCATCTCAATGGAGCCATCTCAATGGCTGTTAGTTGGCATGTGATCATGGAAGGCAAACATATTTTAATCTTTATCTGAGCCAGGCAACTAAAAAGATAAAAGAATCCCTTCTTTTCCCCCTTCCCCCTGAGAAGAGCCATAGAATGTATCCCAAAGTCAAATATTGATGATTGATTTATGTGGTTGGGATTATCTACTTTAGGACTTGAGGTGCCATCCTTCCATTGGGCAGCTAATTGATAATTGACCTATTCACCATATCACTATGTGTTTGTACAGTCTTATGGCCTCTCCCTGGTTCCATTAATTGTGCAAAGGTAATTCCTGCCCTGACTAGCATGTGTTGAAGATTTTTCTAAGCATGGAAAGCCCTGGAGAGGGAATTACACAGGTCCCCTGTCTGGGAAGAGGTAATTCTTTCCCTATTCTCATCTTGGTTTCCTCTCAAAGCACCAAGACACCTCAAGTGCCATCACTCTTTGGGGAGAGATTTACTGTGGTCTGCCAACTCTTATCCCTACTGTGGTCCCAGGAACAAGAGTTGTTGAGTATGGTGAGAACCTGCCTGGCATCATCTTCATTCTCTCTCTTGCTTCCTCTTGGATCCCAACAGGAATCAGGATCCAGGCTGGGGGAGAAAGGGAGGGGAAAGTTATATCAAAGAGAAGAAAATTAAAGTGATGAGAGGATCCCTCAGGAGTTGAAAAGTTTCAGAAGTAATTCCACAGGTCTCTTGCTTTTGGAGCCCATGTGGCTGGGACACATGCTCAGAATAGCCTCTCCCCAGGACAGTCCCTGCAGATAGATAAAGGAGAAGCAGTTGCCTGCACAGTATAATTTGAAGGGCACTCCCTCTGATGACATGTCACAGTACCTGAAATGCCACCCTTATCACTTAATTCCTTTAGGATTTAAAGGCTCCCTAGTTTTCCAGAAGCTACTGTTGAAATCCAAATACCTCTGGAAAGCAAGACAGTTTAAACATGTAAGTTGTATATTTGTTACCAGCTAATTCCCTAGTAGGGATTAGTTGATAACTGGTAAGAACAAGACTTTATGTTAGTATGAAGGTAAGACATGGAATGGAATTTCCAAAGGATGAACGAAGGTGATGAGCTGGGGGGACTGGTTTCGGCTCCCCTGAACCTGGGCTCTAGTCATTCCTAGCTGTTGCACTGACTGGTGGTATGATCATAGGCCAATCATTTCTTTCTTTGGATCTCAGTTTTCTCTTCTATAAAATGGAAGAATTCATTTGGATGATTACTAGGGTTTCTTCCAGCTCTGACATTCCACACTCACCATTCAAGGTCCTTTTTCAGCTTGGATATTCTGTGAATCTTGGAACTAGGAAGCAAATATTCCCTGCCCAGTGGGAGGGAGAATGGGCAGTCTTGGGGAGAGAATGATTGAGAATAAGGGTAGCAGGAGGATCTGAAAGGGTGGGAGGCCCTGGTACAGAGGTTGATTCTAGGGGTACCGGAATCCTTCCTCCTTCCTTGAGGAAAGGGCTGAGCTTGCCTCCAAATCCCATGTTTCCTTGTGCCTCATCAGCTATACCAGTGAAGGGAGGAGGGGAGGGACCAGTCAAGAGCAAAACGTTCAACCAGTAGGATCCTGGCTTAGAGGAAACATGTTTGGTAGATGGTAGGGGGCAACTCTTGATGATTATCAAAATCAGCCCAGGACTCTGCCTCCCTAGAGCTATCCTAGATACCATTCTCTGAGAATGGCATCTCCTCTCTTCTTGTATACCCAGAAAGGTGATCTTCTAATCCTAGTGACCAGGGTATGGTGGAGAAAGGGAAGTCTGTTGCCAGTCTACTTGTTTGTATTATCTGTATGGCAGAATGGGGAAAGCATAGGACCAGAAGTTGGACCACATAGGACTCCACTCTACTTTTCTCTTACCCTAGGGGTACGTCAAGCATCCCCATACTGGACAACTCCCAGCCTAGACGAGGGTGCCAGACCTTGCGCTCTCTCTTGTAACTAGCATGGCACAACTGGAAAGAATGTAAGAGCAAATAACACAGTGTCAGAGCTGGAGAGGACCTCAGATACCAAGCATTTTACTGAGGCAGAAACTGAGGCCCAGAGAGGAAAGTGACTTGCCCTAGAATCTAGGTCTCCTGCCCTAGGTTTCCTGGCACGAATGCTGAACTAACTCACCTTTGCATCTGGGCCTGCCATCATAGGGCTGAGAAACCTGATTCAGGGTAGAAGAATCAGGGGCAGAGAGCCATGCAACCCCTTCCTCTCACAAAATTAGGTTTGGGAAGTGGAGGAATGAGGTAGTTTCTGAGTAGTTATCCCTTTGTTTAAGGCCCTGATATGTTCATTGTGGGCACGTTTGACTTCCTTTCCCCAGAACCCCTTTGACTTTCCATCCCTCTGAGAAATACTTGAAGTCTTCATAAGCGTCAGGGCCAGCCCATGGGCTAGCCACTGAGTTCTGTTTCTGCTCCTGAACTAACTCACCTTTGCATCTGGGCCTGCCATCACAGGGCTGAGAAACCTGACTCAGGGTAGGAGAATCAGGGGCAGGGAGCCATGCGGCCCCTTCCTTTGATCCTTTCTCCCCATGCCATCACTCAGCCAACCCCCCTTCACCATAGGAGATGCAGGTTCCAATACTAATAGAATGAAATAAATAAATAAAATCAAACTTGACTTTTGTTTACAACCTCCTGTGTGTGCCTACCAAGTGTTTATTTTTTTTCAGTCATCAGTAAAACTTTGCTTCCCTCCCATTTGCCCAGGCCTGCATTAGACATTATGTTCAAGATCTGACAGTAACTGTCCTTTGATGTTCACAGTCTAGTTGAGGAATCAACACATCCATGAAACACATAACAATACCAGATGGAACACAGCCAGTGATACTGAACTCTGTGGTTGACTCACTCACTCATTTACCCATTCATTCTCTCATTCATTCACTCCTTCACTATCATTCAATCATATGTTCATTCTCATTCATTCATCATTATTGAGCCCCATGTTCAGAGTACAATGTCTTTATAGTGGAAAGGTATAAAGATATCTAATCCTCATTAAGGAACACATGGGCTCATTAACTAAGGGAATGTGACAAAAATAACCGAAATGAAAAAAAATAAACAAAAAAATATAAAAATTTTATTTAGAATATTGAAAAACTGGAAATAATCAACATATTAATTGACTGGGGAATGGCTTGATGAATTTTGGCATAGAAAGGAAATGGATTATTTTTATACCACAAAATAAAACCAAGATCAGCTATATGTCCTTTAAGATCCTTTCTAACTCTGAAATTCCATGACTCTGAAACATAAACCATATGAAAACACAAATAAAATGATGTATGGGAAAGAGTGGAATTTGAACAATACGCACCTTTGACCATAACATATTAAAAATAACAACAACGACAAAACTTTCTAAATCTCTTTGTGGGGTGCAGGGTATTGATGAAGAAACGAGAGTGGAGGGTAATCTCCCCTAAAACCTTCTTATTAATCTTATTCCCCAGAAATAAAAAAGTTACCCTGGAAACTCTGATTCTCCGCTCATCTAACTCCCTGAACAATGTTCCAGATATTTTCTTCGGTGACTGAATGAGATCTTAATTGTAAAGATCCCACCTACTTCAACAGTGATTGGCTAAAGGAACCAATTGATGGAAGGCATTTAGCTTGGAAAAGAAAACACATAATCATTGACTTCAAATACTTGAAGGGATGTGATGTAGAAGAAGCATTACACTAATTGGATTTTAAGTTCCTCAGGGCAAGTGCTATCTTTTGCCTCTTTGTATCCTTAGAACTAGTACCTGACACATAGTAGGCTCTTCATAAATGTTTATCTGTTGATTGATTGTTCTATTTGGTGCTGGAGGCAATGTGCTAGGTGTTATACAGAAACAAGATAGTCTCTCCTTTCAAAAAGCTCTAACCTTATGATGGAAAGGAGGTCATCGGCCAAGGGGAAGTTTCTCTTAACTGGCTACACGTGTTTGTTACGAGGATCTTGGTTTTCCCTTTTTTCTTTCTCAATGGATTGGGGGTGATGAGAGGGAGAAAAAATGTTTATTAATTGAAAAAAAATAAAGAGTAAGTAGACAAATAAAAAGAAATGAAGGAAGGCCCGAATAGGTTCT